>NC_063339.1:91406280-91412565 GCF_021869965.1 Rhincodon typus
TTTTTTAAACCGGTGACGAGGTGGCCGAGAGGTTAAGGCGATGGACTGCTAATCCATTGTGCTCTGCACGCGTGGGTTCGAATCCCACTCTCGTCGCTGTTCTCAACTATTTCACGGCTGCTCTCCTTCTTTATATCTTGCGAGTTTCGTAGAAAGTGAAGCAAGAATCCAATTCTTGTCAGTTTATCTCGCCGGAGATTCTTGATCAGTCGACTTCATGGTAAAGTCGAAATCAAGAATTGGAACTTGTTGTCTGAAATCTATTAAAAAGTAGGTTGAATTCGGACAATAAGAGGGAGCTCAATATTCCCTCCAATGAACAGACATCGAATGGAGGAGAAACAGGTAAAAAAATAACGAAATATCAGAAGCACAGGTTTATACAGTGGGATTGTTGATGAGTATTTAAACTAATATTCAACACAGGGACTAATATTTCAAACAGTCCTTACTAAACCGATGGCAAGACAGCTGCTTGATGAAAGACGCGAGCACAACGGGCTCAGTGCAACTTGAGGATGGCTCTTGTTGCAATGGACAGTGCAGTGGATTACCACAGATCTGTGATTCGAAGGTCGTGTTCAAAACCAGCAAAGTCGGCTTTCATTTCAGGTTCCAAACGAATCAATGGTGTTCTGTGGAAACTGCTTCATCCGCACTTGCTGTCATTCTGAATTCCAGTCCCTGCTGCTGACCAGAGGACGTTCGTCACCATCCCACACAAGTTTTCAGAAAATAGTTCGACCAGAGACGACCGCTCGTCCCACAAATCTGCATAGTTGACAAGGAAATGCAACGTAACATTCCCGTTATACATTTGATTTGTCACCTTGAATATATTTAGAGATCTATAAATCCAGATTCTCAAAGTGGGTTGTGAGGATGGGATAGGCAAAACCATTGAATTTTTAGATCAGCCATGATGTTAAGGAATGGCGAGTCAGCGGAGCCGGTTTGAATGGCCTCTTCATGGTCCCATGTTCCCATCTTTCGGTGTTGTTTCGAGCAGAGAATTGTCAACGATAACGTGGAACGCAAAACAGTGCAACATAGGTCTGTGCCAAACGCTATTCTGAACTGAACTGATCCCACTTGCCTGCTAATGGTTGCGTATTTCTCTATTACCTTCCTGTTCACGTGTCTGTCTAAATACCTCTTAAACGTTGCTATCATAATGATGAGAATGGTGAATCGACAACACTGAATATCAAGTTTCTCACCTTTACCCCACCGCTGTCACAACTGGAATGGACAGCTCCTTGGCAGTTTTAGGTCAGACAACGGAGGATGCTCACAGGCGCTGTATCAGACAGCACGCTCCTTCACATAGGTTTCCAACTGGGCACATGGAGCAAGTTGCCATGTAGATGTTGGGGATTCAGGGGTAGATTTCTCAATTGTCGGGCTGGAGTTCTAGCTGTGGTGCTAAACATGATATTCTGATATTCTAAATTCAGTTCTGGCCTCTTCTTAATTTACAATTTTAAATGTGAAATTCAATTTAACTTTGTGTTACATTCTTATGCATTCACTCTTCATGAAAGCCTTGGAACGTGTCTTTGAATGAAGTAATGGTGAAGGTTGATGACGGCGGGTGTCGTGTGTTTCCGGTCGGTTGTGTGAATTTTGCAAACGAACTTGGTGAATTGTTGCTGAATCGAATTCTGTGAAGAATTTTGTGGCATGAAAGGCCCATGACCGTGGGGATGTAACGTTATCTGTGAGGAATTGTTTTCCTGACTCGAAGAGAGTGCACAGTCCTGTTCCCAGGAGTCAGTATTGGCAACAACCTCTCCTCAGGATAGATATTAATGAACCGCACTTGTGTACAAAGTTTCAAAATTCTAAATAATGCAAAACTCGCAAATGACTAAACAACGCAGAAAGCCGCATGAACTGTTTTTTACCAACAAAATTTATCTTGCTGGACATTGCTCTGTGTTCTTTTCCTGAGTCCTGTGACACGGAGCCATGACATGATCAGGGCAACACTTGAGCAAGTGTAAAAAGAGTGCAGTGCCAGGGGGCATGCCAGGAGCAGCACTAGGTACACGGTGAAGTTAACTTCCCACAGCAGGAACATACCCCAAACAGCAGACTGAGGGGAGAGAACTCAGAATGAGGTGAAGATTTGAAATTCGGTGCCCCAAAGACTGTGGAGTTTAGTTATTGACTCTGCTCAAGAATGCGATTGACAGATTTCTACAGAGTAAAAACATCAAGGGCTCAGGGGACAGTGAGGAAAATGTTGAAAATGTACATTTCAATGCAGTTTAGCACTGTGTAATTAAGCAAGTTCCTCGAACAACTTCGGAACCACGAGTGAAGATTTCATATCCCAGTTCACAGGCAATTTGCCAACCATTAAGATATAATCCGAAATATGGAGCTATCCAGATCTATCCCGCTCCAGTAGCGCAATCGGTCAGCGCGCGGTACTTATATGGCAGTATTGAGGCGTGTGCAATGCCGAGGTTGTGAGTTCAAGCCTCACCTGGAGCAATTTTAGTTTGTCGTGGCACAAGAGGGTAATGAGGAACATCAATTTTGAGCAAAGTTTGTGGGGAAACACCAGTTTCTGTGAATTGGGAAATGACTCACCGATTAACAAACACCCTGCAAGTATTCAAAATGTGAAGAAATATCTGCGGAGAGAGAAAAGGTGATCCTTTTCAACTCAAAGACGTTTCTCACATGGGTGACTACACTGAGTTAAATTGCGGGAAAAAGCTGTTAAACTCGTTTCAATTTGTTCACTTTGCTGCAAACTCGCACAGGTCATTGAAATAATTAAAAAGGAATCAGATTTATCTCATTCAGCCGTTCGAATGTTACATTCTACTTTAGTAAGAAATGTTATCAGCTTAAAATAAAGAGCTGCTGAGAAGAAGGGAGGGTTCAAAATGCAAAAAAGACAGAGTCTTGTTTGTGGGTTTCTTGGATGGAGTTCAGAAAGGATGAAATGTACCTAAAATCATCGGAATGTGGTCAAATATTTAAGGCACCAGTTTAAAGCGGGAATTGCGTCTCTCAGCGACGGTTCCCTTCCGACTCGAAAGGGTCTAACTTTACTTTTTAATTGAAAACATGTTCAGTTCCATTTATAATGCTTCATGGAGAATGAACTGCCAATCTTATTCAGTTGCACGTGTACAATAAATTTCTTTGCGCGTGAAGTCAAAGAAATTCGAAACTATTCCCCACCTGCCCACAGACTTTCTCTCACTGTTAAGGTGCCTGTTTAGGGACCTAGGGGTGCAGGTACAGAATTCTTTGAAGTTTACGGCACATATAAACAGGGTTGTTAAACAGGCTTTTGGCACGCTTACCTTCCTTGCTTTGTCGTTTGAATTTAGGAGTTGGGAAGTCATGTTAAAGTTGCACAGGACGTTGGTGAGGTCTCTTCTGGAATACAGTGTGCAGTTTCGGTCGCACAGTTGTAGGAGGCATATTATTAATCTGGCGAGTATTAAAAAGAGGTTTACCAAGATGTTACCTGGTATGGAAGGTTTGAGTTATAAGCGAAGGTTGGATAGACTTGGACGTTTTTCCTCTGGTCCTTAGGAGGTTGAGAGGCTACCTGACAGAAGTTTATAAAATAACGAGAGATGTAGACAGTAATAATGGTAGTTTTCTTTTCCCTGGTATGGAGGATTTGAAGACTCGGGGACATTTTTAAGTTGCAAGGAGATAATTTAAAAAAAGATACGAGAGGCAGAACGTCGCAATGACTGTGAATAAAACGATGGCAAGTTCCAGCAGAGAAACAGGTGGCAGAGAAACTGGTGACAGTGAAGCAGGCATGTGAGGACAAATGTGTTTCATTTGCCAGTGAAATTCACCGCTTCACAAAGTGGGGAACATTGAAGTGAAGTAGTGACGGCGAATACCTTTGCTGGTTACTCACCTTGCGAATGCTTTTTCCGCTGATATCCCTGTTAACATCACAAGTCGACAGGATGAAAGATGCAGCAATACGTGTGGAGCAGTGGTGCAATTGCGTCTGACTTTGAATTGGAAGATTGAAATGTTGTATCTTCCCTCTCTTGAATGAAGTTGACAGCTTTCCTACATTTGCAAATTGACAGTTGCTTCCGAAGCGGAATGTGTACCCAGCGCTGTGTTTGTCAGATTCCGAGCAGCTGAAGTGATTGGATAGCTGGGTTTTGGAAATTGAAAGATGCCCATGAGCAACATCAATGTGGGAATATTTCAACTCACTGTCCATTTCATACCTCAGCTCATGACAACGGCTCCCATCGTCAGAGAAACTGCTTGTCTTCCACATAAAGCTGCCTTTTGCCGGTGAACCGTGTGTACGGCGACAGAGCGTGGACATGACGGAGACGGAGTGCATATAACCCTGAGGCCTCTGTCACTGTCGGAGGATATATCTGTGTATCTCCCTCTGTGGCTTAACATGAGGATGATTACTTCAAGGGTTTTTAACATAGTTTTATCATCTCAAACTTCAGTCCCATTCGTTGATTACCGGGATAATCTCTTTGAAATTTGCACTCTCAAATTAAGAACTCCAAAGGCGGTGGGAGAAACGCTGGAAACTGGGACGAGAATAGATGGATGCCTGAAGACACGCACAGACAAGATGGCCGAATGGTCTTTTTCCACGCTATTAAAAACTCGAAGACGGGGACAAACTGATCTGCAGCCAAAATAAGCAATAGAATGAAAAGGCTAAAGCAGAGTCCTTGAGAAAAGATGGCAATGGCTAGAGCACTTCCCCTCGTGGTCTAGTGGTTAGGATTCGGCCCGGGTTCGATTCCCAATCATGGAACTTGCTTTGTTCTTTGCAAGGTTTTCATGGCCACAGCACTGCTGACTAACTTTTAGAAGCTGGAAGGTAATCTATTTTATCCCAAACGATAATCAAGCTAACATGTAACAAAGAACTGCTGATGCTGGAAATCTGAAACCAGAAAAAAGCGAATTGATAGACAATCTCAGAAGATTGTTGTTGTTGTTCTCAATGAAGGTTGTCCTAACCGTTCCATTCCTTACTTGTCTTTTGTCTGTGGATGGTAACATTTCCTGAATTGTGTACAATGGCATTCAAATTTGTCTGAACACTATCAATAGCTGTTCTTTCATTACCATCCCGCTCTGTGTTTTAACATCACGTAATTTGACAGTTTATCTTACTTTTCCAACTTTTTCAAACAATCCCATTCGTGATTACGATGTGGAAGTGCTGTTGTTGGACTGGTGTGGACACAATCAGAAGTCTCACGACACCGAGTTACAGTCCAGTGAGTTTATTTAAAATGACAAGCTTTCGAGTGCTGCTCCTTCATCATGATAAATTATGACTTTATTGCAACAGTACTTTCTACAAGCAAAGAGGACAATGAAACAAGACTGATCGATGACAGCAGAGTGTAGGAACCTCTACGTTACAGTGACCACAGTGTGACTAAGTTTCACGTTTACTTTGAGGGAGGGCAGTTTGAATCTAAGACGAGCGCTTTATACCTAAATAAAGACAATGGTACAGTTTGAAGTGAGGGATGGCTGAAATGAAGTGGAAGATTAAGTTAAGAAATTGTTCAGTGCAGACGCAATAGCAGAGATTTAAGGAAATAATCCAGAAAAAAAACCCTCCAGTATGTCTTTGTCAGTTTTCCATCGGTTTTGAAGATGAGCACGTGTATTTTCAGCCTGACTTTGGTTTCACAATCCCATTGCGTGACAACACCCAGAAGGTAAGGGTCAGGTAAATGACACAGAACTTCACGACACGCACAACGACAGATAAAGTGCGAAGGAAGCATGCAACGCACTGAGATGGAGCGTACTTATTTATGTGCTTATTTAGGCTTTTGTATATAATCCCTATTACATAAAGACTTCCCTCACATTGGAAAAAAAATAATTTCCGGCTGTGTAACTCTGATGAACAGCTAAATATTTGCCTCGATACAGCATGACGCTGTGAAGCAGTGACATACCACCTTCTGTAACAGCGTGGTCTAGTGAAAGCATGCTGCCCATCAACCGGGACTCAATACATCAGAGTTTTCCAACGTTCTGAAGAATGTATTTACTGCTCCTGCCGTCCCCTGTTATCCTATATCAACTGAGCTTCCCGCTTCCAGTAAACACTTCAAACCCGCACAAATCTGTCATATATTTCACATAGCTTTTGTCCCCAACTAATCTGTCAAAGGTATGATGAACCGACTGGCCTTCTCTGGCTCTCCCACTGTGGCATGACCTAAATGGTAAAGTGCATTGTGTCTGATCCACAGAATACCCTGCAGTATTTCC
>NC_063339.1:91413065-91418803 GCF_021869965.1 Rhincodon typus
TCCAGCTCCACACTGTGTTACCTCTTATTTTATATCAATACTGAATGTAACTGTTGTGACACAAAAATGTATTAATATGCTGGTTTCAGCTGAAAATGGCTGAGTGTCTCCAAGCAAGACTTACAGACCTCTTCCACAGAAATGTCGTACGAGCTTGAATAAAGTCATATTCTTATGATCTACTCAGGTCTGAAGACTCTATTTGTAAAAAACCCATATTGCAAACGAATAATATTTTCTGATGCCCATTGACTCTAGCTTTATGATTCATTGATAAACTAGTCTGTCAGATGGAGCCTTAATGTAGAGGATAGTCACTCTCAGCTCTGGAATTTAGCTGTTAGGTCCATGTTTGCACCAAGAATGTAAAGAGATCCGGAGTTGAGTGAATCTTGCTTAACTGAAACTGAGATTCATGAGCATGATATTGCAAAGCAAGTGCTGCTTAGCACACTTGTTGTTTCCTTATTGTGATTGCATTTACATATTGACAGTCCAGACGATTGACTGAAGCCTTGTCCATACACAGACCACCTGTACAGTTTCTCTTCACTGTGAACGATGCTTTTTCCTTCCATGTTCCAAGGCTGGTGATACTCAGGTCCTGAGAACTGAACACTGCTGGCAGCTCTTGATCTCACATTTGATTTGAACTTACTGTCTAATTGCCTGTAAAATAAATAGAAAACAGGAAGAAGTAAAATGAAATCCACTCGATTGCCATGAAAACCTACCTGGATCATTAGCTGACAATGCAGAAGTTGAGAAATAAAACACAAACCAGGCTGTGGGAACAGGCTGCAGTCGGTGGTTATTTCTGCAGAGCCAGCAGAGTGGGACGTTCGAGTGATGCCACAACTTTGATGTCTATGTAACAAGAGAAAGTGTACAACTGGCTGACCATAATCTGTGCCAGTACCTGGATATGGAAATGACCTAGGCTTGCTGAAAAGCATTACCGTAAGCAAGTGGGAATTCATGTACCACCTTTAGGTATGAGCAATACCCCGAGCATACTGTTGAGACTGCATCTGGAGGACTGTGTACAGTACTGGTTGGCATACTTATGGACATGTGTCAATACATTGGAAGCAGTTCAGGGAAGGTTAAGGACGAATGCCTGGAGTGAGAGGATTGCCTTATGAGGAAAGGCTAGACCGGCCTGTATCCTCTGGAGTTTAGAAGAGAAAGAGGAGACTAAATTAAACCATAAAAGATCCTGAGGGAACCTGACCAGCCGGATGCTGAAAGAAATGTTTCCTCTTGAGGGAGAATCTAGAAGTAGGGGTCATAGTTTAAAAATAAGGGAGAGCCCATTGAAAAGAGTAACAAGGAAATATTTCTTCTCACTCAGAGGATTAATAGTATTTGGAATTCACTTCCTCAAAAGGCAGTAGATGCAGAATCTTTAAATATTTTTAAGGCGGAAGCAGATAGATTCTTCATGACCAAGATGATGAATGATTGTTGGGGATACGCAGGCACATAGAGGTGAGGTTGAACCCAGTTCAGCCATAATCCTATTGAGTGGGAGAGCAGGCTCAAAGGGCCGGTTCGCCTACTCTTGTTCCTCAGACATATATTTGAATAAACCAGTGAGCAAAGAAACTCAAGTCTTATCTAATTCCTGCGTGGGAGGAAGTTGTTTGAGTTCCCACTTCACCCACCCAGTGGAAATAGCTCCTCTCCATTCCCCTGACCAACTTCATTAACATCTTAAATTTTAATCAAATCATGCCTCAATCTTCTAAATTGTAGGAAATACAACATTCCTGGTGAGATGATGCATTTTGGTAAAAGGGCAGAGAACATTTGAAATTGGAGCTGAAGTAGTCCATTTGGCTCCTCCAGCCTCAAAAAGGTCATAGCTGATCTACATAGGCTTCAATTTGAAAATGTCTTCTTTCAAAATTTGATCATGGAATGCCGGCATCACTGGCTGGTTCCAGTGACCTTTATGAAGATGGTGACCTGCCTTCTTGAACCACTGCAGTCCACAGGGTGTAAGTTGACTCGCAATGTTGTTAGCGAGGGATTTCAGGATTTCGATCCAACAACAGTGAAGGAACAGTGATATATTTCCAAGTCAGGACAGCGAGTGGCTTAGAGGGAATTCATGCCCAACAAAGAGTCTCAAAGATCTACAGCACAGATTACTATCCTCCAAGTACTTTATTAATACACCTTTTAGAGTGGACTTTAGCATTTTTCCCATAACCAGCATCATGCAAATTCCCTATTTTCTCTCTGCTTTCTTCTTAAATATTGGGGTTATGTTAGCTATGCTCAAATCTACAGGAACTCTTTCAGAGTCTGTACAGTTTTGGAAGATAATCACTAGTGGACCTGCTATTTCTTGGACCACTTCCTGAGGTACTCTGGGATGAAGGTTATCAATTTCTGGGGATTCATCTGCATTAATCCCATTATTTTACCCAATATCATTTTCCTACCAATACTAATTTCTTTCAATTCTACCTTCCCATTAGACACTGTGATTTCCCCTTATTTTGGGGATGTTATTTGTGTTCTCCTTTTTGAAGATATGAAGATGTATTTTAAATAAAAACTGAAAGAACTCCACTAACAGTCCCCATTAACAACTATTCACCCTACCAGCCTGATCATTAGCAACTCCTTCGTCTATCCAACTGTCTTTCTCTCTCTTTGGGTTCTATCCTATCGTTTACTCCCTACCCTACCCACCTCCCTATTTTCTCCACATAAACTGACGTTTTCCCAGCCACTATCAGTTCTGAGAAAGCGTCACTTGACCCGAAACGTTAACTCTGTTTTTCCCTTCACAGATGCTGACAGACTTGCTGAGCCTTTCCAGCAACTTTGTTTTTGTTGTTGAAGATGTATTTTGTTGGTCTACCATCACTTTGTACTCCATTTTTTAATTCCTCTGTTTCCAATTGTAGGAGAACCTGTGTTCATCTTTATTAACGTTTTACTATCAATCTTGATTTAAGAGTTTAATGATGATCATGAAAGCATTGATTGTCAGGCAAATCCCAGCTGGTTCACTAATGTCCTTTGCGGGAAAGAAACTGTCATCCTTACCTGGTCTGGCCTACATGTGACTCCAACCCAACAGCAATGCAGTTGACTCTTGACAGCCGTCTTAGCAATCATAGATGGGCAGTATATTCTGGCTTCGACAGCAATGTCTGCAACAAAAGAAAACCATTGATTTGTATGGTCTCTGCAAGCATACTCTCATACTCTATTTTCTGCCATTTAATCATTCCCTTTGTTAAATTCTAAACTGTTACCAATGTGGTGATTTATTTGACAAATTTAATACTAGCCATCATTTCCCTTTTTTGCCATGGTTTCACCATGTTTCCTGTATTGTTCTTATGCCAGACTGGGATGAATAACTTTTGTACATAGATCATGGCAAACATTTAAAGCGTGCATGGACAATCTCCCAAAACCCATTTCAATACTGATCCATGATTTATCACAGCTAGCTCACACCTCACATCACTCTAATTTTCTTTATTTAATGACAGGACTATAGTCTCAGAAAGAATGACATCACTCTCCACCTTAATGAGGTGGATGAAGTGCCGATGCTCAACTTTATTATCAATTATTCATAGACCATAAAATTCCATACAGTGTGGAAGCAGGCCCTTTCGCCCAACAAGTCCAAACCCACTCTCAGAACATCCCATCCAGACCCATCTCCCTCATCTACACCTTGCTGAACAATATGGGCAATTTAGCATGGCCAATCTACTTAGCCTTTGGATTGTGGGAGGAAACCAGAGTGCCCGGAGGAAACCCATGCAGACATGTGGAGAATGTGCAAACTCCGCACAGACAGTCGTCTAAGGGTGGAATTGAACCTAGGTTCCTGGCGCTGTGAAGCAACAGTGCTAACTACTAAGCCACCATCATGAAATTCCTTTCTCATTACTCAATACCCGGTTGCTTCCTCGTTGTATTAATTCATAAAACTGTTCCATATACGTGCTAAGAATGCCTCCTGTATCGTATTGCTACTAATTTGATTTGGTCAATTTATATATAGATTAAAGTCACCCATATTTACGGCCCTAACTTTATTACTTGCATCTCTACGTTCCATTCTAATACCTTTCCCAATTGTGCTCCTGTATTTTTGAGTCTATGTACAACCTTACTCTCATTTACCAACCATTAATGTTTCTAAGCTCAACTAACACTCTACAAAACCAAAGAAAAAACAGCAGATGCTGTAAATCAGAAACAAAAACAGAAATTGCTGGATAAGCTCAGCAGGTCTGCTGGCAGCATCTGTGGAGAGAAATAGGAGTTTACATTTCCATTCTGAGGAAGGGTCTCTCAATCTGAAACTTTAACTCTGATTTCTCTCCACAGATGCTGTCAGACCGGCTGAGCTTATCCAGCAATTTCTGTTTTTTTGTTTCATACATGTTCTACTTCACCACAGCCTATATCCTTGCTTACAATCACATTACTTGCCTGTCTTAATCAACAGTTCTAACCCACCTCCTTCACCTGTTTGCCTGCCCAGCCTATCCTCCTTGGACAACTCATTGATTCCAGGTATTAATCTCAAATCTTCCTCTGAAACACCTCCAATAAATTTGCAGAAGATGGCCAAAACCTGAACACTTTATTCAAGAGAGATAGCAAGTACTGCAGATGCTGGAGTCAGAGATAACAAAATGTGGAGCTGGAGGAACACAGCATGCCAGGCAGCAGAGGAGCAGAAAAGTTGATGTTTCGGGTTGGGACCCTTCTTCAGACCCGAATCATCAACTTTCCTGCTCCTCTGATGCTACCTGGCCTGCTGTGTTCCTCCAGCTCTACACCACTTTATTCAAGACGTGGTCTCACCTATTCTCTTTACAAATTAAGCAAATATCTTTACATTTATGTTCAATTCCTGTAATAATAAAGGATACAGCTTATTAGCTTTCTTGATTACAAAGAGATTTTGATCAATCGGATCAATGGGCTCAGGACTGGCAGATTGATGAAATAGGCTAAATTATTCGTTTCTGTGTTATAATGAATTTAAAACTGATTCCTGCAACCGTTGCTCATACTAAGAACACTTCAGTCTCTGAATCATTGGAGTAAACCTGCGCAGAACCCGAGGAAGGTCCAGACTCTCCTTCCTAAATTGTGGTGCCCACACATATCCTCCGGGGGTGCACTGCACACGATTTTGAATTTCTCGGAACCTATCCAGTGAAACTGATCTCAGAAATCTTTTCCCACAGACAAACATTTTACCTTGCACGGTGAAAGACCGACGACACTGAGATGCTGCTGAAAAGAGTGACTCTGTTAGACCTTGCTGTGATATCTGGTTGGAATTGATGATTTGGGAATCCTTCCCATTGAATGCCCTATAAAAAGAATGGACAGACAACAGACCTCCCTTCAATCCAGAAAACAACATTGTGGCTCCATCACGCCGACGGCGCATGCTCTGGTCACGTTGTTAGACCCGCCTTCCCGTGCACTGATTGGTTGGAGCACTAACCCCGCCCGTCACACGTTCCGAAGGAGGTTCGAATTCCAGTCCCGTCACTGTGTCTCCCCGATTGGTTGGAAGGATAACACCGCCCCTCCTTCCGTTCGAGGATGTTCTGGCAGCCCGCCCCTCGTCCTCAAACGATTGGAGGACAAGCAGTTCCGCTGCCATCCTCCAGTCCCGCCCCTTCCTTGCTATTGGTCGTGTGACGTCATCAAACCGGCGTGTAGCTATA
>NC_063339.1:91418903-91425696 GCF_021869965.1 Rhincodon typus
CAGTACCAATAGCACTGCAGCAAAGCCTACTACCTCTGCAGTTCATGAATCTGGCTCGTACAAACAAAATGGATCAGCTGTTCCTGTGGGTAGATCCTGTTCCAATGCCCACATTGGATTCATCAAGATCCAGGTTGTTCTGGGCAGAAACACCATGCACAGTTTGACAGTCCACAACTCTCAACAATGCACTAGGTTTGAATAGGGAGGACTAATCACCTGTTACAGCCAGAGTCTGAATGAAGGCAGAGCGAATGTTTGGAGAAAAATCCAAATAAGCAAAAAAAAGAGCAGAAGGACTAGGTCAAACATTTTCATGTGTAAGTAGTAGAGAGAAACACTGTATTATATGCCACACAGGAGTAAATAAGCTTGGATGAGTAATACAGAGTAGGACTGAATGAAATACATCCAAATAAAGGACATTATTATTGTAGCTCAGGTAGTTTAACGGTATATCCATAACAGTGAACAGTCAGCAGTCACTTAGGCTTCAGAGATCATCTGTATAATTTAAGATAGTCACAGAAGTGTTACTCCAAAAGGGAAGGCATGTACTGAGAGCAAGTAGTGGGGACAGGTAAGCTCTGAAGATTATACAGAAGTGTAATTCCTTTTGAAATGAGAGAACAGTATCTTGTTAATCTCAATCATTTACTGCAAAAAGTGTTTATTTTATACCAAGAGTTAGTAAGAACTGCCGCTGCTGGAGTCGGAGATAACACAGTGTGGAGCTGGAGGAGCACAGCAGGCCAGGCAGCATCAGAGGAGCAGGAAAGTTGACGTTTCAGGTCAGGACCTTTCTTCAGAAATGTTCTGAAGGGTCCCAACCCGAAACGTCAACTTTCCTACTCCTCTGATGCTGCCTGGCTTGCTGTGCTCATCCAGCTCCACACTGTGTTACCTCTTATTTTATATCAATACTGAAGGTGACACAAAAATGTATTAATATGCTGGTTTCAGCTGAAAATGGCTGAGTGTCTCCAAGCAAGACTTACAGACCTCTTCCACAGAAATATCGTACGAGCTTGAATAAAGTCATATTCTTATGATCTACTCAGGTCTGAAGACTCTATTTGTAAAAACCCCATATTGCGAACGAATAATATTTTCTGACGCCCATTGACTCTAGCTTTATGATTCATTGATAAACTAGTCTGTCAGATGGAGCCTTAATGTAGAGGATAGTCACTCTCAGCTCTGGAATTTAGCTGTTAGGTCCACGTTTGCACCAAGAATGTAAAGAGATCCGGAGTTGAGTGAATCTTGCTTAACTGAAACTGAGATTCATGAGCATGATATTGCAAAGCAAGTGCTGCTTAGCACAATTGTTGTTTCCTTATTGTGATTGCATTTACATATTGACAGTCCAGACGATTGACTGAAACCTTGTCCATACACAGACCACCTGTACAGTTTCTCTTCACTGTGAACGATGCTTTTTCCTTCCATGTTCCAAGGCTGGTGATACTCAGGTCCTGAGAATCGAGCATTGCTGGCAGCTCTTGATCTCACATTTGATTTGAACTTACTGTCTAATTGCCTGTAAGATAAATAGAAAACAGGAAGAAGTAAAATGAAATCCACTCGATTGCCATGAAAACCTACCTGGATCATTAGCTGACAATGCAGAAGTTGAGAAATAAAACACAAACCAGGCTGTGGGAACAGGCTGCAGTCGGTGGTTATTTCTGCAGAGCCAGCAGAGTGGGACGTTCGAGTGATGCCACAACAATGATGTCTATGTAACAAGAGAAAGTGTACAACTGGCTGACCATAATCTGTGCCAGTAACTGGATATGGAAATGACCTAGGCTTGCTGAAAAGCATTATCGTAAGCAAGTGGGAATTCATGTACCACCTTTAGGTATGAGCAATACCCCGAGCATACTGTTGAGACTGCATCTGGAGGACTGTGTACAGTACTGGTTGGCATACTTATGGACATGTGTCAATACATTGGAAGCAGTTCAGGGAAGGTTAAGGACGAATGCCTGGAGTGAGAGGATTGCCTTATGAGGAAAGGCTAGACCGGCCTGTATCCTCTGGAGTTTAGAAGAGAAAGAGGAGACTAAATTAAACCATAAAAGATCCTGAGGGAACCTGACCAGCCGGATGCTGAAAGAAATGTTTCCTCTTGAGGGAGAATCTAGAAGTAGGGGTCATAGTTTAAAAATAAGGGAGAGCCCATTGAAAAGAGTAACAAGGAAATATTTCTTCTCACTCAGAGGATTAATAGTATTTGGAATTCACTTCCTCAAAAGGCAGTAGATGCAGAATCTTTAAATATTTTTAAGGCGGAAGCAGATAGATTATTCGTGACCAAGATGATGAATGATTGTTGGGGATACGCAGGCACATAGAGGTGAGGTTGAACCCAGTTCAGCCACAATCCTATTGAGTGGGAGAGCAGGCTCAAAGGGCCGGTTCGCCTACTCTTGTTCCTCAGACATATATTTGAATAAACCAGTGAGCAAAGAAACTCAAGTCTTATCTAATTCCTGCAGGGGAGGAAGTTGTTTGAGTTCCCACTTCACCCACCCAGTGGAAATAGCTCCTCTCCATTCCCCTGACCAACTTCATTAACATCTTAAATTTTAATCAAATCATGCCTCAATCTTCTAAATTGTAGGAAATACAACATTCCTGGTGAGATGATGCATTTTGGTAAAAGGGCAGAGAACATTTGAAATTGGAGCTGAAGTAGTCCATTTGGCTCCTCCAGCCTCAAAAAGGTCACAGCTGATCTACATAGGCTTCAATTTGAAAATGTCTTTTTTCAAAATTTGATCATGAAATGCCGGCATCACTGGCTGGTTCCAGTGACCTTTATGAAGATGGTGACCTGCCTTCTTGAACCACTGCAGTCCACAGGGTGTAAGTTGACTCGCAATGTTGTCAGCGAGGGATTTCAGGATTTCGATCCAACAATAGTGAAGGAACAGTGATATATTTCCAAGTCAGGACAGCGAGTGGCTTAGAGGGAATTCATGCCCAACAAAGAGTCTCAAAGATCTACAGCACAGATTACTATCCTCCAAGTACTTTATTAATACACCTTTTAGAGTGGACTTTAGCATTTTTCCCATAACCAGCATCATGCAAATTCCCTATTTTCTCTCTGCTTCCTTCTTAAATATTGGGGTTATGTTAGCTATGCTCAAATCTACAGGAACTCTTTCAGAGTCTGTACAGTTTTGGAAGATAATCACTAGTGGACCTGCTATTTCTTAGACCACTTCCTGAGGTACTCTGGGATGAAGGTTATCAATTTCTGGGGATTCATCTGCATTAATCCCATTATTTTACCCAATATTATTTTCCTACCAATACTAATTTCTTTCAATTCTACCTTCCCATTAGACACTGTGATTTCCCCTTATTTTGGGGATGTTATTTGTGTTCTCCTTTTTGAAGATATGAAGATGTATTTTAAATAAAAACTGAAAGAACTGCACTAACAGTCCCCATTAACAACTATTCACCCTACCAGCCTGATTGTTAGCAACTCCTTCGTCTATCCAACTGTCTTTCTCTCTCTTTGGGTTCTATCCTATCGTTTACTCCCTACCCTACCCACCTCCCTATTTTCTCCACATAAACTGACGTTTTCCCAGCCACTATCAGTTCTGAGAAAGCGTCACTTGACCCGAAACGTTAACTCTGTTTTTCCCTTCACAGATGCTGCCAGACTTGCTGAGCCTTTCTAGCAACTTTGTTTCTGTTGTTGTTGTTGAAGAAGATGTATTTTGTTGGTCTACCATCACTTTGTACTCCATTTTTTAATTCCTCTGTTTCCAATTGTAGGAGAACCTGTGTTCATCTTTATTAACGTTTTACTATCAATCTTGAATTAAGAGTTTAATGATGATCATGAAAGCATTGATTGTCAGAAAAATCCCAGCTGGTTCACTAATGTCCTTTGCGGGAAAGAAACTGTCATCCTTACCTGGTCTGGCCTACATGTGACTCCAACCCAACAACAATGCAGTTGACTCTTGACAGCCCCCTTAGCAATCATAGATGGGCAGTATATTCTGGCTTAGACAGCAATGTCTGTAACAAAAGAAAACCATTGATTTGTATGGTCTTTGCAAGCATACTCTCATACTCTATTTTCTGCCATTTAATCAATCCCTTTGTTAAATTCTAAACTGTTACCAATGTGGTGATTTATTTGACAAATTTAATACTAGCCATCATTTCCCTTTTTTGACATGGTTTCACCATGTTTCCTGTATTGTTCTTATGCCAGACTGGGATGAACAACTTTTGTACATAGATCATGGCAAACATTTAAAGAGTGCATGGACAATCTCTCAAAACCCATTTCAATAATGATCCATGATTTATCACAGTTAGCTCACACCTCACATCACTCTAATTTTCTTTATTTAATGACAGGACTATAGTCTCAGAAAGAATGACATCACTCTCCACCTTAATGAGGTGGATGAAGTGCCGATGCTCAACTTTATTATCAATTATTCATAGACCATAAAATTCCATACAGTGTGGAAGCAGGCCCTTTCGCCCAACAAGTCCAAACCGACTCTCAGAACATCCCATCCAGACCCATCTCCCTCATCTACACCTCGCTGAACAATATGGGCAATTTAGCATGGCCAATCTACTTAGCCTTTGGATTGTGGGAGGAAACCGGAGTGCCCGGAGGAAACCCATGCAGACATGTGGAGAATGTGCAAACTCCGCACAGACAGTCGTCTAAGGGTGGAATTGAACCTAGGTTCCTGGCGCTGTGAAGCAACAGTGCTAACTACTAAGCCACCATCATGAAATTCCTTTCTCATTACTCAATACCCGGTTGCTTCCTCGTTGTATTAATTCATAAAACTGTTCCATATACGTGCTAAGAATGCCTCCTGTATCGTATTGCTACTAATTTGATTTGGTCAATTTATATATAGATTAAAGTCACCCATATTTACGGCCCTAACTTTATTACTTGCATCTCTACGTTCCATTCTAATACCTTTCCCAATTGTGCTCCTGTATTTTTGAGTCTATGTACAACCTTACTCTCATTTACCAACCATTAATGTTTCTAAGCTCAACTAACACTCTACAAAACCAAAGCAAAAACAGCAGATGCTGTAAATCAGAAACAAAAACAGAAATTGCTGTATAAGCTCAGCAGGTCTGCTGGCAGCATCTGTGGAGAGAAATAGGAGTTTACATTTCCATTCTGAGGAAGGGTCTCTCAATCTGAAACTTTAACTCTGATTTCTCTCCACAGATGCTGTCAGACCGGCTGAGCTTATCCAGCAATTTCTGTTTTTTTGTTTCATATATGTTCTACTTCACCACAGCCTATATCCTTGCTTACAATCACATTACTTGCCTGTCTTAATCAGCAGTTCTAACCCACCTCCTTCACCTGTTTGCCTGCCCAGCCTATCCTGCTTGGACAACTCATTGATTCCAGGTATTAATCTCAAATCTTCCTCTGAAACACCTCCAATAAATTTGCAGAAGATGGCCAAAACCTGAACACTTTATTCAAGAGAGATAGCAAGTACTGCAGATGCTGGAGTCAGAGATAACAAAATGTGGAGCTGGAGGAACACAGCATGCCAGGCAGCAGAGGAGCAGAAAAGTTGATGTTTCGGGTTGGGACCCTTCTTCAGACCCGAATCATCAACTTTCCTGCTCCTCTGATGCTACCTGGCCTGCTGTGTTCCTCCAGCTCTACACCACTTTATTCAAGACGTGGTCTCACCTATTCTCTTTACAAATTAAGCAAATATCTTTACATTTATGTTCAATTCCTGTAATAATAAAGGATACAGCTTATTAGCTTTCTTGATTACAAAGAGATTTTGATCAATCGGATCAATGAGCTCAGGACTGGCAGATTGATGAAATAGGCTAAATTATTCGTTTCTGTGTTATAATGAATTTAAAACTGATTCCTGCAACCGTTGCTCATAATAAGAACACTTCAGTCTCTGAATCATTGGAGTAAACCTGCGCAGAACCCGAGGAAGGTCCAGACTCTCCTTCCTAAATTGTGGTGCCCACACACATCCTCCGGGGGTGCACTGCACACGATTTTGAATTTCTCGGAACCTATCCAGTGAAACTGATCTCAGAAATCTTTTCCCACAGACAAACATTTTACCTTGCACGGTGAAAGACCGACGACAGTGAGATGCTGCTGAAAAGAGTGACTCTGTTAGACCTTGCTGTGATATCTGGTTGGAATTGATGATTTGGGAATCCTTCCCATTGAATGCGCTGTAAAAAGAACGGACAGACAACAGACCTCCCTTCAATCCAGAAAACAACATTGTGGCTCCATCACGCCGACGGCGCATGCTCTGGTCACGTTGTTAGACCCGCCTTCCCGTGTACTGATTGGTTGGAGCACTAACCCCGCCCGTCACACGTTCCGAAGGAGGTTCGAATTCCAGTCCCGTCACTGTGTCTCCCCGATTGGTTGGAAGGATAACACCGCCCCTCCTTCCGTTCGAGGATGTTCTGGCAGCCCGCCCCTCGTCCTCAAACGATTGGAGGACAAGCAGTTCCGCTGCCATCCTCCAGTCCCGCCCCTTCCTTGCTATTGGTCGTGTGACGTCATCAAACCGGCGTGTAGCTATAGAGCATGCGCACAGCTAAATTGTGGATTGTATCAGAGATGGTCGGAACTGCAGAATCTGAGATAACAAGGTGTAGAGCTGGGTGAACACAGCAGGCCAAGCAGCAAAACTGACGTTTCGGGCCTAGGTTCTTCTTCAGAAATAATTGCGTGCCGGCAGCGACGGAAGGAATG
>NC_063339.1:91425796-91431028 GCF_021869965.1 Rhincodon typus
TTGGAGCTGCACCCATCCAAGCAATTGGACAGTATCCCAATACGCTCCTGTCTTGTGCCTTGCAGATGATGCACAGGCTTCTGGGAGTCAAAAGTTGATTTAATCACAAAATTTCTACCCACTTGTAGCAACGATATTTATATGACAGGTCCAATTCAGTTTCTCCTCAACATTTGCCCCCAGGATGTTTGAATAGGAAATCCAGTGAAAATAAATGAAAATAAAGTCAACTGGATATGGTTAGATTCACATTTGCCAGATTTGGTCATTGTCTGCTACTTGCGTGGTGCAAATGTTCTTTGTCACTTAGCAGGCTAAGCTTAAAAGTTGTCTAAGGCTACTGCATTTATGTTTGCACTGCTTCCGTAACAACATTGTGTAATCATCAGCAAACATTCCCACTTCTGCATTATCCGTTCAAGGTGAAGAAGGGTAAGGAGGTTAGCAGAGTGTAAGAGGGGAATATAAAGTAGAATCATAGAATCCCTACAGCATGCAAACAGGTCCTTCAGCCCAACCAGTCCACACTGACCCCCAGAGCATCCCATTCAGACCAATCACCCTATAACCCACCTAAGCTGCACATCTCTGACCACAACAGGTAGCTTAGCATGGCCAATCCACCTAGCCTGTACTTCTTGGGACTGTGGGAGCACCCGGAGGAAACTCCACACAGACATTCACCCGAGAGTGGAATTGAACGCGGGTTCCTGGCGCTGTGAGGTCGCAGTGCTAACCATGAGCCACTGTGCCACCTTAATTTCAATTCAAACAATATACAGCAAGTGATGATATCCTTTCAATCGAAGGCATTCTGCTAGCTCTGGAAACAGCCAAACCATTAAAAATGCCAATTTGTCCCTGGTGAATTGTCCCTGGTGAAGGGGTGAAAAAAACAAAAAAGGATCTTGTCTTTACATAGCACCTTCACAACCTCAAAAGTCGCAAAGTGCTTCATAGCCTCAGCTGTGAAATCAGATTTGGAATTTAGGAAGAAAAGTGAAAAGAATTAAGTTTCAGAAAAGAATCAACAGGAAAAGGCTGCCTGTGGCAGTCTTCATACTGAGCGGCAGTTTACTCGGACGCCCCATCTCCTAAAGTAGCAGCAACAACTGTTGAAACATTACAGGCAGCAGCCCATCAACCTCTGTAAGGCTGTTTGATTCTGAGAACGTTTACTTCTCTTGCTGAAGCTGATAGCCATCCAGACAGTTAAGACTGATTCACTTACCTAAAGGGTCATCACCTTCAAGCAAGACTGCCTACCGTCATCTCCGTGCAGTACCAGCCTATTCAAAACTACAGCTTTTGAAAAGGAGACAAAATCTGGCAATTCTGAATTGTTTCATTTCCAAGTTCTATTCTGCGTTAAGGGCTTAGATACCCACTGGCTGACAGGCAAATATCCTCTGTATTTACTCCAGCTGTACCTTTTATTCATTAAGCCCTAATTATTCTCAAAAAGCATATTTATGTATGGCTAGATGATAAGTGCGGTTTCACCTTTGTGGTTCTTTCTTTAAATCGTATCGATGTAGTTGACGGCTGGCCTAAATCAATGTTCATATCAGCTCTAAAGGAATGAATGAGGCAAACACAATAGCAACAGGTGAGCTGTAGAAAGGGCAGCGCAAAAGCCATCACTCAGCCTGGACTACAACAATAAGAACCGAAAGAACTGCGGATGCTGTAAATCAGGAACAAAAACAAAGTTGCTGGAAAAGCTCAGCAGGTCTGGCAGCATCTGTGAAGGAAAAAAAACAGAGGTAATGTTTTGGGTCCGGTGACCCTTTCTCAGAATCCAGCTGTTTTTTTTTTTCTTCACAGATGCTGCCAGACCTGCTGACCTTTTCCAGCAACTTTGATTTGGCTCCTACAACAATAGGAACTGGTTAGTGCCAGACAGGCTTAAAACTGTGGAGAGGGAGAGAGGGAGACAGGGAAGGGGAACACTTGGTGGGCATAGTGGCACGAACATTGAGGCAATGTCACGCTGTATCGCTCCACTTCAGTACCAATAGCACTGCAGCAAAGCCTACTACCTCTGCAGTTCATGAATCTGGCTAGTACAAACAAAATGGATCAGCTGTTCCTGTGGGTAGATCCTGTTCCAATGCCCACATTGTATTCATCGAGATCTAGGTTGTTCTGGGCAGCAACACCATGCACAGTTTGACAGTCCACAACTCTCAACAATGCACTAGGTTTGAATAGGGAGTACTAATCACCTGTTACAGCCAGAGTCTGAATGAAGGCAGAGCACATGTTTGGAGAAAAGAGCCAAGCAATCCAAATAAGCAAAAAAAAAAGAGCAGAAGGACTAGGTCAAACATTTTCATGTGCAAGTAGTAGAGAGAAACACTGTATTATATGCCACACAGGAGTAAATAAGCTTGGATGAGTAATACAGAGTAGGGCTGAATGAAATACATCCAAATAAAGGACATTATTATTGTAGCTCAGGTAGTTTAACGGTATATCCATAACAGTGAACAGTCAGCAGTCACTGAGGCTTCAGAGATCATCTGTATAATTTAAGATAGTCACAGAGGTGTTACTCTAAAAGGGAAGGCATGTACTGAGAGCAAGTGGTGGGGACAGGTAAGCTCTGAAGATTATACAGAAGTGTAATTCCTTTTGAAATTAGAGAACAGTATCTTGTTAATCTCAATCATTTACTGCAAAAAGTGTTTATTTTACACCAAGAGTTAGTAAGAACTGCCGCTGCTGGAGTCGGAGATAACACAGTGTGGAACTGGAGGAGCACAGCAGGCCAGGCAGCATCAGAGGAGCAGGAAAGTTGACGTTTCAGGTCAGGACCCTTCTTCAGAAATGTTCTGAAGGGTCCCAACCGGAAACACCAACTTTCCTACTCCTCTGATGCTGCCTGGCTTGCTGTGTTCATCCAGCTCCACACTGTGTTACCTCTTATTTTATATCAATACTGAATGTCGCTGTTGTGACACAAAAATGTATTAATATGCTGTTTTCAGCTGAAAATGGCTGAGTGTCTCCAAGCAAGACTTACAGACCTCTTCCACAGATATGTCCTATGAGATTGAGTAAAGTCATATTCTTACGATCTACTCAGGTCTGAAGACTCTATTTGTAAAAACCCCACATTGCGAACGAATAATATTTTCTGATGCCCATTGACTCTCGCTTTGTGATTCACTGATACACTAGTCTGTCAGATGGAGCCTTAATGTAGAGGATAGTCACTCTCAGCTCTGGAATTTAGCTGTTAGGTCCATGTTTGCACCAAGAATGTAAAGAGATCTGGAGTTGAGTGAATCTTGCTTAACTGAAACTGAGATTTATGAGCATGATATTGCAAAGCAAGTGCTGCTTAGCACAATTGTTGTTTCCTTATTGTGATTGCATTTACATATCGACAGTCCAGACGATTGACTGAAGCCTTGTCCACACACAGACCACCTGTACAGTTTCTCTTCACTGTGAACGATGCTTTTTCCTTCCTTGTTCCAAGGCTGGTGATACTCAGGTCCTGAGAATCGAGCATTGCTGGCAGCTCTTGATCTCACATTTGATTTGAACTTACTGTCTAATTGCCTGTAAGATAAATAGAAAACAGGAAGAAGTAAAATGAAATCCACTCGATTGCCATGAAAACCTACCTGGATCATTAGCTGACAATGCAGAAGTTGAGAAATAAAACACAAACCAGGCTGTGGGAACAGGCTGCAGTCGGTGGTTATTTCTGCAGAGCCAGCAGAGTGGGATGTTCGAGTGATGCCACAACAATGATGTCTATGTAACAAGAGAAAGTGTACAACTGGCTGACCATAATCTGTGCCAGTCTGTAACTGGATATGGAAATGTCCTAGGCTTGCTGAAACTCATTACTGTAAGCAAGTGGGAATTCATGTACTACCTTTAGGTATGAGCAATACCCCGAGCATACTGTTGAGACCGCATCTGGAGGACTGTGTCCAGTATTGGTTGGCATACTTATGGACGTGTCAATACATTGGAAGCAGTTCAGGGAAGGTTAATGACTAATGCCTGGAGTGAGAGGATTGCCTTATGAGGAAAGGCTAGACAGGCCTGTATCCTCTGGAGTTTAGAAGAGAAAGAGGAGACTTCACTAAACCATAAAAGATCCTGAGGGAACCTGACCAGCCGGATGCTGAAAGAAATGTTTCTTCTTGTGGGAGAATCTAGAAGTAGGGGTCATAGTTTAAAAATAAGGGACAGCCCATTGAAAAGAGTAACAAGGAAATATTTCTTCTCACTCAGAGGATTAATAGTATTTGGAATTCACTTCCTCAAAAGGCAGTGGATGCAGAATCTTTAAATATTCTTAAGGCGGAAGCAGATAGATTCTTCATGGCCAAGATGATGAATGATTGTTGGGGATACGCAGGCACATAGAGGTGAGGTTGAACCCAGTTCAGCCACAATCCTATTGAGTGGCAGAGCAGGCTCAAAGGGCCGATTCGCCTACTCTTGTTCCTCAGACATATATTTGAATAAACCAGCGAGCAAAGAAACTCAAGTCTTATCTAATTCCTGCGGGGTAGGAAGTTGTTTGAGTTCCCACTTCATCCACCCAGTGGAAATAGCTCCTCGCCATCCCCCTGACCAACTTCATTAACATCTTAAATTTTAATCAAATCATGCCTCAATCTTCTAAATTGTAGGAAATACAACATTCCTGGTGAGATGATGCATTTCGGTAAAAGGGCAGAGAACATTTGAAATTGGAGCTGAAGTAGTCCATTTGGCTCCTCCAGCCTCAAAAAGGTCATAGCTGATCTACGTAGGCTTCAATTCGAAAATGTCTTTTTTCAAAATTTGATCATGGAATGCCGGCATCACTGGCTGGTTCCAGTGACCTTTATGAAGATGGTGACCTGCCTTCTTGAACCACTGCAGTCCATAGGCTGTAAGTCGACTCGCAATGCTGTTAGCGAGGGATTTCAGGATTTTGATCCAACAACAGTGATATATTTCCAAGTCAGGACAGCGAGTGGCTTGGAGGGAATTCATGCCCAACAAAGAGTCTCAAAGATCTACAGCACAGAGAAAAACACTCTTCTGACTGTCTGATCTTGTTACGATCCTCCAAGTACTTTATTAATACACCTTTTAGAGTGGACTTTAGCATTTTTCCCATAACCAGCATCATGCAAATTCCCTATTTTCTCTCTGCTTCCTTCTTAAATATTGGGGTTATGTTAGCTATGCTCAAATCTACAGGAACTCTTT
>NC_063339.1:91431038-91446759 GCF_021869965.1 Rhincodon typus
AAATCCCAGCTGGTTCACTCATGTCCTTTGCGGGAAAGAAACTGTCATCCTTACCTGGTCTGGCCTACATGTGACTCCAACCCAACAGCAATGCAGTTGACTCTTGACAGCCCTCTTAGCAATCATAGATGGGCAGTATATTCTGGCTTAGACAGCAATGTCTGCAACAAAAGAAAACCATTGATTTGTATGGTCTCTGCAAGCATACTCTCATACTCTATTTTCTGCCATTTAATCAATCCCTTTGTTAAATTCTAAACTGTTACCAATGCGGTGATTTATTTGACAAATTTAATAATAGCCATCATTTCCCTTTTTTGACATGGTTTCACCATGTTTCCTGTATTGTTCTTATGCCAGACTGGGATGAATAACTTTTGTACATAGATCATGGCAAACATTTAAAGAGTGCATGGACAATCTCCCAAAACCCATTTAAATACTGATCCATGATTTATCACAGCTCGTTCACACCTCACATCACTCTAATTTTCTTTATTTAATGACAGGACTCTAGTCTCGGAAAGAATGACATCACTCTCCACCTTAATGAGGTGATCAACTTTATTATCAATTATTCATAGACCATAAAATTCCATACAGTGTGGAAGCAGGCCCTTTCGCCCAACAAGTCCAAACTGACTCTCAGAATATCCAACCCAGACCCATCTCCCTCATCTACACCTCCCTGAACAATATGGGCAATTTAGCATGGCCAATCTACTTAGCCTTTGGATTGTGGGAGGAAACTGGAGTGCCCGGAGGAAACCCATGCAGACACGTGGAGAATGTGCAAACTCCGCACAGACAGTCGTCTAAGGGTGGAATTGAACCTGGGTTCCTGGCGCTGTGAAGCAACAGTGCTAACCACTAAGCCACCATAATGAAATTCCTTTCTAATTACTCAATACCCAGTTGCTTCCTCGTTGTATTGATTCATAAAACTGTTCCATATATGTGCTAAGAATGCCTCCTGTATCGTATTGCTATTAATTTGATTCGCTCAATTTATATATAGATTAAAGTCACCCATATTTACGGCCCTAACTTTATTACTTGCATCTCTACATTCCATTCTAATACCTTTCCCAATATCGCTCCTGTATTTTTGAGTCTATGTACAACCTTACTCTCATTTACCAACTATTAATGTTTCTAAGCTCAACTAACACTCTACAAAACCAAAGAAAAAACAGCAGATGCTGTAAATCAGAAACAAAAACAGAAATTGCTGGATAACCTAAGCAGGCCTGCTGGCAGCATCTGTGGAGAGAAATAGGAGTTACGTTTCCATTCTGAGGAAGGGTCTCTCGATCTGAAACTTTAACTCTGATTTCTCTCCTCAGATGCTGTCAGACCGGCTGAGCTTATCCAGCAATTTCTGTTTTTTTGTTCCATATATGTTCTACTTCACCACAGCCTATATCCTTGCTTACAATCACATTACTTGCCTGTTTTAATCAGCAGTTCTAACCCACCTCCTTCTCCTGTTTGCCTGCCCAGCCTATCCTCCTTAGACAACTCATTGATTCCAGGTATTAATCTCAAATCTTCCTCTGAAACACCTCCAATAAATTTGCAGAAGATGGCCAAAACCTGCACACTTTATTCAAGAGAGATAGCAAGTACTGCAGACGCTGGAGTCAGAGATAACAAAACGTGGAGCTGGAGGAACACAGCATGCCAGGCAGCAGAGGAGCAGAAAAGTTGATGTTTCGGGTTGGGACCTTTCTTCAGACCCAAAACATCAACTTTCCTGCTCCTCTGATGCTACCTGGCCTGCTGTGTTCCTCCAGCTCTCCACCACTGTATTCAAGACGTGGTCTCACCTATTCTCTTTACAAATGAAGCAAATATCCTTACATTTATGATCAATTCTTGTAATAATAAAGGATACAGCTTATTAGCTTTCTTGATTACAAAGAGATTTTGATCAATCGGGTCAATGGGCTCAGGACTGGCAGATTGATGAAATAGGCTAAATTATTCCTTTCTGTGTTATAATGAATTTAAAACTGATTCCTGCAACCGTTGCTCATAATAAGAACACTTCAGTCTCTGAATCATTGGAGTAAACATGCGCAGACCCCGAGGAAGGTCCAGACTCTCCTTCCTAAATTGTGGTGCCCAGACACATCCTCCGGGGGTGCACTGCACACGATTTTGAATTTCTCGGAACTTTTCCAGTGAAACTGATCTCAGAAATCTTTTCCCACAGACACTACAGACAAACATTTCACCTTGCACGGTGAAAGACTGACGACACTGAGATGCTGCTGAAAAGAGTGACTCCGTTAGACCTTGCTGTGATATTTGGTTGGAATTGATGATTTGGGAATCCTTCCCATTGAATGCGCTGTAAAAAGAATGGACAGACAACAGACCTCCCTTCCCCTGCACCTTGTTGACCCGACCTCCCTTCCATCCAGAGAACAACATTCTGGCTCCATCACGCCGACGGCGCATGCTCTGGTCACGTTGTTAGACCCGCCTTCCCGTGCACTGATTGGTTGGAGCACTAACCAAGCCCGTCACACGTTCCGAAGGAAGTTCAAATTCCAGTCCCGTCCCTGTGTCTCCCCGATTGGTTGGAAGGATAACACCTCCTTCCGTTCAAGGATGTTCTGGCAGCCCGCCCCTCGTTCTCAATCGGTTGGAGGACAAGCAGTTCCGCTGCCATCCACCAGTCCCGCCCCTTCCTTGCTATTGGTCGTGTGACGTCATCAAACCGGCGTGTAGCTATAGAGCATGCGCACAGCTAATTGTGGATTGTATCAGAGATAGTCGGAACTGCAGAATCTGAGATAATAAGGTGTAGAGCTGGGTGAACACAGCAGGCCAAGCAGCAAAACTGACGTTTCGGGACTAGATTCTTCTTCAGAAATAATTGCGTGCCGGCAGCGACGGAAGGAATGAAAACCAAAAAAACTGCGGATGCTGTAAATCAGGAACAAAAACAAAGCTGCTGGAATAGCTCAGCAGGTCTGGCAGCATCTGTCGATGAGAAAACAGAGTGAACGTTTCGGGTTCGGTGACCCTTCCTCAGAAATTCTGCTGACCTTTTCCAGTCTTTCATGACATCCACAAATGGTGAGTGAAGGTTAAAGAGGTGGGGGCAGCTTTGCTGCTTTATGCCAGCAAAAGGGTTGCATTATTGCCCAGTTTAGGTCTCAAGCCCCAAACAAGGCTTTTCTGGTGCTGCGATTTTGGCTGCAGAGAGCCTCAGGCTTCTTCCCTGAAATAGGCCGCGGTCCAACGCCGGCGCCTCCGCATCTGGATTAGTGGGAAATGCGCAAGCGCGGTTGGTGTGGTGACATAACAGGGACAGGGCGTGGTCCTGTTTTGCTCCACCCCCGCTTCCGGCTCTCTCTCTTTCTCTCCCCGACTCTTCTCCCTTCCGTCCCAACTCCGCCCGAATGCCTCCGTCTGGGGCTCTGCAGTTTTGTTTTGTTAGTCCCGGTGGGAGGTTTTAATGCGGTAAAAGTGCAGTGTGAAGATCAGATGAAGCTGGATGTGATAAAAAGCAGTAATCCCACCGGAATCCAACTCTGTAACCCCTTGCAGACTTACATGGTGTCTCAGTAGCTGGGTGTCTGACCGAATCCTTCCTGCACATGGAGCACGGGAATGCTCTGTCCGCGGTGTAACTGCACCATTGGGTGGTCAGCTCAGGTGGGGAACTGTATCACTGCCATTGTCCTGATATTTCCACAGTATCTCCACAGTGTGGGTATCTGTTGTCTCTCCTGGCTGAGTGATTAGGTAAATTTTAATCCAATAGACAGAACGTCCATATAGTTTCTGTCAACTGTCTGTGGTGAGATTTCATTTCAGTCTATGTTAAAGCTCTTTCCACCGTCAATTCACTGGAACACTCGCTCAGTCTGCGTAATTGGTTACGACTTTTTCGGCAGTCTACTGGAAGACCATATGTAACAGGAACAGGAGTAAGCCATTTGGTCCCTTGAGCCTGTTCTGCCATTCAATAGGATTGCGGCTGATCTGACATTCCTAATGTCCAGTTTTCCAGCGTTTTCCCTGTAACCTTTAATTTCCCTACTGATCAAAAATCTATCTATCTCAGCCTGAAAAATACACCAAGACTTTGCCCTGTCAGCTCTTTGTGGACAGAAGTTCCAAAGACACTCAACCCTCAGAGGAAAATTCTCCTCATTTCAGCTTTAAATTGGCACACTTCATTCTGAGATTATGGTTTCTCTCCAATGAGAAGGAAAATCCTCTCAGCATTTATCATGTCAAAGCGCTTTAGAATCTGATTAAAACAATGGCACATGATCTCATTGAAACAAAACTCCAACGCATAGTGTCCCATTCACTCAATTCGTGTCACTGGATAAAGGTCTTTTCACTGTGTACTGTGTTAGAACCCTCGCTGAGTTTTAAAAAATCATTTTGGGTTTGAATCGGAGAGCTGAATGGTGACCTCTGGACAGTGAGTGGCAGTTGTGTTAAAAATATAAAAACTGTTTGTTTCTGAGGCCAGGCCTGGAAGTTAATTGCAATTTGGTTCTTGATCAAAAACTCTGTAGACTCTTTTGGTCACTATCTGGGAACTGGCGCCAGCAAGTCTGGGAGAGGACATGATCAAACAGAAGGAAGGGCCAAAGTTCTTTAGAACGGAGGCTTTCTGAGAAAAGGTTGTTAATGTTACAACATGAAAGTTTGACAATCCAATGTACCTGTGAAACAATGCATCATACAAGCTGCTTAAGTAATTTGGTCAGTTTTGTTTTGATATTTTAATTTATCCCATGATTGTCATTGGTGTGAATGGGGCTGGAGACAAAGGTTATTGGGTTAAATCATTACTGTGTTAACTGAGGAGTATGCATAGTATGGTGTTGGCAGATGCTTGTGCATATGCTAGTGACTGAGTTGGATGGGAAAAGTGTCCACATGCACATCTTTGTCGCTGTGCTTACTGCCAATGTGAAAGAAGCCGAGAGAAAGATCAGAGAGTGGAGGGAGAGAACCGAGCAGGGTGGGGGGGTGGTGCGTGGTTTGGAAATTGGGGTTATTCTTCGCCCATCACTCCACCACAAAACCCAGCCCACTGTTTCTCTCACTGCTCCCCTTCCCCAGCCATATGTCTTTCCCTACCCCAGCCGGGTCCCCCTCCCCCCTTTCCCCAGTATCAGCAAACTTCCAAAGATATTTCCTACATATTATGTTGCTTTTCTCAGAACATTCAACAATTTGAGAACTGGATAGAAAACGAGAGACAGAGCAGCCACTCCAGAAGCTTCCAAAATCAGTCTGCACCTTGACCTTCTTGAATGGTTGCACTCGGAGTGCTGAAGTTGCTCCCAGATTGCTGTCTGGTAAGAAGTTACAGGATTTTCATTCAGTGGTGATCAGATAGTGCTGATATCTGTGTCAGTTAAAATCATCTTGTTTTTATATCCCACCTTCAACAGAACAGAAACATAGAAAATAGGAACAGTGTAGGCCAATGTAACTTTCAGTCATGGCTGATTATTTTACTCAGTAGCCTGATCCCTTTAGCCCTCGCAAATACATATATCTTCTTCTTGGAAACATTCAATGTTTTGGCCTTAACTGCTTGGATTTCAGCAAAATTTCAGGGGGTCGCCAGTCTCTGCGAAAAGAAATGTTTCCTCATCTCAGTCATAACTGCCTAGCCCATGTACTTAATCTGTGACTCCCTGGTTCTGGACTCCTTAGTCATTGACAGCATCCTTCCTGCATTTACCTGGTTAGTTCCATTAGAATTTCACTGGTTTCTCTGAGATCTTTCCTCATTCTTCTAAACTCCAGTGAAGTTCATCTTTACCAATCCATTCTGTCCTCATGTCGGTCCTGCCATTCCAGGAATCAGTCTGGTGAACGGTTGTGTACAGTCTTCATAGGCAAAACATCCTCCATCAGATAAGGATTCCAAATGTGCGCACAATACTCCAGGTGTGGCCTCACTAAGATCCTGTACAATTTCAGCAAGACATGTCTACTCCTGTACTGAAATCCTCTCGCTCTGAAGGTCAAAATACCATTTGCCTTTTTCACCACCTGATGCACCTGCATGCTTACTGTCAGTAACTTGTTTTCCTGGTTTTATAATCCAGCTGGATAACCTCGAACTTAGCCACGTTATACTTAGTCAGCCTTGCATTATTGCCCACCCTCTCAACATCAAATCATCCTGAAGTATATCCGCATCCTCCTCACAGTTCACTATCACACCCAGCTTCATGTCTTCTACAAGCTAATAGATACGACATTTAAGGTTCCTCATCTAAATCATCATTAGATAGTGTGAATATCTGGGGTCCAGCACTGATCCCTGCAGTACCGCACTGGTCACTGGCTGACACATGAAAAAATGGCTGCTTATTCTGACTCTTTTTTTTTTCCTGCCAGCCAGCTCTGTACCTCTGTGAATGCACAATCCTAAATGCTTTCACTTTACATGCTCATCTCTTCTGTGGGGCCTTTTGAACGTCTTCTCAAATCTCAAGTAAATGACATCCACTGCCTCCTTATCAACTCTAAATGTTGCATTCTTGAAACATACCAGCAGATTTGTACAGCATGATTTCCCTTTTGTAAATCCATGCTGACTAACTCTGTCCAATCCTGTCACAGTTTTCCAGTGTTAGGCTAACCGGTCGATAATTCCATATTTTCTGTCAACCTTCTTTTTTAACTAGTAGCATTACCTTAGCCACCCTCCAATCCATAGGAATTGTTCATCTTGAAAGATGACCATCAATTTCCTCTATTTAGACTCCAGCCCCTATTTTCAGAATACATCGGTTTCTCAGGCCAAATAAAAACCGCAAGAACTGCGGATGTTGTCAATCAGGATTAAAAACAAAGTTGCTGGAAAAGCTCAGCAGGTCTGGTAGCATCTGTGAAGGTAAAAACAGAGTTAACGTTTCGGTTCGAAACAGTAACTGTTTTTCTCCTTCCCAGATGCTGCCAGACCTGCTGAGCTTTTCCAGCAATTTGTTTTTGTTATCTCTCAAGCCAGTTTAAGTACTCTGGCTGTAGATTACTAGGTGCTGGGATTTGTTGGCTTTTAATCCCATCAATTCTCCCAACACCATTTTCCTACTCATACTGATTTCCTTCAGTTCCTGCTTCCGATGTGTTCCCCAGCATTTTAGAGATATTATTGGTGTAATCCTTTGTGCCGACAGAACCAAAATATGTAGTTAATTGGTCTGCCATCTCTTTATTCCACATTTATAACTACCCCTGATTCTGATTGTAAGGGATTTGTTTTCATTAATCTGTTTTGCTCTTCATTATATCTTTAGGAACTTGTATAATTTGTGTGTCTTTACCCCAGAAACTTTATTTTTCCCCTCTTAACCAATCCCTTCATCCTGTTTTGGTGAAATATGAACTGCTCCCAATCTTCAGATCTGCTGTTCTTTTTAGCCAATTTGTACCCCTCTTCCTTGGATCCAGTACTACCCCTAATGTCCCTGGTTAGGCATGGCAGGGCCACCTTTCCTGTTTCATTTTGTGTCTGACAGGAAAGAACAACAGTTGTAGTTCCTCCAAGTGCTCTTTAAATGTTTGTTATTCCTTTAAAGTTATATTCCCTAATTTATCGTAGCCTGATCACTTCTCATACCATCGTAATTTCCTCTGTTTAGATTTTGGCCCCTCGTCTCAGAATCAACTGTGTCACGTTCCATCTTAATGAGGCGTTTTATCACTGAGTTCTTCTTTCTCCCACAAGCAGCCTCACACGGCTAGATTGCTAATGATTCCCTTCACATTACACAGTTAATATTTTGAAATTAAAGTTGCCACAGTCTCAGAAGACCTTAGGACTGCTATGTCACTTGGGGACCGAGAGAGAGAAGGCGAATGTGCCTTAACGTGAGGGTCAACATGTCTCAGGGGGCAAGGTTAAGAATGTGGGATCTTCATGGTGACCTCAGGCAGTATATGAATTGAGTACATGCTGTGGGCATCACTCTGAATCGCAAATCAGCCATCCAGTTAACTGAGCTAACCCACTCCCAGCCATTCGACAATAAGCAGTCGAGATGGCCTATCTCCATTTGGGCCCTCAATGTATTGATCCTCGAATGTGTATGAGATGGTTTTTTGGAATTTCTCCTCTATGGTATCGTTACTGAGTTGACTTGCTCAATCTATGTGCAGATTGAAGTCACCCACAATAACCAAGATACAGGAGCAGAATTAGGTCATTCGGCCCATAGTTTCTGTTCCACCACTTGATCATGGCTGACATGTTTCTCAGCTCCATTCTCTTGCCTTCTGCTTTCTCCCGTACCCTTGATGCCCTCACAAATGAAGAACCTATCTATCTCTGTCATAAAGACACTCCACAGCCCTCTACGGCAGTGAGCTTTACAAAATCACCAGTCTCTGGCTGAAGAAACCCCTCCTCATCTCAGTTCTAAAGGGTTGTCCCTGTACTGTGAGATGGTCCCCTTGGGTTCTAGTCTCTCCGACTAGTTGTAACATTTTCTCCACATCCATCTGTCCAGGCCTCTCAGTATTCTGAAAGTTTCAATCATATAGTCATAGTCATACAGCATGGAAACTAGTCCATGCCGACCATGTGCTGAAACTAAACTAGTCCCACCTGCCTGTGCTTAGCCCATATCCCTCTAAACATTTCTTATTCATGTACTTATCCAAATGTCTTTTAAAAATTGTAATTGTATTCGCATCCACACAGGAACCGCTCTCTGTGTAACAAAAAAAAGTTGCCCTTCATGTCTTTGTTTTTCTCGTCTCGCCTTAAAAAAAAAAAAGCCCTCTAGTTTTGAAATCTCCCACCCTGTGGAAAAGATACCTGTATTTACCTTATCTCTACCCCTTGAGGGCAGGACTTGTACAGTTAACGATAGGGCCCTGGGTAGTGTTATACCTGAGTATCTTTGTACTTAAGATGGTGCTGTAAGTGGCAACTTGTAAACTTTTCACTATACTTGTATGTATGACAATAAAGGTAATTCAATTTGATTTTAAAAAATGCCCCCTCGTCTTGAAATCCCCACCGAAGGGAAAGGACACCTGCCATTTGACACCCCTCAGGATTTTTATAAACCTCCAAGTTCAACCTCAACCTCTTGCGCCCTGAGAAAGAAGTCTGAGCCTATTCAGCCTCTCCACATAACTCAATTTCTCTTTTCCCAGCAACATCCTGGTAAATCTCTTCTGAACCCTCTCCAGCTTACTAATATCCTTCCTTTAACAGGATGACCAGAACTGGACACAGTACTCTCGATGAAGCCTCACCAGCATCTTGTACAACTTCAACAAGATGCCCCAACTCCTGTACTGAAAGGTCTGAGCCTATGTTTATGTCGACGTGTAATGCAAACTTCAAAGAATTAGGTAACTGAAACCCAAAATGTCTCTGTTCTACAGCACTATCCAAGGCTGAGTAAGTCCTGCCCTCCCCTTGTTTAGAATTAGAATCCCAATAGTGTGGAAACGGGCCATTCGACCCAACAAGTTCACACTAACTCTCTGAAAAGCATCCCACCAGACTCTCATTTTCTGAAGAAGGGTCCAGACCCGAAACGTCAGCTTTCCTGCCCCTCTGATGCTGCTTGGCCTGCTGTGTCATTCCAGTCCTACACCTTGTTATCCACCAGACTCTGTGGCTCTGTGAGGCAGCAGTGCTAACCACTGAGCCACCATGCTGCCCTAAAATGCAATAGCTTGCACTCCATCTGTCATTTATCAGCCCATTAACCCAATTGATCAACATCTCTTTGTAATCGTAGATAACCTGTCCACGAAACCATAACATTTGGTGTCATCAACAAACTTACTAACCATGCCTTCTATATTTTCATCTATATCATTGATATAAATGACAAACACAAGTGGACCCATCACCGATCTCTGTGGAACACTGCTGGTCACAGGGCTCCAGTTGAATAACATCCTTACACCACCATACCCTGTCTCATGTCATTAAGTGAATTAAATTGGCAAGCTCACTATGAATCCCATGTGAGCTAACTTTACAAATTTGTCTACTATGCGGAATTTTGTCAAGGGCTTTACTAAAGTCCAAGTAAACAATGTCTCCTGCTCTGCGCTCATCGGTCTTGGTTCCTTCATCAAAAAAACTCAATCAAATTTGTGAGACATGATTTCCCTCACGCAAAACCATGCTGACTATCCCTAATCATTCCTTGCCTCCGCAAATGCTATCTTTCAGTATCACCTCCAACGGCTTACCCACAGCCAAAGTCAGACTTGTTGGTCTATAATTCCTAGGCTTCTCCCTACATCCCTTCTTAAACAAAGGCAAAACTTTAGCCACTCTCCAGTCACCTGGCACCTCACCCATATTTATAGATGATACAAATATTTCCGCGAGGAGCCCCGCAATTTCCTCCCTTACTTTCCACAATGCCCTGGGATACACTAGATCAGGTACCAGAGAATTATCCACTTTTTATATTTTCTAAGACCTTCAGCACCTCCTCTCCTGCAAAGCAAACTGTTCAAAACATCAATATTTATTTCCTTGAGTTCTCTAGCCTCCTTCAGTCCAACTTGTCCATGTCGACCAGGTTTCTCAAATTGAACTAGTCCCACTTGTTTTTGATCCATACCTCTCTAAACCTTTCCTATTCATGTACCTATCCAAATGTCTTTTAAATCGTGTAAGTGTACCTGCATCTACCACTTCCTCTGGAGGTTCATTCCATATAAAAACTATTCTCTGTCTGAAAATGTTGCCTATTATTTCCCTTTAAATCAATCTCCTCCTCAAGAATGTACTCTCTAGTTTTGGAAAACTCTATCCAAGAGAAAAGACCGTTGCTGCTCACCTTTATCGTTTACCCCTCAATTTTCAAACCTCTGCAGAGTCACCCCTCAACCTCCTATGTTAGAGCGCAAAAAGTCCCAGCCTATCCAGTCTCTCCTCATAACTCAAACCCTCCAGTCCTGGTGACATGTATGCTGTAAGTGTAGCATGTAGCCACACAGAGTAGAACGTCAATCCAGCCGCAAGAAGCATCACCCAGTTTCCATTTCTTTGGCCCTTGGTCAAATAGTTTAGCAACAGGAACTGTCCAGTTTCATACATGGAGAGTGAAAGTTTGGGCTAGCTTTCTCCACAGTCAAAACTGATGTGAAATATTTATTTTATATCTCTCCCATCTGCCGAGTTTCAACACCAAGACATCCTCCTTGATCGTTAAGGTGCCCAACTCTCTCTAGTTGCTCTCTTGCTCGATATGTACGTGTTGAATCTCTTTGGATTATCCTTCGCCTTGGCAGATAAAGTTACCTCATGCCCTCTCTGCCCTTCTGATCTCCATCTTCAGAAATCCTCTACACTTTTTATACTATTCAAGAAGTTCATTTGAACCGAGTTGTCTATCTCTGATATGGTTCTTTTTCATTCTTGACTAGCGCCTCAATATCTTTATTAATCCATTGTTCTCTAATCATACCAGCCCTACCTTTGGTCCGACCAGTCCATGCCAAGCATAATTCCAAGTTAAACTTGCCCCACCTGCCTGCTCCTGGCCCATATCCCTCCAGATGATTCCGAGTCATGTACTTATCCAGATGTCTTTTAAATGTTGTAATTTTGCCCACATTCCCTACTTCCTCAGGAAGTTCATTACAAACACGAACCACTTCTGTGTTTTTAAAAAAAAAAAAATTGCCTCTCAAGTCTTTTTTAAATCTTCCTCCTCTCACCTTAAAAATATGCCCCCTTGTCTTGAAATCCCTCACTCGAGAGAAAAGGCACCTGCCATTCACCTTATCTATACCCTTCATGATTATATAAATGTCTGTAAGTCACCCCTCCAATTTCTGGACTCCAGTGAAAAAAGTCTCAACCTATCCAGCTACTCCTTATAACTCAACCTCCATTCCTGGTAAATCTTTTCTGGACCCTTTCCAGCTTAGTGATATCCTTTATATAACAGGCGATCAGAAGTGGACACATTACCCCAGAAGGCGCCTCACTGATGTTCTGTACAAGCTCAACATAACATCCCAACTCCTCTCAAACGTCTGAGCAATGAAGGTAAGCAGACTGAACACCTTCTTAACCACCTTGTCCACATGTAATGCAAAAATCAAGCAATGATGCACCTGAACCCCTAGGTGTCTCTGTTCTACAACACTATCCAGGGCCCTAATTTTTATTGTACAAGTCCTGCTCTTGTTTGTTTTACCAAAACGCAATAACTTGCCCTTGTCTAAATTAAACACCACCTGCCATTCCTCAGCCCATTGACTCAATAGATCAAGATGTCTTTCTAATCTTGGACAGCTTCTTCACTGTCCACTATGCTGCCTATTTTGGTGTCATGTGCAAACTTGCTAACCATGCCTTCTATATTCTCATCTCAGTCATTACGTAAAAGGTCAAACAGAATTGGACCCAGCACGAATCCCTGTGGAACACCGCTGCTAACAGGCCTCCAGTCTGAAAAGCAATCTGCCACCACCAGTCCCTGTCTCCTGTCATTAAGGCAATTTTGTGTCCAATTGACAAGCCTGAATCACCCTGAATCCCATATGATCTAACTTTACTGATGCGTCCACCATGTAGAACCTTGTCAAAGGCTTTACTAAAGTCAAAGTAAACAATGTCCACTGCTCTGCCTTCAACAATCTTCTTTGTTATTTCCTCAAAAAACTCAATCAAGTTTGAAATACAATTTCCCCCGCATAAAAACATGCTGACTATCCCAGTTGTTCCTTGCCTCTCTAAGTACGTACATCATATCTTTCACAATTACCTCCAACTACTTATCCACCACCGAAGTCAGACTCGCAGGTCTGTAGTTCCCAGGCTTCTCCTTGCATCCCTTAAGCAAAGGCACAACATTACCCATTCTCCAGTCATCTGGCACGTCACCTGTAGTTATAGATGATACAATATTTCTGCAAGGTGCCCCATGTTTTCTCTTTAACTTATCACAATATGATGGAATGCACTAGAGCAGGACCTGGAGATTTAGAGTCATAGAATAATACAGCATGGAAACAGGCCCTTCAGCTCAAACTGATCCGTGCTGACCATGGTTCCCACTCAGCTAGTTCGAATTACCCAAACAAGAGGGATATTTGGTCTATATCCCTCTTAAACCCTTGCTTTCCGTGTACCTATCCAAATGTTTTTTAAATGTTGTGATTGTAACTGCCTCAGCCACTTGTTCTGGCAGCCCATTCCATACATCCACCACTCTCTGCAAGAAGAAGTTGCCCCTCAGGTCCTTCTTAAATCTTTCCCCTCTCACCTTAAACCTATGACTTTGTTTTAACTCCTCAACCCTCGGAAAAAGACGATATGCATTCATCCTAACTATGTCCCTCATGATTTTGTATACCTCAATAAGGTCACCCCCTCATTCACCTACATTCTAAGGAATAAAGTCCTATCCAGGCCAACATATCCCTCTAACTCAGGCCTACTAGCCCTGGCAACAGCCTCGTAAATCTTCTTTGCACATGTTCCAGTTTAACTATGTCTTTCGTATAACGGGTGACCAAAACTGTACACAATACTCCAAGTGCAGCCTCACCCAAGACTTATACAACTGTAAGACAACGTCCCAACTTCTGTACTCAATGCCTTGACCAATGAAGGCCAGCATGCTAAACGCCGCCTTCACCACCTTGTCAACCTGTGACCCCGCTTTCAATGACCTATGTACTCGTACTCCTAGGTCCCTCTCTTCCATAACACTCCTCAGGACCTTACCATGAACTATATCAGTCCTATCTTGATTTGATTTTCCAGAGTGCAACACCTCATACCTATCTGTGTTGAATTGCATTTGCCAATCCTCAAACCACTTCCCCATCTGATCCAGATCCCTCTGTAATTTTTGATAATTTTCCTTGCTGTCAGCAATACCTCCTAGTCTTGTATCATCTGCAAACTTACTAATCATGCATTGTACATTCACATCCAGATCATTTATGTACGTAACAAAGGTCCCAGTCCCAACCCCGACCCCAGTGGCACATTGCTCATCACAGGCCTCCAATCCATGAAACAACCTTCAACCATCACCGTCTGCTTCCTACCATCGAGCCAATTTTGGTATCCAATTAGCGAGCTTTCCCTGGATCCCATACGACCTAACCTTCTTGACTAGCCTGCCATGTACGACTTTGTTAAAGGCCTTAATAGAATCCGTATTGACAGCATCCACTGCCCTACCTCATTTATCCTCTTGGTTACCTCTTTGAAAAACTCTGAAAGATTTGTCAGACGTGACCTCCCATGCACAATTCCATACTGACTATCCCTAATCCGATCTTGACTATCCAAATGTAGGTTGATCCTGTCCCTCAGTATCCTGTCCAATAACTTGCCTGCCACTGATGTCAGGTTCACTGGCCTGTAGTTCCCTGGCTTGTCTTTGCTACCTTTTTTAAACAATGGAACAACATTGCCCTCCTCCAATCTTACTGAACTTCACCAGTGGCTGAAAATGAAGCAAAAATCTCTAAGACCCCCTGCAGTTTCTTCCCTAGACTCCCACAATGTCTGAGGATTGACTTGATTGGGCCCCGGGTATTTGTACACCTTAAAGTGCCATAAGGCCCAAACAGCACCCCTCTGGTAATATGTACGCATTCCAAAACATTCCCATATTTCCCTTGATTCCTTAGCAGCCACGATTCTCTCCTCGTAATGACTGAGGGGAAATATTCATAAAAATCTCCCTCATCACCTGTGGCTCTACAGGATATCCATCTTTATATTTTTGAAGACGTCCATGTGAACTGCTTTCAAAAAACAGTATTTCTTTCCCTGAGTTTTCTCGCCTCCTTTTTCTTTCTCCACAATAAAAACTGATGCGAAATATTCCTTTAATATCTTTCTCATCTCCTGTCATTCAACACAAAGGTAACCTCTTTGATCTTTACAGGGCCCTGCTCACTCTCTAGTTGCTCTCTTGCTCTTCGTGCACTTGTAGGATCTCTTTGGATTAACGTTAACATTGTCTATCAAGGCAATTTCATATCCCCTCTTTGCCTTCCTGGTCTCCCGTTTAAGAATGCCCCTAAACTGTTTATACTGGTTAAGAGATTCATTTAAACCCAGTTGCTTATATCTAATATGTTTTTTTTTATTTTTGACTAAAACCTGAATATCTTTTTCATCCATTGTTCTTTAATCCTACCAGCCTTACCTTTCAATCTAACAGGAACACCATGATTCTGAACTCTCATTAATCACATGTTTTTGAAAGCCTCCCACTTCTCAGATGTCCCTTTGCCTGCAGTCTACTCCAATGAACTTCTGAAAGTTCTTGTCTCATACTGTTAAATTTGCCTTCCTCCAATTAAAAACTTTCATGGAAGGCTTATCCTTTTCCATAACTGTTTTGAAACGGATAGAATTATTGTCTATTATCTTGTTCCGACCTGTCACTTCTGCCCTATTACCCAAGAGAAGCTCAAGTTTTTTTTTCTCTTTCTTTAGTAGGAGCATTGACTTGTAGATAAAGAAAATGTTCTTGAACACATTTAACATTATTATTCACCATCCAAACCTTCAACACTATGGCAGTCCCAGTCAATGTTTGGAAAATTAAAATCACCAACTATTACAACCTTATTATTCTTACAAATATCTGGGATCTCTCTACGTATTTGTTCCCCAATTTGCCTCTGACTGTTGGGAAGCCTATTGTACAATCCCATCAGATGATCATTCCTTGCTTATTTCTAATTTCAA
>NC_063339.1:91446859-91450212 GCF_021869965.1 Rhincodon typus
GGTTCTTCTTCAGAAATAATTGCGTGCCGGCAGCGACGGAAGGAATGAAAACCAAAAGAACTGCGGATGCTGTAAATCAGGAACAAAGACAAAGTTGCTGGAAAAGCTCAGCAGGTCTGGCAGCATCTGTCGATGAGAAAACAGAGTGAACGTTTCGGGTTCGGTGACCCTTCCTCAGAAATTCTGCTGACCTTTTCCAGTCTTTCATGACATCCACAAATGGTGAGTGAAGGTTAAAGAGGGGGGGCAGCTTTGCTGCTTTATGCCAGCAAAAGGGTTGCATTATTGCCCAGTTTAGGTCTCAAGCCCCAAACAAGGCTTTTCTGGTGCCGCGATTTAGGCTGCAAAGAGCCTCGGGCTTCTTCCCTGAAATAGGCCGCGGTCCAACGCCGGCGCCTCCGCATCTGGATTTGGTGGGAAATGCGCAAACGCGGTTAGCGTGGTGACGTAACAGGGACAGGGCGTGGTCCTGTTTTGCTCCACCCCCGCTTCCGGCTCTCCCTCTTTCCCTCCCCGACTCTTCTCCCTTCCGTCCCAACTCTGCCCGAATGCCTCCGCCCGGGGCTCTGCAGTTTTGTTTTATTAGTCCCGGTGGGAGGTTTTACTGCGGTAAAAGTGCAGTGTGAAGGTCAGATGAAGCTGGATGTGATAAAAAGCAGTAATCCCACCGGAATCCAACTCTGTAACCCCTTGCTAACTTACAGGTGTCTCAGTAGCTGGGTGTCTGACTGAATCCTTCCTGCACATGGAGCACGGGAATGCTCTGTCCCCGGTGTAACTGCACCATTGGGTGGTCAGCTCAGGTGGGGAACTGTATCACTGCCATTGTCCTGATATTTCCACAGTATCTCCACAGTGTGGGTATCTGTTGTCTCTCCTGGCTGGGTGATTAGGTAAATTTTAATCCAATAGACAGAACGTCCATATAGTTTCTGTCAACTGTCTGTGGTGAGATTTCATTTCAGTCTATGTTAAAGCTCTTTCCACCGTCAATTCACTGGAACACTCACTCAGTCTGCGTAATTGGTTATGACTTTTTCGGCAGTCTACTGGAAGACCATATGTAACAGGAACAGGAGTAAGCCATTTGGTCCCTTGAGCCTGTTCTGCCATTCAATAGGATTGCGGCTGATCTGACATTCCTAATGTCCAGTTTTCCAGCGTTTTCCAGCGTTTTCCCTGTAACCTTTAATTTCCCTACTGATCAAAAATCTATCTATCTCAGCCTGAAAAATACACCAAGACTTTGCCCTGTCAGCTCTTTGTGGACAGAAGTTCCAAAGACACTCAACCCTCACAGGAAAATTCTCCTCATTTCAGCTTTAAATTGGCACACTTCATTCTGAGATTATGGTTTCTCTCCAATGAGAAGGAAAATCCTCTCAGCATTTATCATGTCAAAGCACTTTAGAATCTGATTAAAACAATGGCACATGATCTCATTGAAACAAAACTCCAACGCATAGTGTCCCACTCACTCAATTCGTGTCACTGGATAAAGGTCTTTTCACTGTGTACTGTGTTAGAACCCTCGCTGAGTTTTAAAAAATCATTTTGGGTTTGAATCGGAGAGCTGAATGGTGACCTCTGGACAGTGAGTGGCAGTTGTGTTTAAAAATATAAAAACTGTTTGTTTCTGAGGCCAGGCCTGGAAGTTAATTGCAGTTTGGTTCTTGATCTTTTGGCCGCTAATGAGGTCACTATCTGGGAACTGGCGCCAGCAAGACTGGGAGAGGACATGATCAAACAGAAGGAAGGGCCAAAGTTCTTTGGAACGGAGGCTTTCTGAGAAAAGGTTGTTAATGTTACAACATGAAAGTTTGACAATCCAATGTACCTGTGAAACAATGCATCATACAAGATGCTTAAGTAATTTGGTCAGTTTTGTTTTGATATTTTAATTTATCCCATGACTGTCATTGGTGTGAATGGGGCTGGAGACAAAGGTTATTGGGTTAAATCATTACTGTGTTAACTGAGGAGTATGCACAGTATGGTGTTGGCAGATGCTTGTGCCTGTGCTAGTGACTGAGTTTGATGGGAAAAGTGTCCACATGCACATCTTTGTCGCAGTGCTTACTGCCAATGTGAAAGAGGCTGAGGGAAAGATCAGAGAGTGGAGGGAGAGAACCGAGCAGGGTGGGGGGGTGGTGCGTGATTTGGAAATTGGGGTTATTCTTCGCCCATCACCCCACCACAAAACCCAGCCCACTGTTTCTCTCACTGCTTCCCTTCCCCAGCCATATGTCTTTCCCTACCCCAGCCCTGGTCCCACTCCCCTCTTTCCCCAGTATCAGCAAACTTCCAAAGATATTTCCTACATATTATGTTGCTTTTCTGAGAACCTTCAACAATTTGAGAACTGGATAGAAAACGAGAGACAGAGCAGCCACTCCAGAAGCTTCCAAAATCACTCTGCACCTTGACCTTCTTGAATGGTTGCACTCGGAGTGCTGAAGTTGCTCCCAGATTGCTGTCTGGTAAGAAGTTACAGGATTTTCATTCAGTGGTGATCAGATAGTGCTGATATCTGTGTCAGTTAAAATCATCTTGTTTTTATATCCCACCTTCAACAGAACAGAAACATAGAAAATAGGAACAGTGTAGGCCAATGTAACTTTCAGTCATGGCTGATTATTTTACTCAGTAGCCTGATCCCTTTAGCCCTCGCAAATACATATATCTTCTTCTTGGAAACATTCAATGTTTTGGCCTTAACTGCTCGAATTTCAGGGGGTCACCAGTCTCTGTGAAAAGAAATGTTTCCTCATCTCAGTCATAAACAGCCTAGCCCATGTCCTTAATCTGTGACTCCCTGGTTCTGGACTCCTTGGTCATTGACAGCATCCTTCCTGCATTTACCTGGTTAGTCCCATTAGAATTTCACTGGTTTCTGTGAGATCTTTCCTCATTCTTCTAAACTCCAGTGAAGTTCATCTTTACCAATCCATTCTGTCCTCATGTGTCGGTCCTGCCATTCCAGGAATCAGTCTGGTGAACTGTTGTGTACAGCCTCCATCAGATAAGGATTCCAAATGTGCACACAATACTCCAGGTGTGGCCTCACTAAGATCATGTACAATTTCAGCAAGACATCCCTGCTCCTGTACTCAAATCCTCTCGCTATGAAGGTCAAAATACCATTTGCCTTTTTCACCTCCTGGTGCACCTGCATGCTTACTGTAAGTAACTTGTGTTTTCCTGGTTTTATAATCCAACTGGATAACCTCGAACTTAGCCACGTTATACTTTGTCAGCCTTGCATTTTTGCCCACCCTCTCAACATCAAGTCATACTGAAGTATATCCGCATCCTCCTCACAGTTCACTGTCACACCCAGCTTCATGTCTTCT
>NC_063339.1:91450222-91456044 GCF_021869965.1 Rhincodon typus
TCTTCTCAAATCCCAAGTAAATGACATCCACTGCCTCCTTATCAACTCTAAATGTTGCATTCTTGAAACATACCAGCAGATTTGTACAGCATGATTTCCCTCTTGTAAATCCATGCTGACAAACTCTGTCCAATCCTGTCACAGTTTTCCAGTGTTAGGCTAACCGGTCGATAATTCCATATTTTCTGTCAACCTTCTTTTTTAACTAGTAGCATTACCTTAGCTACCCTCCAATCCATAGGAATTGTTCATCTTGAAAGATGACCATCAATTTCCTCTATTTCGACTCGAGCCCCTATTTTCAGAATACATTGGTTTCTCAGGCCAAATAAAAACCGAAAGAACTGCGGATGCTGTAAATCAGGATCAAAAACAAAGTTGCTGGAAAAGCTCAGCAGGTCTGGTAGCATCTGTGAAGGTAAAAACAGAGTTAACGTTTCGGTTCGAAACAGTAACTGTTTTTTTCCTTCCCAGATGCTGCTAGACCTGCTGAGCTTTTCCAGCAATTTGTTTTTGTTATCTCTCAAGCCAGTTTAAGTACTCTGGCTGTAGATTACTAGGAGCTGGGATTTGTTGGCTTTTAATCCCATCAATTCCCCCAACACCATTTTCCTACTCACTCTAATTTCCTTCAGTTCCTGCTTCCGATATGTTCCCCAGCATTTTAGCGATATTATTGGTGTAATCCTTTGTGATGACAGAACCAAAATATGTAGTTAATTGGTCTGCCATCTCTTTATTCCACATTATAATTACCCCTATTTCTGATTGTAAGGGATTTGTTTTCATTAATCTGTTTTTCTCTTCATTATATCTTTAGGAACTTGTACAATTTGTGTGTATATACCCCAGAAACTTACTCTTACTCTTTATTTTTCCCCTCTTAACCAATCCCTTCGTCCTGTTTTGGTGAAATATGAACTGCTCCCAGTCTTCAGATCTGCTGTCCATTTTAGCCAATTTGTACCCCTCTTCCTTGGATCCAGTACGACCCCTAATGTCCCTGGTTAGCCATGGCAGGGCCACCTTTCCTGTTTCATTTTGTGTCTGACAGGAAAGAACAACAGTTGTAGTTCCTCCAAGTGCTCTTTAAATGTTTGTTATTCCTTTAAAGTTATATTCCCTAATTTATTGTAGCATGATCACTTCTCATACCATCGTAATTTCCTCTGTTTAGATTTTGGCCCCCAGTCTCAGAATCAACTCTGTCGCATTCCATCTTAATGAGGCGTTTTATCACTGAGTTCTTCTTTCTCCCACAAGCGGCCTCGCACGGCTAGATTGCTAATGATTCCCTTCACATTACACAGTTAATATTTTGAAATTAAAGTTGCCACAGTCTCAGAAGACCTTAGGACTGCTCTGTCACTTGGGGACCGAGAGAGAGAAGGCTAATGTGCTTTAACGTGAGGGTCAACGTGCCTCAGGCAGGCAAGGTTAAGAATGTGGGATCTTCACGGTGACCTTGGGCAGTATGTGAATTGAGTACATGCATCACTCTGAATCGCAAATCAGCCATCCAGTTAACTGAGCTAACCCACTCCCAGTCATTACACAATATGCAGTCGAGATGGCCTATCTCCATTTGGGCCCTCGATGTATTGATCCTAGAATGTGTATGAGATGGTTTTTTGGAATTTCTCCTCTATGGTATTGTTACTGAGTTGACTTGCTCAATCTATGTGCAGATTGAAGTCCCCCACAATAACCAAGATACAGGGGCAGAATTAGGCCATTCGGCCCATTGTTTCTGTTCCACCATTTGATCACGGCTGACATGTTTCTCAGCTCCATTCTCTTGCCTTCTGCTTTCTTCCGTACCTTTGATCCCCTCACAAACGAAGAACCTATCTATCTCTGTCATAAATACGCTCCGCAGCCCTCTACGGCAGTGAGCTCTAAAAAATCACCAGTCTCTGGCTGAAGAAACCCCTCCTCATCTCAGTTCTAAAGGGTTGTCCCTTTACTGTGAGGCGGTGCCCTTGGGTTCTCGTCTCTCCTACTAGTTGTAACATTTTCTCCACATCCATCTGTCTAGGCCTCTCAGTATTCTGTAAGTTCATATAGTCATAGTCATACAGCATGGAAACTAGTCCATGCCGACCATGTGCTGAAACTAAACTAGTCCCACCTGCCTGCGCTTAGCACATATCCCTGTAAACACTTTTTATTCGTGTACTTATCCAAACGTCTTTTAAAAATTGTAATTGTATCCGCATCCGCACAGGAGCCACTCTCTGTGTAACAAAAAGTTGCCCTTCATGTCTTTGTTTTTCTCCTCTCGCCTTAAAAAAAAGTATGCCCTCTAGTTTTGAAATCTCCCACCCCGTGGAAAAGATACCTGTATTCACCTTATCACTACCCCTTAAGGGCAGGACTTGTACAGTTAACGGTAGGGCCCTGGATAGTGTTATACCTGAGTACCTTTCCACTTAACATGGTGCTGTAAGTGGCAACTTGTAAACTTTTCACTATACTTGTGAGTATGTATGACAATAAAGCTAATTCAGTTTGATTTTAAACATGCCCCCTAGTCTTGAAATCCCCACCTAAGAGAAAGGACACTTGCCATTTGACACCCCTCAGGATTTTTATAAACCTCCAAGTTCAACCTCAACCTCTTGTGCCCTGAGAAAGAAGTCTGAGCCTATTCCGCCTCTCCGCATAACTCAATTTCTCTTTTCCCAGCAACATCCTGGTAAATCTCTTCTGAACCCTCTCCAGCTTACTAATATCCTTCCTTTAACAGGGTGACCAGAACTGGACACAGTACTCTAGATGAAGCCTCACCAGCATCTTGTACAACTTCAACAAGATGCCCCAACTCCTGTACTGAAAGGTCTGAGCCTATGTTTATGTGTACGTGTAATGAAAACTTCAAAGAATTAGGTAACTGAAACCCAAAGTGTCTCTGTTCTACAGCATTATCCAAGGCTGTGTAAGTCCTGCCCTCCCTTTGCTTAGAATTAGAATCCCGATAGTGTGGAAACAGGCCATTCGACCTAACAAGTCCACACTAACTCTCTGAAAAGCATCCCACCAGACTCTCATTTTCTGAAGAAGGGTCCAGACCCGAAACGTCAGCTTTCCTGCCCCTCTAATGCTGCTTGGCCTGCTGTGTTCATCCAGCCCTACACCTTGTTATCCACCAGACTCTCACACCTGCTCTGTCCCTATAACCCTGCATTTCCCATGGCTAGTCCACATAACCTATACATCTCAGAATACTACGGATGATTTAGCGGGCTAATCCATCCAACCTGCACATCTTTGAACCGTGGGAGGAAACACATGGAGACACAGGTAGAATGCGCAAATTGTACACAGACAGTTGCCCGAGGCTGGAATCGAACCCAGATCTGTGGCTCTGTGAGGCAGCAGTGCTAATCGCTGAGCCACCATGCTGCCGTAAAATGCAATAGCTTGCACTCCATCTGTCATTTGTCAGCCCATAAACCCAATTGATCAACATCTCTTTGTAATCGTAGATAACCTGTCCACGAAACCATAACATTTGGTGTCATCAACAAACTTACTAACCATGCCTTCTATATTCTCATCTATATCATTGATATAAATGACAAACACAAGTGGACCCATCACCGATCTCTGTGGAACACTGCTGGTCACAGGTCTCCAGTTGAATAACATCCTTACACCACCACACCCTGTCTGATGTCATTAAGTGAATTAAATAACCAATTGGCAAGCTCACTATGAATCCCATGTGAGCTAACTTTACAAATTTGTCTACTATGCGGAATTTTGTCAAGGGCTTTACTAAAGTCCAAGTAAACAATGTCTACTGCTCTGCGCTCATCGGTCTTGGTTCCTTCATCAAAAAAACTCAATCAAATTTGTGAGACATGATTTCCCTCACACAAAACCATGCTGACTATCCCTAATCATTCCTTGCCTCCGCAAATGCTATCTTTCAGTATCACCTCCAACGGCTTACCCACAGCCAAAGTCAGACTTGTTGGTCTATAATTCCTAGGCTTCTCCCTACATCCCTTCTTAAACAAAGGCAAAACTTTAGCCACTCTCCAGTCACCTGGCACCTCACCCATATTTATAGATGATACAAATATTTCCGCGAGGAGCCCTGCAATTTCCTCCCTTACTTTCCACAATGCCCTGGGATACACTAGATCAGGTACCAGAGAATTATCCACTTTTTATATTTTCTAAGACCTTCAGCACCTCCTCTCCTGCAAAGCAAACTGTTCAAAACATCAATATTTATTTCCTTGAGTTCTCTAGCCTCCTTCAGTCCAACTTGTCCATGTCGACCAGGTTTCTCAAATTGAACTAGTCCCACTTGCATTTGATCCATACCTCTCTAAACCTTTCCTATTCATGTACCTATCCAAATGTCTTTTAAATCGTGTAAGTGTACCTGCATCTACCACTTCCTCTGGAGGTTCATTCCATATAAAAACTATTCTCTGTCTGAAAATGTTGCCTATTATTTCCCTTTAAATCAATCTCCTCCTTAAGAATGTACTCTCTAGTTTTGGAAAACTCTATCCAAGAGAAAAGACCGTTGCTGCTCACCTTTGTCGTTTACCCCTCAATTTTCAAACCTCTACAGAGTCACCCCTCAACCTCCTATGTTAGAGTGCAAAAAGTCCCAGCCTATCCAGTCTCTCCTCATAACTCAAACCCTCCAGTCCTGGTGACATGTATGTTGTAAGTGTAGCATGTAGCCACACAGAGTAGAACGTCAATCCAGCCGCAAGAAGCATCACCTAGTTTCCATTTCTTTGGCCCTTGGTCAAATAGTTTAGCAACAGGAACTGTCCAGTTTCATACATGGAGAGTGAATGTTTGGGCTAGCTTTCTCCACAGTCAAAACTGATGTGAAATAGTTATTTTATATCTCTCCCATCTGCCGAGTTTCAACACAAAGACATCCTCCTTGATCATTAAGGTGCCCAACTCTCTCTAGTTGCTCTCTTGCTCGATATGTACTTGTTGAATCTCTTTGGATTATCCTTAGCCTTGGCAGATAAAGTTACCTCATGCCCTCTCTGCCTTTCTGATCTCCATCTTAAGAAATCCTCTACACTTTTTATACTATTCAAGAAGTTCATTTGAACCTAGTTGTCTATGTCTAATATGGTTCTTTTTCATTCTTGACGAGCGCCTCAATATCTTTATTAATCCATTGTTCTCTAATCATACCAGCCCTACCTTTGGTCCGACCAGTCCATGCCAAGCATAATTCCAAGTTAAACTTGCCCCACCTGCCTGCTCCTGGCCCATATCCCTCCAAACGATTCCGAGTCATTTACTTATCCAGATGTCTTTTAAATGTTGTTATTTTGCCCACATTCCCTACTTCCTCAGGAAGTTCATTACAAACATGAACCACTTCTGTGTTTTTAAAAAAAAAAAAAAATTGCCTCGAGTCTTTTTTAAATCTTCGTCCTCTCACCTTAAAAATGTGCCCCCTTGTCTTGAAATCCCTCACCCGAGAGAAAAGGCACCTGCCATTCACCTTATCTATACCCTTCATGATTATATAAATGTCTGTAAGTCACCCCTCCAATTTCTGGACTTCAGTGAAAAAAGTCTCAACCTATCCAGCGAGTCCTTATAACTCAACCTCCATTCCTGGTAAATCTTTTCTGAACCCTTTCCAGCTTAATGATATCCTTCATATAACAGGCGATCAGAAGTGGACACATTACCCCAGAAGGCGCCTCACTGACGTTCTGTACAAGCTCAACATAACATCCCAACTCCTCTCAAACGTCTGAGCAATGAAGCTAAGCAGACTAAACACCTTCTTAACCACCTTGTCCACATGTAATGCA
>NC_063339.1:91456544-91470430 GCF_021869965.1 Rhincodon typus
GAATGGTGACCTCTGGACAGTGAGTGGCAGTTGTGTTTAAAAAAAAATAAAAACTGTTTGTTTCTGAGGCCAGGCCTGGAAGTTAATTGCAGTTTGGTTCTTGATCAAAAGCTCTGTAGACTCTTCTGGCCACTAATGAGGTCACTATCTGGGAACTGGCGCCAGCAAGTCTGGCAGAGGACATGATCAAACAGAAGGAAGGGTCAAAGTTCTTTAGAATGGAGGCTTTCTGAGAAACGTTGTTAATGTTACAACATGAAGGTTTGACAATCCAATGTACCTGTGAAACAATGCATCATACAAGCTGCTTAAGTAATTTGGTCAGTTTTGTTTTGATATTTTAATTTATCCCATGATTGTCATTGGTGTGAATGGGGCTGGAGACAAAGGTTATTGGGTTAAATCATTACTGTGTTAACTGAGGAGTATGCACAGTATGGTGTTGGCAGATGCTTGTGCCTGTGCTAGTGACTGAGTTTGATGGGAAAAGTGTCCACATGCACATCTTTGTCGCAGTGCTTACTGCCAATGTGAAAGAGGCTGAGGGAAAGATCAGAGAGTGGAGGGAGAGAACCGAGCAGGGTGGGGGGGGTGGTGCGTGATTTGGAAATTGGGGTTATTCTTCGCCCATCACCCCACCACAAAACCCAGCCCACTGTTTCTCTCACTGCTTCCCTTCCCCAGCCATATGTCTTTCCCTACCCCAGCCCTGGTCCCACTCCCCTCTTTCCCCAGTATCAGCAAACTTCCAAAGATATTTCCTACATATTATTACGTTGCTTTTCTGAGAACCTTCAACAATTTGAGAATTGGATAGAAAAGGAGAGACAGAGCAGCCACTCCAGAAGCTTCCAAAATCACTCTGCACCTTGACCTTCTTGAATGGTTGCACTCGGAGTGCTGAAGTTGCTCCCAGATTGCTGTCTGGTAAGAAGTTACAGAATTTTCATTCAGTGGTGATCAGATAGTGCTGATATCTGTGTCAGTTAAAATCATCTTGTTTTTATATCCCACCTTCAACAGAATAGAAACATAGAAAATAGGAACAGTGTAGGCCAATGTAACTTTCAGTCATGGCTGATTATTTTACTCAGTAGCCTGATCCCTTTAGCCCTCGCAAATACATATATCTTCTTCTTGGAAACATTCAATGTTTTGGCCTTAACTGCTCGAATTTCAGGGGGTCACCAGTCTCTGTGAAAAGAAATGTTTCCTCATCTCAGTCATAAACAGCCTAGCCCATGTCCTTAATCTGTGACTCCCTGGTTCTGGACTCCTTGGTCATTGACAGCATCCTTCCTGCATTTACCTGGTTAGTCCCATTAGAATTTCACTGGTTTCTGTGAGATCTTTCCTCGTTCTTCTAAACTCCAGTGAAGTTCATCTTTACCAATCCATTCTGTCCTCGTGTGTCGGTCCTGCCATTCCAGGAATCAGTCTGGTGAACTGTTGTGTACAGCCTCCATAGCCAAAACATTCTCCATCAGATAAGGATTCCAAATGTGCACACAATACTCCAGGTGTGGCCTCACTAAGATCATGTACAATTTCAGCAAGACATCCCTGCTCCTGTACTCAAATCCTCTCGCTATGAAGGTCAAAATACCATTTGCCTTTTTCACCTCCTGGTGCACCTGCATGCTTACTGTAAGTAACTTGTGTTTTCCTGGTTTTATAATCCAACTGGATAACCTCTAACTTAGCCACGTTATACTTTGTCAGCCTTGCATTTTTGCCCACCCTCTCAACATCAAGTCATACTGAAGTATATCCGCATCCTCCTCACAGTTCACTGTCACACCCAGCTTCATGTCTTCTACAAGCTAATAGATATGACATTTAAGTTTCCTCATCTAAGTCATCATTAGATAGTATGAATATCTGGGTTCCAGCACTGATCCCTGCAGTACCGCACTGGTCACTGGCTGACACATGAAAAAATGACTGCTTATTCTGACTCGCTTTCTTTCCTGCCAGCCAGCTCTGTATCTCTGTGAATACACAATCCTAAATGCTTTCACTTTACATGCTCATCTCTTCTGTGGGACCTTTTGAACGTCTTCTCAAATCCCAAGTAAATGACATCCACTGCCTCCTTATCAACTCTAAATGTTGCATTCTTGAAACATACCAGCAGATTTGTACAGCGTGATTTCCCTCTTGTAAATCCATGCTGACAAACTCTGTCCAATCCTGTCACAGTTTTCCAGTGTTAGGCTAACCGGTCGATAATTCCATATTTTCTGTCAACCTTCTTTTTTAACTAGTAGCATTACCTTAGCTACCCTCCAATCCATAGGAATTGTTCATCTTGAAAGATGACCATCAATTTCCTCTATTTAGACTCCAGCCCCTATTTTCAGAATACATCGGTTTCTCAGGCCAAATAAAAACCGCAAGAACTGCGGATGCTGTAAATCAGGATTAAAAACAAAGTTGCTGGAAAAGCTCAGCAGGTCTGGTAGCATCTGTGAAGGTAAAAACAGAGTTAACGTTTTGGTTCGAAACAGTAACTGTTTTTCTCCTTCCCAGATGCTGCCAGACCTGCTGAGCTTTTCCAGCAATTTGTTTTTGTTATCTCTCAAGCCAGTTTAAGTCCTCTGGCTGTAGATTACTAGGTGCTGGGATTTGTTGGCTTTTAATCCCATCAATTCCCCCAACACCATTTTCCTACTCATACTGATTTCCTTCAGTTCCTGCTTCCGATGTGTTCCCCAGCATTTTAGAGATATTATTGGTGTAATCCTTTGTGACGACAGAACCAAAATATGTAGTTAATTGGTCTGCCGTCTCTTTATTCCACATTTATAACTACCCCTGTTTCTGATTGTAAGGGATTTGTTTTCATTAATCTGTTTTGCTCTTCATTATATCTTTAGGAACTTGTATAATTTGTGTGTATATCCCCCAGAAACTTACTCTTACTCTTTATTTTTCCCCTCTTAACCAATCCCTTCGTCCTGTTTTGGTGAAATATGAACTGCTCCCAGTCTTCAGATCTGCTGTTCTTTTTAGCCAATTTGTACCCCTCTTCCTTGGATCCAGTACTACCCCTAATGTCCCTGGTTAGCCATGGCAGGGCCACCTTTCCTGTTTCATTTTGTGTCTAACAGGAAAGAACAACAGTTGTAGTTCCTCCAAGTGCTCTTTAAATGTTTGTTATTCCTTTAAAGTTATATTCCCTAATTTATCGTAGCATGATCACTTCTCATACCATCGTAATTTCCTCTGTTTAGATTTTGGCCCCTAGTCTCAGAATCAACTCTGTCGCATTCCATCTTAATGAGGCGTTTTATCACTGAGTTCTTCTTTCTCCCACAAGCAGCCTCACATGGCTAGATTGCTAATGATTCCCTTCACATTACACAGTTAATATTTTGAAATTAAAGTTGCCACAGTCTCAGAAGACCTTAGGACTGCTATGTCACTTGGGGACCGAGAGAGAGAAGGCTCATGTGCCTTAACGTGAGGGTCAACATGTCTCAGGCGGGCAAGGTTAAGAATGTGGGATCTTCATGGTGACCTCAGGCAGTATGTGAATTGAGTACATGCTGTGGGCATCACTCTGAATCGCAAATCAGCCATCCAGTTAACTGAGCTAACCCACTCCCAGCCATTCGACAATAAGCAGTCGAGATGGCCTATCTCCATTTGGGCCCTCAATGTATTGATCCTCGAATGTGTATGAGATGTTTTTTTTGGAATTTCTCTATGGTATTGTTACTGAGTTGACTTGCTCAATCTATGTGCAGATTGAAGTCACCCACAATAACCAAGATACAGGAGCAGAATTAGGTCATTTGGCCCATAGTTTCTGTTCCACCACTTGATCATGGCTGACGTGTTTCTCAGCTCCATTCTCTTGCCTTCTGCTTTCTCCCGTACCCTTGATGCCCTCACAAATGAAGAACCTATCTATCTCTGTCATAAAGACACTCCACAGCCCTCTACGGCAGTGAGCTTTACAAAATCACCAGTCTCTGGCTGAAGAAACCCCTCCTCATCTCAGTTCTAAAGGGTTGTCCCTGTACTGTGTGATGGTCCCCTTGGGTTCTAGTCTCTCCTACTAGTTGTAACATTTTCTCCATATCCATCCGTCTCGGCCTCTCAGTATTCTGAAAGTTTCTATCATATAGTCATAGAGTCATACAGCATGGAAACTAGTCCATGCCGACCATGTGTGAAACTAAACTAGTCCCACCTGCCTGTGCTAAGCCCATATCCCTCTAAACATATCTTATTCGTGTACTTATCCAAATGTCTTTTAAAAATTGTAATTGTATTCGCATCCACACAGGAGCCACTCTGTGTAACAAAAAAAGTTGCCCTTCATGTCTTTGTTTTTCTCGCCTCGCCTTAAAAAAAAAATGCCCTCCAGTTTTGAAATCTCCCACCCTGTGGAAAAGATACCTGTATTTACCTTATTTCTACCCCTTGAGGGCAGGACTTGTACAGTTAATGATAGGGCCTTGGGTAGTGTTATACCTGAGTATCTTTGTACTTAAGATGGTGCTGTAAGTGGCAACTTGTAAACTTTTCACTATACTTGTATGTATGACAATCAAGGTAATTCAATTTGATTTTAAAAAATGTCCCCTCGTCTTGAAATCCCCACCGAAGGGAAAGGACACCTGCCATTTGACACCCCTCAGGATTTTTATAAACCTCCAAGTTCAACCTCAACCTCTTGCGCCCTGAGAAAGAAGTCCGAGCCTATTCAGCCTCTCCGCATAACTCAATTTCACTTTTCCCAGCAACATCCTGGTAAATCTCTTCTGAACCGTCTCCAGCTTACTAATATCCTTCCTTTAGCAGGGTGACCAGAACTGGACACAGTACTCTCGATGAAGCCTCACCACCATCTTGTACAACTTCAACAAGATGCCCCAACTCCTGTACTGAAAGGTCTGAGCCTATGTTTATGTCTACGTGTAATGCAGACTTCAAAGAATTAGGTAACTGAAACCCAAAGTGTCTCTGTTCTACAGCACTATCCAAGGCTGAGTAAGTCCTGCCCTCCCCTTGTTTAGAATTAGAATCCCAATAGTGTGGAAACGGGCCATTCGACCCAACAAGTCCACACTAACTCTCTGAAAAGCATCCCACCAAACTCTCATTTTCTGAAGAAGGGTCCAGACCCGAAATGTCAGCTTTCCTGCCCCTCTGATGCTGCTTGGCCTGCTATGTCATTCCAGTCCTACACCTTGTTATCCACCAGACTCTCTCACCTGCTGTGTCCCAAAAACCCTGCATTTCCCATGGCTCGTCCACATAACCTGTACATCTCAGGATACTACGGATGATTTAACGGGCCAATCCATCCAAACTGCACGTCTTTGAACCGTGGAAGGAACCACATCGAGAATGTGCAAATTGTACACAGACAGTTGCCCGAGGCTGGAATCGAACCCAGATCTCTGGCTCTGAGAGGCAGCAGTGCTAACCACTGAGCCACCATGCTGCCCTAAAATGCAATAGCTTGCACTCCATCTGTCATTTCTCAGCCCATAAACCCAATTGATCAACATCTCTTTGTAATCATAGATAACCTGTCCATGAAACCATAACATTTGGTGTCATCAACAAACTTACTAACCATGCCTTCTATATTCTCATCTATATCATTGATATAAATGACAAACACAAGTGGACCCATCACCGATCTCTGTGGAACACTGCTGGTCACAGGTCTCCAGTTGAATAACATCCTTACACCACCATACCCTGTCTCATGTCATTAAGTGAATTAAATAACCAATTGGCAAGCTCACTATGAATCCCATGTGAGCTAACTTTACAAATTTGTCTACTATGCGGAATTTTGTCAAGGGCTTTACTAAAGTCCAAGTAAACAACGTCTACTGCTCTGTGCTCATCGGTCTTGGTTCCTTCATCAAAAAAACTCAATCAAATTTGTGAGACATGATTTCCCTCACACAAAACCATGCTGACTATCCCTAATCATTCCTTGCTTCCGCAAATGCTATCTTTCAGTATCACCTCCAACAGCTTACCCACAGCCAAAGTCAGACTTGTTGGTCTATAATTCCTAGGCTTCTCCCTACATCCCTTCTTAAACAAAGGCAAAACTTTAGCCACTCTCCAGTCACCTGGCACCTCACCCATATTTATAGATGATACAAATATTTCTGCGAGGAGCCCCGCAATTTCCTCCCTTACTTTCCACAATGCCCTGGGATACACTAGATCAGGTACCAGAGAATTATCCACCTTTTATATTTTCTAAGACCTTCAGCACCTCCTCTCCTGCAAAGCAAACTGTTCAAAACATCAATATTTATTTCCTTGAGTTCTCTAGCCTCCTTCAGTCCAACTTGTCCATGTCGACCAGGTTTCTCAAATTGAACTAGTCCCACTTGCATTTGATCCATACCTCTGTAAACCTTTCCTACTCGTGTACCTATCCAAATGTCTTTTAAATCGTGTAAGTGTACCTGCATCTACCACTTCCTCTGGAGGTTCATTCCATATAAAAACTATCCTCTGTCTGAAAATGTTGCCTATTATTTCCCTTTAAATCAATCTCCTCCTTAAGAATGTACTCTCTAGTTTTGGAAAACTCTATCCAAGAGAAAAGACCGTTGCTGCTCACCTTTGTCGTTTACCCCTCAATTTTCAAACCTCTACAGAGTCACCCCTCAACCTCCTATGTTAGAGTGCAAAAAGTCCCAGCTTATCCAGTCTCTCATAACTCAAACCCTCCAGTCCTGGTGACATGTATGCTGTAAGTGTAGCATGTAGCCACACAGAGTAGAACGTCAATCCAGCTGCAAGAAGCATCACCCAGTTTCCATTTCTTTGGCCCTTGGTCAAATAGTTTAGCAACAGGAACTGTCCAGTTTCATACATGGAGAGTGAATGTTTGGGCTAGCTTTCTCCACAGTCAAAACTGATGTGAAATAGTTATTTTATATCTCTCCCATCTGCCGAGTTTCAACACAAATACATCCTCCTTGATCGTTAAGGTGCCCAACTCTCTCTCGTTGCTCTCTTGCTCGATATGTACTTGTTGAATCTCTTTGGATTATCCTTAGCCTTGGCAGATAAGTTACCTCATGCCCTCTCTGCCTTTCTGATCTCCATCTTAAGAAATCCTCTACACTTTTTATACTATTCAAGAAGTTCATTTGAACCTAGTTGTCTATCTCTAATATGGTTCTTTTTCATTCTTGACTAGCGCCTCAATATCTTTATTAATCTATTGTTCTCTAATCGTACCAGCCCTACCTTTGGTCCGACCAGTCCATGCCAAGCATAATTCCAAGTTAAACTTGCCCCACCTGCCTGCTCCTGGCCCATATCCCTCCAAACGATTCCGAGTCATGTACTTATCCAGATGTCTTTTAAATGTTGTAATTTTGCCCACATTCCCTACTTCCTCAGGAAGTTCATTACAAACACGAACCACTTCTGTGTTTTTTAAAAAAAAAAAAAATTGCCTCGAGTCTTTTTTCAATCTTCCTCCTCTCACCTTAAAAATATGCCCCCTTGTCTTGAAATCCCTCACCCGAGAGAAAAGGCACCTGCCATTCACCTTATCTATTACCCTTCATGATTATATAAATGTCTGTAAGTCACCCCTCCAATTTCTGGACTCCAGTGAAAAAAGTCTCAACCTATCCAGCTAGTCCTTATAACTCAACCTCCATTCCTGGTAAATCTTTTCTGAACCCTTTCCAGCTTAATGATATCCTTCATATAACAGGCGATCAGAAGTGGACACATTACCCTAGAAGGCGCCTCACTGACGTTCTGTACAAGCTCAACATAACATCCCAACTCCTCTCAAACGTCTGAGCAATGAAGGTAAGCAGACTAAACACCTTCTTAACCACCTTGTCCACATGTAATGCAAAAATCAAGCAATGATGCACCCGAACCCCTAGGTGTCTTGTTCTACAACACTATCCAGGGCCCTACTTTTTATTGTGCAAGTCCTGCTCTTGTTTGTTTTACCAAAATGCAATAACTTGCCCTTACCTAAATTAAACACCACCTGCTATTCCTCAGCCCATTGACTCAATAGATCAAGATGTCTTTCTAATCTTGGACAGCTTCTTCACTGTCCACTATGCTGCCTATTTTGGTGTCATGTGCAAACTTACTAACCATGCCTTCTATATTCTCATCTCAATCATTACGTAAAAGGTCAAACAGCATTGGACCCAGCACGAATCCCTGTGGAACACTGCTGGTAACAGGCCTCCAGTCTGAAAAGCAATCCGCCACCACCAGTCCCTGTCTCCTGTCATTAAGGCAATTTTGTGTCCAATTGACAAGCCTGAATCACCCTGAATCCCATATGATCTAACTTTACTGATGCGTCCACCATGTGGAACCTTGTCAAAGGCTTTACTAAAGTCCAAGTAAACAATGTCTACTGCTCTGCCTTCAACAATCTTCTTTGTTATTTCCTCAAAAAACTCAATCAAGTTTGAAATACAATTTCCCCCGCATAAAAACATGCTGACTATCCCAATTGTTCCTTGCCTGTCTATGTAAATCATATCTTTCACAATTACCTCCAACTACTTACCCACCACCGAAGTCAGACTCGCAGGTCTGTAGTTCCCAGGCTTCTCCTTACATCCCTTAAGCAAAGGCACAACATGAGCCATTCTCCAGTCATCTGGCACGTCACCTGTAGTTATAGATGATACAGTATTTCTGCAAGGTGCCCCACGTTTTCTCTTTAACTTATCACAATATGATGGAATGCACTAGAGCAGGACCTGGAGATTTAGAGTCATAGAATAATATAGCATGGAAACAGGCCCTTCAGCTCGAACTGATCCGTGCTGACCATGGTTCCCACTCAGCTAGTTCGAATTACCCAAACAAGAGGGATATTTGGTCTATATCCCTCTTAAACCCTTGCTTTCCGTGTACCTATCCAAATGTTTTTTAAATTTTGTGATTGTAACTGCCTCAGCCACTTGTTCTGGCAGCCCATTCCATACGTCCACCACTCTCTGCAAGAAGTTGCCCCTCAGGTCCTCCTTAAATCTTTCCCCCCTCACCTTAAACCTATGACTTTGAGTTTTAACTCCTCAACCCTGGGACAAAGACGATATGCATTCATCCTAACTGTGCCCCTCATGATTTTATATACCTCAATAAGGTCACCCCCTCATTCACCTACATTCCAAGGAATAAAGTCCTATCCAGGCCAACATATCTCTCTAACTCAGGCCTACTAGCCCTGGCAACAGCCTCGTAAATCTTCTTTGCACACGTTCCAGTTTAACTTTGTCTTTCCTATAACAGGGTGACCAAAACTGTACACAATACTCCAAGTGCAGCCTCACCCACGACTTATACAACTGTAAGACAACGTCCCAACTTCTGTGCTCAATGCCTTGACCAATGAAGGCCAGCATGCTAAATGCCTTCTTCACCACCTTGTCAACCTGTGACGCTGCTTTCAATGAACTATGTACTCGTAGTCCTAGGTCCCTCTCTTCCACAACACTCCTCAGGACCTTACCATGAACTGTATAAGCCCTACCTTGATTTGATTTTCCAGAGTGCAACACCTCATACCTATCTGTATTGAATTGCATTTGCCAATCCTCAAACCACTTCCCCATCTGATCTAGATCCCTCTGTAATTTTTGATAACTTTCCTTGCTGTCAGCGATACCTCCTAGTCTTGTATCATCTGCAAACTTACTAATCATGCATTGTACATTCACATCCAGATCACTTATGTACGTAACAAAGATCCCAGTCCCAACCCCGACCCCAGTGGCACATTGCTCATCACAGGCCTCCAATCCATGAAACAACCTTCAACCATCACCCTCTGCTTCCTACCATCGAGCCAATTTTGTATCCAATTAGCGAGCTTTCCCTGGATCTCATGCGACCTAACCTTCTTGACTAGCCTGCCATGTACGACCTTGTCAAAGGCCTTAATAGAATCCATATCGACAGCATCCACTGCCCTACCTCATTTATCCTCTTGGTTACCTCTTTGAAAAACTCTGAAAGATTTGTCAGACGTGACCTCCCATGCACAATTCCATACTGACTGTCCCTAATCCGATCTTGACTATCCAAATGTAGGTTGATCCTGTCCCTCAGTATCCTGTCCAATAACTTGCCTACCACTGATGTCAGGTTCACTGGCCTGTTGTTCCCTGGCTTGTCTTTGCTACCTTTTTTTAAACAATGGAACAACATTGCCCTCCTCCAATCTTACTGAACTTCACCAGTGGCTGAAAATGAAGCAAAAATCTCAGACCCCCTGCAATTTCTTCCCTAGACTCCCACAATGTCTGAGGATTGACTTGATCGGGCCCCAGGTATTTGTACACCTTAAAGCGCCATAAGGCCCAAACACCACCCCTCTGGTAATATGTACGCATTCCAAAACATTCCCATATTTCCCTTAATTCCTGAGCAGCCACGATTCTCTCCTCGTAATGACTGAGGGGAAATATTCATAAAAATCTCCGTCATCACCTGTGGCTCTACAGGATATCCATCTTTATATTTTTGAAGACGTCCATGTGAACTGCTTTCAAAAAACAGTATTTCTTTCCCTGAGTTTTCTCGCCTCCTTTTTTTTCTCCACAATAAAAACTGATGCAAAATATTCCTTCAATATCTTTCTCATCTCCTGACATTCAACTTTACGGGGCCCTGCTCACTCTCTAGTTGCTCTCTTGCTCTTCGTGCACTTGTAGAATCTCTTTGGATTAACGTTAACATTGTCTATCAAGGCCATTTCATATCCCCTCTTTGCCTTCCTGGTCTCCCGTTTAAGACTGCCCCTAAACTGCTTATACTGGTCCAGAGATTCATTTAAACCCAGTTGCTTATATCTAATTTGGTTTTTTTATTTTTGACTAAAACCTGAATATCTTGTTCATCCATTGTTCTTTAATCCTACCAGCCTTACCTTTCAATCTAACAGGAACACCATGATTCTGAACTCTCGTTAATCACATGTTTTTGAAAGCCTCCCACTTCTCAGATGTCCCTTTGCCTGCAGTCTACTCCAGTGAACTTCTGAAAGTTCTTGTCTCATACCTTTAAATTTGCCTTACTCCAATTTAAAAACTTTCATGGAAGGCTTATCCTTTTCCATAACTGTTTTGAAACGGATAGAATTATTGTCTATTATCTTGTTCCGTACTGTCACTTCTGCCCTATTACCCAAGAGAAGCTCAAGTTTTTTTTTTTCTCTTTCTTTAGTAGGAGCATTGACTTGTAGATAAAGAAAATGTTCTTGAACACATTTAACATTATTATTCACCATCCAAACCTTCAACACTATGGCAGTCCCAGTCAATGTTTGGAAAATTAAAATCACCAACTATTACAACCTTATTATTCTTACATATATCTGGGATCTCTCTACATATTTGTTCCCCAATTTGCCTCTGACTGTTGGGAAGCCTATTGTACAATCCCATCAGATGATCATTCCTTGCTTATTTCTAATTTGAACCCATATGTTTTCACTGGATGATTTTTCAGAAATATCTCTTCTAGTTACAGCAGTAATGTTTTCCTCAATAAAACGCCACTCCCTCTCCTCTTTCGCCTCCCTTTCTATCCTTTCGATAGCTTCTGAAACCCGGAACATTAGTATGGGCAAAATATCTTGCAGGTGGTGTAAAATGTCAGAAAATGTGAAATCATTCACTTCAAAGTTTTTGAGAAGACTTGTAGCTCGGGTTGTGATGAGGTTGTAGACTTGCTCACCAAGCCAGTGTGCTGTCACCAGATGTGATGCCAACCAGCCCAGCAAACCAAGGCATATAAATAACATGCACAGAATAAATAACCAGAACAGAACACCAACACTTCACTGGAGGCGTGTTGACAATGTTCAGGTGAAACATACCAGCTTAGCGAGAAAGTCTGCAGCCTCATCATTCACTTTGGCAGGAAGAATAAGTAAGAGCAGAATTCTGAGGTGCAGAGGGATTTAGGGTTTATAAAGTATGAGTTAGCAAGTTAGGATGCAGATATGGCATTAATCATTGGGTCTTTTTCCATGCTGTCTGACCCTTCGCTCCAACTTGTCCATGCCAACCATGTTCCCAAACTAAGCTCAGCCTGTCTTCCTGCGTTTATCTCATGTCGCTCTAAACTTTTTGAATTCATGGACTTATCTAAATGTCTTTTAAACATTGTAACTGAGTACCCGGATTCACCACTTCCTCTGGTTGTACATTCCGTACACTGAGCACGCTCATGTGAGGAAAAATATTGCCCTTCGTGCCTTTTTTAAAATCTTTCTCCTCTCACCTTACAAATATGCCCCCTGGTTTGGAGCTACCCCACTTGAGGGAAATGAACTTTGCTACTAACCTTATCTATGCATCTCACGATCTTAAAAATCTCTGTAATGTCACCTCTCAAACTCCTACCTTCCAGTGAAAGAAGTCCCAGTGTATTCAGCCTATTTTTATAACTCAAACCCTTCATTCCCAGCAATATGCTGGTAATTGTTTTTCTGAACCCACTCCAGCTGAATAATATTCTTCCTATAAGCGTACGACCAAAACGGCACACTACTCCAGGAGAGGACTCACCAATATCCTTTACAACCTCAACCTAACGTTCCAACTCCTGTACTCCAAGGCCTGAGCAATGAAGACAAGTGTACTAAATGTCTTCTGTCTCCCACTCTGTCTACCTGTGACGCAAACTTCAAAGAATGACGTACCTGAAACCCTAGGTCTCTGTTCTACAACACTACCCAGAGCCAGACCATTAATTGTATATTCCTGCCCCTGTGAAGTATTACACTTAGGTAAAACAAACATTTCTTTAAATAGAATTCAGTCTGCCATTCCTCAGCCCATCGACTCAATTGATCAAGATCTCTGTAATCCAGAAAGCCAGTAGGCTGCATTCTTTAATATGACAGGAATTGAACATCAATGGAAGGATGTTCTGCTTCAATTGTACAGTGAACAACAAAGACCAAATCTTGAATACCACAAGCAGGTTTTGGTCTTCCGTACAATTATTCGGAGTTTCAGAGAAAGTTCACGAGATTGAAACCTGGAATAAGTGGGTTGTCTAAGGAGGATAGGTTGGGCAAGCAAAAAGGAAAAGAATTAGGCTAGAACTGCTGATTAAAACAGGAAAGTCGTATGATGTGAGCCAGGATACAGGGTGTGGTGAGGTGGAATCTGTATAGGTTGAGCTTAGAAACACCAACAGACAGAATATGATATTAGTGTTGTTTATAGACCCCAAATTGCAGTAATATTGGGGAAGGCAGTAGAATGGGATTTACAAGGAATAAAGTTATGGGTGACTTCAACCTACATATAAATTTGAGCAAGTCATATCAGTAGCGATATAGTGGAGGAGGAATGCTTAGCGTTTATATGGTACAATTTTGTGAATCAATACATTGAAGCAGCAGATTGGTATTGGGTAACGAGAAAAGAATAATTGTCAATCAAGTTGAGCATGGGGCCTTAAGGAAGAGTGACCACAATCGGATCGGATTCTTTACTAAGATGGAGAGTGATATTGTTGTTTCTGAGACTAGGGTCCTGTAATTAATGGAAAGAAGATATAATGGTATGAGGCGTGAGCTAGTTGTGATAAATTGTGTATCCACTTTTAAATAGATGATGGGAGATGGCTAATGGCAAACATTGTAAGAGGGCTTGGACAAGATATGAAAATTATTCATCTCAATCTCTGGCATAAGAACAAAATGGGAAACATGGTCAAACCATAGCAGAGAAAGGGAAATGAACAGATATTAAATTTAAGGAAACAGCATACAAATTAGGCAAATAAAACAACAGACCTAAAGGTTGGGAACAGTTAAGATTTCAGCAAAGGGATTTAATAACAGGAGAAAATAAAATGAGTACGGTTGC
>NC_063339.1:91470930-91477236 GCF_021869965.1 Rhincodon typus
AGTTAAACTTGCCCCACCTGCCTGCTCCTGGCCCATATCCCTCCAAACGATTCCGAGTCATGTACTTATCCAGATGTCTTTTAAATGTTGTAATTTTGCCCACATTCCCTACTTCCTCAGGAAGTTCATTACAAACACGAACCACTTCTGCAGTTTTTTTTTAAAAAAAAATTGCCTCGAGTCTTTTTTTAAATCTTCCTCCTCTCTCCTTTAAGAATATGCCCCCTTGTCTTGAAATCCCTCACCCTAGAGAAAAGGCACCTGCCATTCACCTTATCTATACCCTTCATGATTATATAAATGTCTGTAAGTCACCCCTCCAATTTCTGGACTCCAGTGAAAAAAGTCTCAAACTATCCAGCTACTCCTTATAACTCAACCTCCATTCCTGGTAAATCTTTTCTGAACCCTTTCCAGCTTAATGATATCCTTCATATAACAGGCGATCAGAAGTGGACACATTACCCCAGAAGGCGCCTCACCGACATTCTGTACAAGGTCAACATAACATCCCAACTCCTCTCAAACGTCTGAGCAATGAAGGTAAGCAGACTAAACACCTTCTTCACCACCTTGTCCACATGTAATGCAAAAATCAAGCAATGATGCACTTGAACGCCTAGGTGTCTCCGTTCTACAACACTATCCAGGGCCCTACTTTTTATTATGCAAGTCCTGCTCTTGTTTGTTTTACCAAAACGCAATAACTTGCCCTTATCTAAATTAAACACCACCTGCCATTCCTCAGCCCATTGACTCAATAGATCAAGATGTCTTTCTAATCTTGGACAGCTTCTTCACTGTCCACTGCTGCCTATTTTGGTGTCATGTGCAAACTTACTAACCATGCCTTCTATATTCTCATCTCAATCATTACGTAAAAGGTCAAACAGAATTGGACCCAGCACCAATCCCTGTGGAACACCGCTGGTAACAGGAGTCCAGTCTGAAAAGCAATCCGCCACCACCAGTCCCTGTCTCCTGTCATTAAGGCAATTTTGTGTCCAATTGACAAGCCTGAATCACCCTGAATCCCATATGATCTAACTTTACTGATGCGCCCACCATGTAGAACCTTGTCAAAGGCTTTACTCAAGTCAAAGTAAACAATGTCTACCGCTCTGCCCTCAACAATCTTCTTTGTTATTTCCTCAAAACTCAATCAAGTTTGAAATACAATTTCCCCTGCATAAAAACATGCTGACTATCCCAATTGTTCCTTGCCTCTCTAAGTACGTAAATCATATCTTTCACAATTACCTCCAACTACTTACCCACCACCGAAGTCAGCCTCGCAGGTCTGTAGTTCCCAGGCTTCTCCTTACATCCCTTAAGCAAAGGCATAACTCTAGCCATTCTCCAGTCATCTGGCACGTCGCCTGTAGTTATAGATGATACAATATTTCTGCAAGGTGCCCCATGTTTTCTCTTTAACTTATCACAATATGATGGAATGCACTAGAGCAGGACCTGGAGATTTAGAATCATAGAATAATACAGCATGGAAACAGGCCCTTCAGCTCAAACTGATCCGTGCTGACCATGGTTCCCACTCAGCTCATTCGAATTACCCAAACAAGAGGGATATTTGGTCTGTATCCCTCTTAAACCCTTGCTATCTGTGTACTTTTTTAAATGTTGTGATTGTAACTGCCTCAGCCACTTGTTCTGGCAGCCCATTCCATACATCCACCACTCTCCAAGAAGTTGCCTCTCAGGTCCTTCTTAAATCTTTCCCCTCTCTCCTTAAACCTATGACTTTGAGTTTTAACTCCTCAACCCTGGGAAAAAGACGATGTGCATTCATTCTAACTATGCCCCTCATGATTTTATACACCTCAATAAGGTCACCCCCTCATTCACCTACATTCCAAGGAATAAAGTCCTATCCAGGCCAACGTATCTCTCTAATTCAGGTCTACTAGCCCTGGCAACAGCCTCGTAAATCTTTTTTGCACAAGTTCCAGTTTAACTGTGTCTTTCCTGTTACAGGAAAGACAAAAACTGTACACAATACTCCAAGTGCAGCCTCACCCATGACTTGTACAACTGTAACACAATGTCCCAACTTCTGTGCTCAGTGCCTTGGTCAATGAAGGCCAGCGTGCTAAATGCCTTCTTCACCACCTTGTCAACCTGTGATGCCGCTTTCAATGAACTATGTACTTGTACTCCTAGGTCTCTCTCTTCCACAACACTCCTCAGGACCTTACCATGAACTGTATAAGTCCTATCTTGATTTGATTTTCCAGAGTGCAACACCTGATATCTATCTGTATTGAATTGCATTTGCCAATCCTCAAACCACTTCCCCATCTGATCTAGATTCCTCTGTAATTTTTGATAACTTTCCTTGCTGTCAGCGATACCTCCTAGTCTTGTATCATCTGCAAACTTACTAATCATGCGTTGTACATTCACATCCAGATCATTTATGTACGTAACAAAGGTCCCAACCCCGACCCCAGTGGCACATTGCTCATCACAGGCCTCCAATCCACGAAACAACCTTCAACCATCACCCTCTGCTTCCTACCATCGAGCCAATTTTGGTATCCAATTAGCGAGCTTTCCCTGGATCCCATGCAACCTAACCTTCTTGACTAGCCTACCATGTACGACCTTGTCAAAGGCCTTGCTAGAATCCATATCGACAGCATCCACTGCCCTACCTCATTTATCCTCTTGGTTCCCTCTTTGAAAAACTCTGAAAGATTTGTCAGACGTGACCTCCCATGCACAATTCCATACTGACTATCCCTAATCCGATCTTGACTATCCAAATGTAGGTTGATCGTGTCCCTCAGTATCCTGTCCAATAACTTGCCTACCACTGATATCAGGTTCACTGGCCTGTAGTTCCCTGGCTTGTCTTTGCTACTTTTTTTAAACAATGGAACAACATTGCCATCCTCCAATCTTACTGAAGTTCACCAGTGGCTGAAAATGAAGCAAAAATCTCTCAGACCCCCTGCAATTTCCTCCCTAGCCTCCCACAATGTCCGAGGATTGACTTGATCGGGCCCCGGGTATTTGTACACCTTAAAGCACCGTAAGGCCGAAACACCACCTCTCTGGTAATATGTACGCATTCCAAAACATTCCCATATTTCCCTTAATTCCTTAGCAGCCATGATTCTCTCCTCGTAAAGACTGAGGGGAAATATTCATAAATCTCCCCCATCACCTGTGGCTCTACAGGATATCCATCTTTATACTTTTGAAGATGCCCATGTGAACTGCTTTCAAAAAACAGTATTTCTTTCCCTGAGTTTTCTCGCCTCCCCTTTTCTTTTCTCCACAATAAAAACTGATGCGAAATATTCCTTTAATATCTTTCTCCTCTCCTGACATTCAACACAAAGGTAACCTCTTTGATCTTTACAGGGCCCTGCTCATTCTCTAGTTGCTCTCTTGCTCTTCGTGCACTTGTAGAATCTCTTTGGATTAACGTTAACGTTAATCCATCAAGGCAATTTCTTATCCCCTCTTTGCCTTCCTGGTCTCCCGTTTAAGAATGCCCCTAAACTGTTTATAGTGGTCAAGAGATTCATTTAAACCCAGTTGTTTATATCTAATGTATGATTTTTTTTTTTGTTTTATTTTTGACTAAAACCTGAATATCTTTTTCATCGATTGTTCTTTAATCCTACCAGCCTTACCTTTCAATCTAACAGGAACACCATGATTCTGAACTCTCGTTAATATCACACTTTTATGAAAGCTTCCCAATTATCAGATGTGCCTTTGCCTGCAGTCTACTTCAATCTAATTCTAAAAGTTCTTGTCTCATACCTTTAAATTTGCCTTATCCTTAAATTTGGCTTATCCTTTTCCATAACTGTTTTGAAATGGATAGAATTATTGTCTATTATCTTGTTCCATTACTGTCACTTCTGCCCTATTACCCAAGAGAAGCTCAAGTTTTTTTTCTTTCTTTAGTAGGAGCATTGACTTGTAGATAAAGAACATGTTCTTGAACACATTTAACGTTATTATTCACCGTCCAAACCTTCAACACTATGGCAGTCCTAGTCACTGTTTGGAAAATTAAAATCACCAACTATTACAACCTTATTATTCTTACATATATCTGGATCTCTCTGCATATTTGTTCCTCAATTTCCCTCTGACTGTTGGGAGGCCTATTGTACAATCCCGTCAGATGATCATTCCTTTCTTATTTCTAATTTCAACCCATATGTTTTCACCGGATGATTTTTCAGAAATATCTTTTCTAGTTATAGCAGTAATGTTTTCCTTGATAAAACGCCACTCCCTCTCCTCTTTCGCCTCCCTTTCTATCCTTCCTATAGCTTCTGAAACCCGGAACATTAGTATGGGCAAAATATCTTGCAGGTGGTGTATAATGTCAGAAAATGTGAAATCATTCACTTCAAAGTTTTTGAGAAGATTTGTAGCTCAGGTTGTGGATGAGGTTGTAGACTTGCTCACCAAGCCAGTGTGTTGTGTCACCAGATGTGATGCCAACCAGCCCAGCAAACCAAGGCATATAAATAACAAGAACAGAACACCAACACTTCACTGGAGGCGCATTGATGATGTTCGGGTGACGAAACGTCTGCAGTCAAACATACCAGCTCAGTGAGAAAGTCTACAGCCTCATCATTCACTTTGGCAGGAAGAATAAGTAAGAGCAGAATATTCCTTAAATGGTGAATGACTGTAGAATTCTGAGATGCAGAGCAATTTAAGGTTTATAAAGTATGAGTTACAAAGTTAGTATGCAGATATGGCATTAATCATTGGGTCTTTTTCCATGCTGCCTGACCCTTCACTCCAAGTAGTCCATGCCGGCCATGTTCCCAAACTAAACTCAGCCCGTCTTCCTGCGTTTGTCTCATGTCACTCTAAACATTTTGAATTCATGGACTTGTCTAAATGTCTTTTAAACATTGTAACTGTACCCAGATTCACCACTTTCTCTGGTTGTACATTCCGTACACTGAGTACTGTCTTATGTGGGAAAGAATATTGCCGCTCGTGCCTTTTTAAAAATCTTTCTCCTCTCACCTTACAAATATGCCCCCTGGTTTGGAATTACCCCACCTGAGGGAAAAGAACTTTGGTACTCACCTCATCTACGCATCTCATGATTTTAAGAATCTCTGTAATGTCACCTCTCAAACTCCTACCTTCCAGTGAAAGAAGTCCCAGTGTATTCAACCTATTTTTATAACTCAAACCCTTCATTCCCAGCAATATGCTGGGAATTGTTTTTCTGAACCCACTCCAGTCGAATAATTTCCTTCCTATAAGTGTACGACCAGAACGGCACACTACTCCAGGAGAAGACTCACCAACATCCTTTACAACCTCAACCTAATGTTCCAACTCCTGTACTCCAAGGCCTGAGCAATGAAGACAAGTGTACTAAATGTCTTCTGTTTACCACTCTGTCTACCTGTGACGCAAACTTCAAAGAATGACGTACCTGAAACCCTAGGTCTCTGTTCTACAACACTACCCAGAGCCAAACCATTAATTATATATTCCTGCCCCTGTGAAGTATTACATTTTGGTAAAACAAACATTTCTTCAAATAAAATTCAGTCTGCCATTCCTCAGCCCATTGACTCAATTGATCAAGCGCTCTCTGTAATCCGGAAAGCCAGTAGGCTGCATCCTTCAATATGACAGGAATTGAACATCAATGGAAGGATGTTCTGCTTCGTTTGTACAGGGAACGACAGAGACCAAATCTCGAATGCCACGAGCAGGTTTTGGTCTTCCGTACAATTATTCGGAGCTTCAGAGAAGGTTCAGTAGATTGAAACCTGGAATAAGTGGGTTGTCTAAGGAGGATAGGTTGGGCAAGCAAAAAGGAAAAGAGTTAGGCGAGAACTGCTGATTAAAACAGGAAAGTCATATGATGTGAGCCAGGATACAGGGTGTGGTGATGTAGAATCTGTATAGGTTGAGCTTGGAAACACCAACAGACAGAATATGATATTAGTATTGTTTATAGACCCCAAGCTGCAGTAATATTGGGGAAGGCATTAGAATGGAATTTAGAGATAGAAGGCATAAAGTTATGGGTGACTTCAACCTACATATAAACTGAGCAAATCATATCAGTAGCAATATAGTAGAGGAGGAATGCTTAGCGTTTATATGGTACAATTTTGAGTCAATACGTTGAAGCAGCAGATCGGTATTGGGTAACAAGAAAGGAATAACTGACAATCCAGCTGAGCATGGGGCCTTAAGGAAGAGTGACCACAATAGGATAGGATTCTTTACTGAGGTGGAGAGTGATATTGTTGTTTCTGAGACGAGGGTCCT
>NC_063339.1:91477736-91512231 GCF_021869965.1 Rhincodon typus
GACTGCAATAACCTCTTATAAACGACCTTTATTTCTTCCTTTACAATTGTCTCGCATTTTTCAAATGACAGATAAGACATTGGGACAGATGGAAGCATTTTGGCCCATCAAGTCAATTACATCTTTAAATGAGATCATGGCTAATCCTCAACTCCACTTTCCTGCCTTATCACAGTCGCCTTAAAATCCCTAAATGACTAAATCTCTGTCTATCTCAGCCTTGAATACACCCAGCCTTACCGGAACTATGTTGGAAGAATTCCACAGATTTGTTACTGTCTGAATGGGAGAACATCCCCCTCATCTCTGTATGAAATGCGCCTCCCCCTGAGATGACGCACCCGGGTGTAAATCAGAGCACAGCAAACCCCCAAAGTTAGTTATGAACTCACTGGCACATCCAGCGTCAATTGTGAGTATCTGAAACAATTTCGTTTTTGACCTGTGGTGAAACAAACTGCCCTGATTTGCACATTAGATTGGCCAATGAAGAATCTGCTTCATCGGTACTCCATTGGTTAAAGGCGCTTTCAAAATACAAATACATCTTTCTTTCTCAATCCATTGATCTATTAATCTCTTTGCTCATAGAAATGGATTCTTCCCATTCACTCTATTTCTCGATAATGTAGTTCAATTCGATCTCCGTTCTGATCAAATACAAGATGACAAGAAATATAAGGGTTGTGGCATGAACAAGACAAGCCGAATGCTCCTCTTTGCTTTTGTAACCATTCCATGAGAAATGTTAAAATTTAGCTTGTCTACTGTAGTCGTGGCCAAGTAGTTAAGGCGATGGATTAAAAATCTGTTGGGGTTTCCCCGTGCAGGCTCGAATCCTGCCGACCTCATAGGCGCTTTTTTTCAAATAACCTTCTGATCAATGAGTTTTCGCTCAAACTCGAGAAAATCCGCCTCACCACCCCACCGGAGAGTCTGGTCATTTATTGACATTCAGGAAACACGAGTTCTGAACAAGAAACTTACCATACTCAAAACTTTAGCTCTGTTTCTCTTTCCACAGGTACCACGAAACGTGCTGAGTTTCTGCACTATTCTCTGTGTTTAATCTACATAAATGGTTTTGCATTAAATATCTTGAATTGCAGTCCTCTGGTAACTGACCCTGGTCAGTGGCTACAGTTTCACCCGACCATCACCCCGCCTATTCCTGCCACTCCCTCCCCGACTGTTGTGAACAGCCCCAGGAAATCTCTGGTTAAACTTTTTTGCTCCAAAGAGAACATTTCCGATCTCGAGAATCACTCCACTAAACGGGATTTCCTCATCCCTGGACATGTTGCAAGGCAGAGGATTGTGAAGAGATTTTGGGAAAATATTGACAGTTGGAAGTGGGGGGTGGGGAGATGTTAAGGAAGCAAAACAGAAAACCCAGTCTCCAACTTTTTGAATCCTTAGAAACTCTTGGAAACCGGAATCACAGGAGAATGAAGAGTGAATTTTCCGACTGAGCAAAAACAGTCAAGACACCTGCCCCTTCTTTTAAAGGCTGGGACATTGACTCTGATGTTCTCGGGACATGAACTGACTTGTGACATTGAAAGGATTCTCGTTCCTGCACATCAGGAATTCAAATCTCATCCCGGCGAGGGACAATGAAACAAACAAAAACTGCTGTAGAAACTCAACAGGTTTGGCAGTACCTGTGGGATAAAACAGAGTTCTGAAACGTTGACACTGATTCTCTGCCAGATCTGCTGAGCTTTTCCTGAAATTTATGTTTTTGTTTTTAAATGAATGTTTATCCCATCTGTTGGGATGAAACAGCCGGATCTACCATGTACTCAATTTAACCCTTTAGAAATCTGAGAAGTGATTGGATTCAAACAAACCGAGTCATGATTCACTCTTCCTCAGCTCCACACAGAGAGAGAGAGAGAGACCTGGAAAGCAGGGCCACTACTGCGACGTGCGTAGTCGCGGCCGAGTGGTTAAGGCGATGGACTCCAAATCAATTGGCGTATCCCTGCTCTGTTTGAATACTGCCGACTACGGTTGAGAGCTGCAAGGGATTTGCTCCTTATGTTCTTGTTTGCGAAAGGTATTACAGGAGAGGTGGCCGACGAATATTTCACTCAAATCGGTTAAGAGCGACATATGCCAATCACTGCCTGTTAGAGAGCAAGAAGCATAAAACCTCACACGATTTAAGGCACTGCAGTGATTGGGTCGGTGAGTATTCGAAATGGAAAGTTGCACGTGAGCAGCCTGTGAGACTATTTCAGCTCACTGTCCATTTTATATCCCAGCTCACGGAAACAGTTCTCACTGTCCGGAGAAGTTGCTTGTGTTCCACCTAAAGCTGCCTTTTATCGCAGAAGCTTGTGCCTGGGGACGGAGAGCGGACGTGAAGCACATGGAGCAGGTATAATCCTGAGGTCTCTGTCACTCTCAGGGATGTGCCCCTGTGTCTCCCTCTATGGGTGAAAATGAGGATGAGTTTCTCAAGGAGGGATTAACACCGTTTTACCATCTCAAACTTCGGCCCCATTTGTTGTGTTATTTGACATCACAGGGATAAATGCATTGACATTTGCCTTCGTAAAGTCAAGCACACAAGGCTATGGGCCAAATGCTGGAAACTGGGACTAGAATGGATGGAGGTTTGATGAGCTGCACTGAAACGATGGGCCAAATGGTCTTCTTCCACGCTGTAAAAACTCAGAGACGGGGAAACCGATCTGCAGCGAACATGATCAGAAATGAAAACGCAAAAGCAGTGTCATTAAGAAAAGACAAGAGCCAATCTGCTGTATTTCTTGGTGGTTTCGTGGTTAGGATTTAGCGCTTTCACCGCCGCTGCCCGGGTTTAATTCCCAGTCAGAGAATAGAAGTTCTGTTGTGTTAATGTATCGTGATGACAGCACTTCTGACTGATCAGGAGCTAGCAGCTAATCTGATTTGCCCCAAACGTTGTGCAGGTTAACATAAAACAAAGAACTGAGGCAATCTGACACAAAACAGAATTTGGTAGAGAAACCCAGTAGGCCTAGCAGCATCTGTAGAGAGAAACAGAGCTGACGTTTCAGATCCACTGACCGTTCATCCCTACTAGGTTAATTATGCATTTCTATATTATAAGGTCGGGAGAAATTATTCGCTTTACCTGTCGAATCAACGTATTTATCAAATTCACTCTCTCATTAGCTTACTCACGCCAACTTTACAACTTTAAAAGGATTTCATCAGCTGTAATGCTGCTTCCGTTGCCATGAGGTGCTGAAAAGCTCCGCTAAAATGGTTGCCTTTTTCTTTTCTTTTCTGTCAGTTAGCAGCCATGTCGAATGGAGAATTGGTCCTTTCAGTGTCTACCACAATATGTGTCTCTATTTGTCTCACCCCCTTCCACATTCTCCGACACTCCATTGTCCACATCCCCCTTTTCCCATTTCTGCTCTTTGAAAAGTCTGAAATTCGGAGACACTTTGAGAGTGGAGTGTCTAGTACTGGGCTCACATTCCTTGGATAATGTGTCTGTCTGTTATGACTGAGGTAAGGAGTCATTTCTTGTCTCAAAAGATTGTGAATCTTCAGAATTCAAAATAGAATTCCTTACCCACCAGAAAAAAAACAATGCCACCACAATTATAATATTATAGCGATGTCTTTACTGTTGGTGTAAAAATGAATGAGGGTGATCTTTTCAAAGAGCAGACATGGGAAATGAGGGATGTGGACAATGGAGTGTCGGAGAATGTGAAAGGGGGTGAGGTGGATACACAGACTCAAAGAGAGACAAATAGAGACACATATTGTGGTAGACACTGAAAGGACCAATTCTCCATTCGAAATGGCTGCTGACTGACAGAAAGGAAAAGAAAAATGTCTGTGCCATTACCACAACATTCCCCGGTAAGGCTACAGTTTATCCAGCCTCACCTCGTTATTCCGACCAAACTGTGAATGAAGGGATGAGAATACAAGAAAAGGAGAAGCAGAAGTGCTTGTGGAACAGCAGAAAGGAACTTCATGGTGAATCGAGCAGAAAAAGAGGAGACACTGAAGCAGCCTCCTGACGACAAACGTATTTTCTTTGCCAGTAAAACTCACGGCTTCACAAATCAGGGACCTTGAAGTGAAGCAGTGACGGTGATTATCTTTGTTGGTTGTTCACACTGTGAATATTACCGTTCTTGTTCATGTCCGTGCTAACACCACAACTCTACTGCATATAAGCATCACACATAAACCGGTGATAAGTTCTGAAAACAGAAAGGCCTCCAGCTGCGCAATAAGGCTGACTCCCTGCATTAGGATCTTTTGCAGAGCCTAATGTTAACAGGTTCTGTTTTGCAATTGGTCAGTGCACTCGGATATTGAGAGAAAGACTGGTGTTTTGAGACGACCCAGGAATGCAACCTCTTGTGTTTTCCTACTCATCGACGTTTCCGGTGACACAGAAGATTGTCAATCTGGATTGTACCTTCAGGAGATAGCTTCGAAACTTTGTCAGCTCCACAGTTATTCAGTCAGACCCCGGACATACAGGTTTTAATACAGTTATTCTCAACATGTACCTTCATTTAATTCATAGAAATGTATGAAGAGATTGGAATCAAGTAAACATATGAATGATTTTCACTTGCCCTGCTCCACACGGAGTGAGACAGGGACGAGCAGTTGGATTTGACCCCGCACTCTTCAATCCTCCGCGACCACCAGAAAACGGCCACTGCAGATTCCAGTGAAAAAGAAGGACTGTAAGAAAAGGGGTAATCTGCCATGGGTGTCTAAAGAAATAAGGGAGGCTATCAAATTGAAAGAGAAGGCATACAAAGTGGCCAAATACAGCATGAAACTAGAAGATTGGGAAAACTTTAAAGGTCAATAGAAAGCCACAAAAAGAGCTGTAAAGAAAAGTAAGATAGAACATGAGAAAAAACTAGCACAGAATATAAAGACAGATCGCAAAAGTTTCTATAAATATATAAAATGAAAAATAGTGGCTAAAGTAAATGTTGGCCCTTCAGAGGATGAGAAGGGGAATTTAGTTATGGGATATGATGAAATGGCCGAGACATTGAACAGGTATTTTGTATTGGTCTTCACAGTGGAGGACACTAACAACATGCCAGTAATTGACAAAGAGACAAAGGTAGGTGAGGACCTGGAAACAATCATTATTATGGAAGAGATAGTGTTGGGCAAGCTAATGGAGCTAAAGATTGATAAGTCTCCTGGCCCTGATGGAATGCATCCCAGGGTACTAAAAGAGATGGCAGGAGAAATAACAGGTGCACTGGCAGTAATTTTCCAAAATTCGCTGGACTCTGGGGCAGTCCCAGCAGATTGGAAAACAGCAAATGTGACGCCACTGTTTAAAAAGGGAAGTAGACAAAAGATGGGGAATTATAGACTGGTTAGCTTGATCTCTGTAGTGGGGAAGATGCTTGAGTCTATTATCAAGGAAGAAATAGCAAGGCATCTTGATAGAAATTGTCCCATTGGGCAGATGCAGCATGGGTTCATGAAGGGCAGGTCATGCTTGACAAATCTTTTGGAATTCTATGAAGACATTATGAGCAAGGTGGACAATGGGGACCCAATGGATGTGGTGTACCTAGATTTCCAAAAGGCCTTCGACAAGGTGCCGCACATGAGGCTGCTGCATAAGATAAGGATGCATGGCGTTAAGGGTAAAGTATTAGCATGGATAGAGGATTGGTTGACTGACAGGAAGCAAAGAGTGGGGATAAATGAGTGCTATTCCAGCTGGCAGTCAGTGACCAGTGGTGTGCCTCAGGGATCGATGTTGGGACCGCAATTATTTACAATTTATATAGATGATTTGGAGTTGGGGACCACGTGTAGGGTGTCAAAGTTTGCAGATGACACTAAGATGAGTGGCAGAACAAAGTGTGCAGAGGACTGTGAAATTTTGCAGAGGAACACAGATACATTGAGTAAGTGGGCAAAGGTCTGGCAGATGGAATGCGATGTAAATAAATGTGAAGTCATACATTTTAGTAGGAGTAATAGTAAAAAGGATTATTACTTAAATGGTAAAAAGTTGCAGCATGCTGCTATGCAGAGGGATCTGGGTGCCCTTGTGCATGAATCACAGAAGGTAGGTCTACAGGTACAACAAGTAATTGGAAAGGCAAATGGAATTTTGTCCTTCATTGCTAAAGGGATTGAGATTAAAAGCAGAGAGGTTATGTTGCAGTTGTACAAGGTGCTGGTGAGGCCACACCTGGAGTACTTTATGCAGTTTTGGTCTCCTTACTTGAGAAAGGATGTACTGGCACTGGAGGGGATGCAAAGGAGGTTCACTAGGTTGATTCCGGAGTTGAGAGGGTTGGCTTATGAGGAGAGACTGAGTAGATTGGGATTATATTCATTGGAATTCAGAAGATTGAGGGGGGATCTGATAGAAACATACAAAATTATGAAGGGAATAGATAAGATAGAAGTAGAGAGGATGTTTCTACTGGCAGGTGAAGCTAGGACAAGAGGGCATAGCCTCAAGATTAGAGGGAGCAGATTTAGGACTGAATTGAGAAGGAACTTTTTCACCAAGAAGGTTGTTAATCTATGGAATTCCTTGTCCAGTGAAGTAGTTGACGCTATTTCAGTAAGCGTTTTTAAAGATAAAGTAGATTTTTTTTGAACAATAAAGGAATTAAGGGATACTGTGAGAACGCGGGTAAGTGGATCTGAGTCCACGAAAAGATCATCCATGATCTTATTGAATGGCGGAGCAGGCTCAAAGGGCCGGATGGCCTACTCCTGCTCCTAGTTCTTATGTTCTTATGTTCAATCAGCCGCTTCGTGTCCATCCTTGGGAGGCAAGATCCTCCAACCGGGGCCAAACATCTCAATGCACCGAGCACAGGCTCAGGAAAACACAGGGAGATTCCATTCCGCTCAGTAAACTTCAGAGCAACATTGACACAATCTCCAAGTGAGTGGAACTTACTCTGAGCCTCACTTGGGAAACCTCATTTGATACAACGAGTGAAAACCTGTTCCTTCTGAACAGTTGGTCCCGTGTGGAAAAGGGCGAAAATCATTTTACATTTCACAACGGCTGCAGCAAATTCTCCTTGATCTTCGAATCTTTTTAACCGAACTGTGAAAATCCAGTCCCCAGATGCGAAACTGCAGAATTTGCTGATGTACCGAACAAACAAAGTGCTGAATGTATTGAGTGAGACTGGGCAGACAGACACGCATTTCACACAGTCCGTAACAGAAATAACTGGGTTTATTGAAGCAGATTCACCGTCTCTCAGACTGACTGACAGTCGCATGGGCAACTCAAGGATGAGGGCACCGACATGAAAATATGAATTTTGAATGTTAAATCCCGGAACCAGTGCTGAAAATGGATTATAATGGTCTGAAGGAGTAACAGCTGAAAATTGGAAGATGTAACTGATGTTATTTGTGATTGAGAGGAATGAACTGGAAACTTGTGACTTTCCAGGTGGATCATCTTTGGCACATTGAAATTAGGTTGCAGGGGATTTGGCTCCGTGTGAAATGGGAAAATAAGTGGAATTTCATTGAGCCCAGCTCGCTCAGTTGGTAGAGCATGAGACTCTTAATTTCAGGGTCATGGGCTTGAGCCCCACGCTGGGCGTCATTCCCTCTTGCAACTTTACTTTCTGAGGTGAAGCCCAGCTATTCAGTCCTCCAAGTAGCTTTAGCTCTGCCGAAAACATGGTTTCTCTTCTGCTGCTTTGATTAAGATACTGGTTTCCTGTTTTAGAGTGCAAATTGTTTCCACTTCACTGGAAGTCCCAGAGATCAGTTTGTAGGTGCAGCCGCTTGTATAATAAATGACAAGACTTTTAAAGGGGCAAACCCGACTCCAATCCTGCACCAACAAGACTTTTCAGAGTCACAGAATGAGAATGGTCACTTCCTGGGCGGCTCCATGTCAAATGGAGCTGAACCAGAATTACCTAATTCTGAGGATACCATGAAAAACATCAATGAAGTCTCCCTGAACGTTACCCAATTCACAGGGAAAATTATCTTCTTTTGTGATCGTGTGGGTTTATTCAATAAAATCTTCATTCTCGGTAAGAGAGGGGAAAAACTGTGAGTTTTCAGTGTGTGACAGAAGTGATGTGGGTGAACCCGGAAATATGGTGCAGTGTTCTTTATCGAAGCACAATATACTTTCGCACAGGCACATTATGTTTGTTGCTCAACCGAATCTCACAAGATGCGTTCGGCTTTGCATTGATATTGGCTTTGATAGAAGGTTATCGGCATCTGGCACAAAACTGATGTTGTAGCTAAGTAGCAAAGAAAACAGACAAGATGAGTGGGGTTCCTCACAAGAGTTTTCCGGTGCCTTTGCATCAGTTGTGTGCAGTAGTATGATTGGAAAATGTCATATGTGAGCTGTAAATGCATGCTGTGGTGACTTAGTCGAGCGGTCTAAGCTGCTGCGTTCAGATTCTTGCTTCTGAGAAGGTATGGGTTCAAATCCTACTGTGGGCACCTGTTAGACCAAAGATGCGTTTAACGTCTCGTTGTTTTGCCCAAAGTAATCTATGACGTGGGACAGCACAAAGCCTCCATCGGGTCAGAGTCCATGGTGCAGTAGTTATCACGTGCGGAATGCCCCCAGCATGATCGTGGGAACAAGCAGGCTTGCGCTGCTACGCCATGTCCCAGGCAAGTTGCGGTGCTCACTGTATTCGCTGAAAATGAATGCAGATCGTTATTTTGCTACTGGTGTGAAACAAAACCCTGCATTGAGTCTACTTGCGGTTATTTGCCTTTTCTGGTGAAAAGGAGGGTATTGCGATGTGAAATTTCTCTCATTTCCTCATTTCTGTTCCGGAGAAGGGAGCTGATGAGCCACCTTCTTGATCCGCTGCAATCGTTGAGGTGCAGGCAGACCCGCATTGTTGATCAGAAGGGAAACCTCATCTAATCGATGTGATTGCTCGCGTTCACTTTTCGTGGGTCATTCTTACTCTTATTCTTTTTATTTCCTGACTTGAGCAGTTTCCGGTAAGTGGCGATGGATTAAACTTCCAGTGTATTTGGAGGAGCAGTTTGGAAGTGCCCCGGGGTATTGGGGTATTGGCATCTGGTGGGAAATTGATATTGTAGCTGGGTATAGCCGAGCAGCTAAGAAAATGGGCGAGGAGGATAGGCTTCCTTGAAGCCCTTACCGGTGCCTTCGCTTTTGTTGTGTTCCGGCAGCAACATCGCAAAAATCATTTTTGAGAGAATCGCTCGTATAACATGGTGTCCTGTGACCTCTGGTATTTGCTCTTGCCCAGAAGTGGAAATCTTCGCCGGAATACTGACCGACTAAGCAGAAAGATGGGGAAAGTGAAAGGAATTATGATAATGTTGCTGGTGCCTGGACTGCCTGTGGAACAATTTCGCAATGGGATCTGCCGTTCTCGGATTCTAAATCTGCTTACCATTCGAGACGAAGGATTTTTTTTGGAGCCACTTATTTTGCATCACAGGCTTAATAACTGTAAGTATGTTGCACGGTATTATCTCGTGCGCGGCTCACTCGGCTTTGTGCATTTTCCCTGCCGGCCGGTGCTGATCATTTTACACTTACACCGGAAAGTTATTCCGGTTTGAACAAGGGACCAAATCATATTCCAATATGAAGATGTAAATCCCAGAAATGTCGGAGAGCTCGTATTTTCTTTATCGGAATATACATTCTCACAGACACAAAGCATTTGTTGGTCACCGAGTCTAAAAGATACGTTCAGCTTGTCATTCATTTTTGTTTTGATTGAAGGGCTGCAGGTATTTGTTGCAGCACACATCACAACCGTGAAGGTATAGGAGGAGTAGAATGGGGATCGATATAAACCAGTGACTAATCTCCCCAGCGCCCGATGTGCAATCGTGAACATTCGGCCCCAGTGCCTGATGTTAGACCATGACCACTTTCCCCCACAGCCCAGTATAAACCAGTGAACTTTCTCCCACAGAGTCCGATGTAAAACAGTGAACATTCTCTCGCAGAGCCCAACATAAAAGAGTGAACATTATACCCCAGAGCCCGATATGAAACGGTGACCATTCTCGTCCAGAGCCAAGCATAAAATAGTGACACCCGCTAATCCTCATAAACCCGCATTTAGCATGGCTTACCAACCTGGCCTGCACATCCCCGCACACAACGCGGCAATTTCCCATAGCAATTATATGAATTATATAAAGCCAAAAACAGGAAAGGCTTGTTGGATTAGTGGTATGACCCTTGCATAGGGTACTATGCAGTGTTAAAATGTGAGAGGCCCTGGGTACAACTCCTCAATGAGCCCAGGTATGTTATTTCACTTTTGGATTACAATGCTGTCAGGCAAGAACTTCGGAGAGGAATTTGGGAATAGATGTTCTCAGAGAAATGCACGACAGAAATGTGGAGGTTATTTAGGAAGCTCTTGCTACAGCTACTGGATAGGTTTGTCCCACTGAGGCAAGGAAATGATGGTAAGGTGAAGGAGCCTTTGATGACGAGATACGTGGAACACCTAGTCAAGAGGAAGAAGGAAGCTTACTTAATGTTAAGGAAACAAAGATCGGACAGGGCTCTAGATGTCGACAAGGTCGCCAATAAGGAACTGAAGACTTAGGAGAGCAAGATGGGGGGGGTATGGCAGCTAGGACTTAGGAAAATCCCAAGGCATTCTCTTCTTATGTGAGGAATAAGAAGATGGTCAGAGTAACGGTAGTGCCTAACAGGGATAGTGGAGGGAACTTCTGCGCAGAGCCAGATGAGGTAGGGGAGGTCCTTAATGAATACTTTGCTTCAGTATTCACCAGTGAGAGGGACCTTAACATTTGTGAGGATAGCATGAAAAAGGCAGATACGCTCGAACAGGTTGATGTTAGGAAGGAGGATGTGCTACAAATTTTGAAAAACATGAGGATAGATAAGTCCCCTGGGCCAGACGGGTTATGCCCAAGGTTGCTACAGGAAGTGAGGGAAGAGAATGCTTCGCCTTTGGTGATGATTTTTGCGTCCTCACTGTCTACTGGAGTAATACCAGATGATTGGAGGGTGGCAAATGTTATTCCCTTGTTCAAGACAGGGAATAGGGATAATCCTGGGAAATACAGAACAGTCAGTCATTCTGTGGTGGGCAAATTATTGGAGAGGATTCTGAGAGACAGTATTTATTGATTATTTGGACAAGCACAATTTGATTAGAAATAACCAATGTGGCTTTGTGAGGGGCAGGTCATGCCTCATAAGCCTTATTGAATCCTTTGAGGATGTGGCAAATTACATTGATGAAGATCGAGCAATGGATGTGGTGCATATGGATTTTAGATAAGCATTTAATTAGGTTCCCCAGGGTGGGCTCATTTAGAAAGTTAGGAGACATGGGATTCATGGAAATTTGGCTGTCTGGATACAGAATTGCTGTCCAATAGAAGCCAGAGGGTTGCAATAGATGGAAATTATTCAGCCTGGAGCTTGGCGATCAGTGGTGTTCTGAAAGAATCTGTTCTGGGAACCCCACTCTTTGTGATCTTTATAAATGACTTGGATGAGGAAGTGGAAGGGTGGGTTAATAAGTTTGATGATGACACGAAGGTTGGTGGCATGGTGGATAGCGTGAAGGGCTGTTGGAGGTTGCAACGGGACATTGACAAGATGCAAAGCTGGGCAAAGAAGTGTCAGATGGAATTCAACCTGGAAAAGTGTGAAATGATTCATTTTGGAAGGTCGAATTTAAATGCAGAATATAGGGTTAATTGCAGGATTCTTGGCAATGTGGAGGAACAGAGGGATCTTGGAGTCATCGATAGACCCCTCAAAGTTGCTACCCAAGTTAATAGGGTTGTTAAGAAGGTGTATGGTGCGTTGGCTTTCATTGGCAAGGGAATTCAGTTTAAGAGCCGCAAGGTTATTTAAAACCCTGGTTAGATGACACTTGGAATATTGTGTTCAGTTCTGATCGCGTCATTATAGGAAGGATATGAAAGCTTTAGTGAGGGTGCAGAGGAGATTTACCAGGATGTTGCCTGGACTGGAGGCCAGGTCTTATGAGGAAATGTTGAGGGAGCGAGGGCTTTTCTCTTTGGAGCAAAGAAGGATGAGCTGTGACTTGATAGAGGTATATGAGATGATGAGAGGCATAGATAGTGTGGATACCCAGAGACCTTTTCCCAGAGCGGAAGGGACTATTATGAGGGGGCATACTTTTAAGGTGATTGGAGAAAGATATAGTGGAGATGTCAGAGGTAGGTTCTTTACAAAGAGAGTGGTGGGTGCGTGGAATGCGCTGTCGGCGGTGGTAGTCAAGTCAGATACATCAGGGACATTTAAGAGAGTCTTGGACAGGCGCGTGGATGATCGTAAAACATAGAGTATGCAGGGTAGTTTGATCTTAGAGGAGGATAATAGTTCGGCACAACATCGTGGGCCGAAGGGCCTGTGCTGTACTCTTCTATGTTCTATGCGTTCAATTCACCTAGCCTGCATAAGTTTAGACCGTGGGAAGAAATTGAAGCACTCAGACGCAGACATGGTGAGAATGTACATCCTCCACGTAGACATGGAAGCTGGGTCCTTCTTGCTGAAAGGCCCCAAAAATTCTTGGATCCAGGCTGGTAGAGAATTGAACCCCAGTCTCCCGCGTGACAGGTGGGGATACTAACCACTACAGTGCTGAGGACCTTGGATGCAAATGCCCCTTAAGCCCTTTACGTGTGCACCAATCAAATACAATCGCTTAAGTTTCCAAATTCTATTTCTATTGCTTAGCCCATAGCCATTAATGCCATAGCATCACAAATTCACATCTGAATGCTTCTTAAAGTCATCAGGATATCTGCCTCTAGGACACTTACAGGCAGTGGCTTCCAGATTCCAAACACCCGCTGGCTGAAAGCGTTTTTCCGCAAATTTACTCAAAACTTCCTTCCTCTTACATTAAATCTATGGCCCCTGGTGATCGGTCCCTCCATCAAGGGGAAGCGTTTACATGAGTCTACCCTATCAATATCACTCATTATTTTGTACATCTCCTCTGCTCTAAGGAAAACGACCACAGTCTGTTCGATCTCTCTTCATAACGGAAACTCTTCAGCCTAGACAATATCCTGGTAAATCTTTCCTGCACCGTTCCTGGTGCTATCACATCCCATAATAACGTGAATTACAGAACTGCACACAATACTATAGCGATAGCCAAATGAACAAATACAATAAATGATGCAGAAAGCCACAGAAACTGGTCTTTTCCGATGAAGTCTATTTTGCTCATTATTGCCATGTGTCGTTTTCCTAAGTCTGATGTTCCAATAATTATTGGTCCGTGTCTTTAAAAGCTGCTACATGAGTCTTGATCTCACCGTCCCAGTATCTAAATATTTCGTTTGGTTTAAAGTTCCCGATGGTGAGACAGGCCACGTTCACACAGCAACAGTGACCGCAACAAGACAGAATGAACGCTGTCAATGTGAAAATGGATGTTAGATTGTGCAGTGCCTCAGTGAAGTGGAAGGAGGGACGTAAAGGAGAGTTAGTGATTGTGGGTGGAAGAGAAATCTCCAAGTGGTGGGTTTGAATTCAGATACATCAAATGCAGATATGTGAGAGAGCGGGGTTTGAGAGATGATTGTCACCACCTCAAAGAATATTTTCACGTAAAAATGTGTGATACTTGCCGCATTTCTATAGCCCGTGTCACAAGGAATAAAAAAAAACTGCAGCAAGCACCCACTACCGTAGCTCGCATTCGAATCGAGGTTGCTGCAGCCACAACGCAGAGTGTTAACCACTATACGATGTCAGCACCACATGAATCAGCTTGCTTGCAAAGAGCAATAACTACAGTGGCAGAGTATAGATATGTTAGGAACAGCGCCAGATCCACGATAGGAATTCTTTCCAAGCAGTGCACGGCAATGTGGGGATTCACAGAGGGCTGGAATCTGTAATTACGATGCTCCCAGAGACTGTGGAGATTCCATCAATGAGTATATTGAAGACTGAGATTGATAGATTTCTACAAAGTATCAAAGACTCGGGGAATAGTGCAGGCTCTTGTTGAAATGTACCTTTCAATAGCAATCTAGTTTAACATCGGATACTTCACCAGTTCCTTCACACAAGGAAGTAACCATTGCTGCATATGACATATAGTCCCAGTTCCGAGGCCCGGAACCAGAGAAACTCAATGGCCCAGCCACGAAGATATAACCGGAAATGGGGATGGCAATGAGCGTGCGGACATACGCTGTGATAATAGCTGACGGGATAGGCTGTGCATTATGAGCCAAGACAATGTGACAAAACCGAGATAGAGCCGAGGGGATGATGTGCAGAAGGATGAGAGAATGCAATGCTGAATCAGACTGTGACCAGGGTGATACAGATAGAAGTGAGCTCCAACCTCACCCGGAGCAGCTTTAATTGACATGGAGCAGGGATTATTGGGGCATCAGGCTGTATGAAAAATATGCAGCAATTTTAATTTGAGGCAAATTCGTTCTTGGCAGCACAGTTATTTGTGGATTGAGGGAGGATCTGTCCGTGAAAATGTCACAATTATAATGAAAAATGCTGCAAATATTCAACTCGTCAAGAGAGAAATCTGTGCTGGGAGAAATGGAGCGAACGTTTTCGCTCTCTTACTTTTGTCATATGGCTGACCCTGCACTGGGTTGAATTGCGGGAAGGGCTTTTTTTTTGCTCGTTTCATATTATTCAATTTCATGCAAACATGCACAGGTCACTGAAGTAATCTGAACTTCTGAAAAATATCGGTAATATATGATGTTGTGATTAGGCTCGAGTTTACCTCAGGTGACGGAGGGAAAGCAGGAAAGCGGAGTTGACATTTCTCAGATCAGCAGCGATCTCATTGAAAGGCCGAGCAGACTCGATAGGATGAATTGTAGCTTCCTGACGACAAATGCCGGTGAAACTCACCGCGTCACAAAAGGGAGACTATTGAATTGAAGTTGCGAAGGTGATTATCTTTGCTGGTTGTTCATCTTGTGAACGTTACTCTGACTGCTGATGTCCCTGCTAACAACACAACACAACACAAAGGTGAATAGCCTGACTGAGCAATGACGGCGCAGGCACCATTCCCCTCTTTGAGCGGCTGGAACATGGACTCTGATGTTCTCGGGGACATGAACTGACATTGAAAGGATTGTGGTCAGAGCTGCTCTGCCTTTGCTGTGGTCACCATCAGGAACAATAAACCTTCATTCCCTGACCGGGAATCGAACCCGGGCCGCAGCGGGGAAAGCGCTGAATCCTAACCACTAGACCACCAGGGACCGTAGTAGGAGGTGTACATCGTTTCTTAATGACACAACTTCTGGCTTTTTTCTCTTTCTACGACAGTTGTTTCTCTTCCAGAATGATTGAATCATCGTGTTTTTACAACACGGAAAGAGGCTCAACATCCCAGTTTCCAGCTTTGACTCATAGCCTTGTGTGCTACGAAGCGATGGACCGGCCGTTTGAGATGTTCACATTCCCTTGGGGAACTGGACCACATTTTCACCCTCAGAAGGTAACACACAGACATATTTCCCAGAAGGTGACAAAGGCCTCAGCAGAGACCAACCTCCAGAAAGTAGGATTTCACCCATTTGGGTTATATTGTCCAGTTCCACACTTCAAAACCAGAATCTGATTACAGCAAAGAAAAAAAGCATTCGGCCGCTCCCCTCCAGGGTTGGTCCCCCATTGCTTCCTTGCCAATCTGCACTTTATAATACCTCAACTCACCCAACTGCTGGCCTGTGGAGGAAATGACATTGGCAGAATTTCAGACGATATGAAAGTGCTCCTTTGGATGTTGGATGCGGCAGTTGTACAAACATTCTCATATCCTCCAGTTAGAAGTAAACTCATGACCGCTGCTTTACAAAACCATTGCTTTCAATACTGCGCTACAGAGCGAAGACTGTGCTCTGTCAGGTAGGGTTTCATGCATTAGAAACTGCAATGTAATAGTTGACAGGATAGTCTGTGCATTATAAACCAAGACAATGCGACAAAACCGAGATGGAGCCGAGGGGATCATGTGCAGAAGGATGAGAGATGCAATGCTGAATCAGACAGCGACCAGGGTGATACAGATAGAAGTCTTCCCTAGTCGTCTTCTGATTAGGATTCAGTGCCTTCACTGCCATGGCGTGTTCGTGGTTAAAAGTTACAATAATAACTATGAAATATTGACTGAACTTTAGAAGCAGAATTATGTCGTAGACCAGTCGGTATCGCTTCAATCTATATTACAGTTCTGCATCAGCAATGTCAGCTGCAATTGCCTGACGTGCAATTTGTTTAAGACAAGAACAGGGGAGGTCAGGAAAAGTGAAGGGCAATGGTGGTTTGTGAGAGTTGACTGTAGGCCTCATGGAGCCAGGCTCAATGTGAGCACTGAAGACTGGTTTTTCCTGTTTACCCTGGTATACAGATCACTCCGGATCAATCAACCACAATGACTGCCCCTTTGTTTGCTGCCCTTTGCACATCTCACCTTGGTTCAGTGCCCCAATGGCATCCACACATTTTTAAGTTAGCAAATTTTACTCCAGTCAGTTTTGCAGCCTTATACTAACATCATGCATTTTAGGAGTAGAAAGAGACAACTCAGCCCATCCAGTCTGCTCGGCTATTAAATGAGCGGATAATCCTGATCTGATAATCCTGATCTGCACTTTCTTGGATTTCTCCGTAACCTTTGATACCCTTGCTGCTAAAAATCTTTTGATCTCAGCCTTAAATATACATAGTGGCCCAGCTTCGACAACCCTCTTCTGTAAAGAAATCCACCGATTCACAACCATCTGAGAGAATAAATTTTACCTCGACTCTGCCTTAAATGTGCGACCTCCATTCTGATATTAGACACTCTGTTCCTCCACGGCCCCAGAAGGGAACTAACCTTTCTGCATCCAATCCATTACATCGCCAAAAACACCTGTATATTTCAATAAAGAACATTTTTGTAGTACTGTTTCTGAGCTGATGAAAGCAATGGATTTCAGTGCTTCTTCCCAATTAATTTTCCTCTGATGTGAAACTCTCACTGATTCTGATAGAGATTATCATTATCACTAAGGAGGCAGTGCTGGGCAAGGTAATGGGGCTAACGGTAGACATGTCTCTTGGCCCTGATGAAATGCATCCCAGGATATTAAAAGAGGTGATGGGGGACATAGCAAATGCACTAATAATTATTTACCAAAATTCACTGGACTCTGGGGTGGTTCCCGCAGATTGAAAAACGGCCAATGTGATGTCACTGTTTAAAAAATGAAGTAGACAAAAAGCAGGTAACTTTAGGCCAGTTAGCTTAACTTCAGCAGTGGGGAAAATGCTTGAATCTATCATTAAGGAAGAAATAGCAAGACATCTGGATATAAGTTGTCCCATTGGGAACACCCAGCATGGGTTCATGAAGAGTAGGTCATGTTTAACTAATTTGGTGGAATTCTTTGAGGACATTACTTGCAATGTGGAAAATGGGGAACCTGTGGATGTGGTGTATCTGGATTTCCAGAAGGCATTTGACAAGGTGCCACACCAAAGGCTGCTACATAAGACAAAGTTGCATGGTATTACAGGTAATGTATTGGCATGGATAGAGGTTTTGTTGACCAGTAAAAAACAAAGAGTAGGGGTAAATGGGTGTTTTTCTCGTTGGCGGTCAGTGGCTAGTAGTGTGCCTCAGGTATCAGTGTTGGGGCCACAATTGTTTACAATTTACATCGATGATTTGGAATTGGGGACGAAGTCTGGTGTGTCAAAATTTGCAGATGACACTAAGACGTGTGGTAGAGCAAACTGTGCAGAAGACACTGAAAGTCTGCAGAGGGATATAGATAGTCCAAGTGAGTGGGCAAAGGTCTGGCAGATGGAGTACAATGTTGATAAGTGTGAGGTCATCTATTTTGGTAGGAATAACGCAAAATGGACTATGTTTTAAATGGTAAAAAATTGCAGCATGCTGCTGTGCAGAGGGACTTGAGTGCCCTCGTGCATGAATCGCTAAAAGTAGGATTGCAGGTGCAGGAGGTAATGAAAAAGGCAAATGGAATTTTGATGAAAATGATAGAAAATCAAAAGTCAGAAGCAGTGTCGTTGAGAAAAGATACAAGAGTCTGAAGTACCTTTTCTGGTGGTCGAGTGGTTAGCATTTGGCGCTTTCACTGCCGTAGGCTGAGTTCCGTTTTCGGTCAGGGAATGGGAGTTCTATTCTGCTCGTTTGTTGTGATGACTGATTTTCAGGAGCAGGAAAGAAGCTGTGGAGCCTGTAGATGGACTGTTTTGTCCCAGAAATTATTCAAGTTAACAGAAGTCAAACAACTGAAAGTCTGACAGAGAAACAGGAATTGACCGAGAAACTCAGCAGGCCTGGCAGCATCTGTGGAGAGAAAGAGAGGTAACCTTTCAGGTCCACAGATCGTTAATTGGAACTAGGTTAGTTATGCATTTTAATAATATAATATTAGGCGAAGTTATCAGCTTTATCTGTCAAATCGGCATATTTATCAAAATTTCTCTCTCTGATTAGCCGACAATTGTTAATTGTTACAGTTCACAAAACAGCCAATCGGGTTAAGCTCAGGCAACTGGAGTGGGAGCAGAGGACTAATAATGCATTGAGTATAAACGTAAGAAGCAAGCCACCTCCACCTTCAGGAATCAAGCAACTAGCGCTATTTGCGAGACGTTTAGACAAGATACCCTCAATTTAAACCGTAGGCACCAGTGGGACTACGAATCACAGATCTCCTGTTTATTAGAGAGGCGCTTTCACCAACTAAGCCACAACACCACACAGGCTGATTCTGTCCCCATCCATATGTTCATGTACTTAAAAACCCGATCACAGAAACTTGATGCTTTTTTTTCTATCTCAATGTTATTCAGTGAGAATTTAAGTCAAACACCGCTTTTGTAAAGATGGACAGTTCACAGCTGAACATTTCCAGTGAAAATGCACAGAACGAGACAATCTCCTTTTACACTGCTTTAAAACCGATATTTTCACAATTTAAACTGGCGAGACAAAGAGGATGTGTTCATCCTCTCTGTACCCATTAACCACGTTAATACACACAGGCGAAACCTCGCAAACTGCATTCAATTCTATTCTCTCTGCTCGAGGAAAGATGAAAAGGTTTAGAAAAGGTTTATGAAGAAGTTGCCAGGGTTGGAGCAGTTGAGCTGGAGGGAGAGGCTGAATAAACGAGGGCTATTTACACTGCAGTGTTGGAGGCTGAGGGGTGACCTTATAGAAGTTAATAAAATCATGAGGGGTAGTGATAGGGTCTTTTTCCCAGGGTAGGGGAGTCCAAACTTGAGGTTACAGGTTTAAGGTTTGAGGGTAAAGATTTTAAAGGGACGTAGGGTGTAATGTTTTGACACGCAGGATAGTGTGTGTATGGAATGAACTGACACAGGAAATGGTGGAGGCTGGTATAAATACAACATTTAAAAGGCATCTGTATGGATCCATGTATAGGAAGGGTTTAGCGGGATATGGGCCAAATGTTGGCAAACAGGACTGGATTAATTTTGGATATCTGGTCGGCATGGACGAGTTGAAGCAAAGGCTCTGTTTCTGTGCTGAATATCTCTAGGACTCTATAATTGCTTTCAGTGTAGAAACGGTTCACTCAAACATCCTACCTGCTACACACCAGCGACATCACACTTAGGAGAGGTCGATCAAATGCTCCAAGTGTTGGAAGAGATCTAGTCAGTCTTCCCGTCTGCTCTCACACCAGCGAATTCACATGGTAGAGAAACCATGCATTTGTTCTGAGTGTGCGAAAGGATTCAATCAATCATCCCAGTTGCTGAGACATCTTGGCAGCCACACAGATGATAAATATTTTAGTGGCCTTGACTGTAGTTGTTCATTTTTATCAAATATTATGTACACGTTCTTTGGTGACTGGACAACTGATAACAAGACACTTACAGACACAGAGTGGAGTCAGGAACTACACACCCGTAATGTTGAACTCTGTAAATACATCTGTGCCAAGTAAAGAATGGTTTACTATTTTTCCTTCACTATAAAGCCCTTTTTTTTACGAAGGTGATAAATTTCAGAGAAAAATATTTCCATAACTGTTCAAAGAGGCAAAAGATGCATTAGGGGTAGGATGTGGAATGTGGAATGTGGCTAGTTTAGATCTGGTAATGTGTGATGTGGCAGGTTTAATGAATCAAGTTAAAAGATCTCCTAGAGAATAGTGCCCATCAAATAGTGTACTTCAGAGTATGGTGGGTGGGTTGTGGGGGATGGGTATTTCAACTTGAAAAATACCCATTCATCCCGATTCTGTGTCTTCGGTTAGTTAAACAAAAGGAAATCCATGCTCATTTATTACCCAACACTGTGAACTCTGACCTTGTGCTATGACCTTTTATATGACCCTTTTTTGAGTGCTATGGAAAATTTTTCAAGTACACTTCATCTCCGGGCTCCCTTTATGCACTCTGCTTTTAATATTAGCAAACAACTCTTGGAAAATTGTCAAGTGCAGATTTCCTTTCAGCAAACGATGTTGACTCAGTTTGACTGCGGTCATCGTTGGTGAAGGTTCGGCAATTTCTTCCTTTACATTGTTCCCTCGCATTTTTCAAATGACAGATAAGCAATTGGAGTAGATGGAAGCCATTTGGCCAATCAGGTCAGCTCTACCTTTTAATGAGGTCATGGCTGATTTGGTAATCCTCAACACCACTGTTCTGCCTTATCCACGTGGCCCTTGACTCCTGAAATGACTAAATGTCTGTCTGTCTCAGCCTTGAATATACCGAGCCGTGAAAGCCTCTGTTTTCAAGAATTCCACAGATTTGCTTCTCCCTGAGCGTGAGAACATCCACCTTATCTCTGATTTCAATGGGCAACTCGTTTCCCTGAGATAACGCACCCGGGTTTCAATCAGAGCACAACAAGCCTCCAAAGTTAGATGTGAACTCATTGGCGTCTCCAGCGCCAGTTGTAAGTATTTAAAACATTTTGTTTTTTGACCTCTCGTTAAAGCAACTGCCCTGATTTGCACGTTAGATTTGCCAAACAGGAACCTGCTCCAAACGTACTTCATTGGCAGTGATTTAGGTGGTGGTGAAAGGCGCGATAAAAATACGAGGACACAATTCTTTCTCGATCCATTGGCCTGATAATTAATCTCTTCGCTCATGGAAATGGATCCTTTCCATCCACTCTATCTCTCATCAATGTGTTTAGTTCAATTCAATCCCACAACAGCCTACTTCATTCTGATCAAGTACAGGGTGACAGTAAATTTTTGGGTCGTGGTCCAGACATCACAAATCGAATACTCGCCTTTCCTGTTAGAACCGTTTCATGAGACATATTAAACGCTAATGTGTGGCGTGTAGTCGTGGCCGAGTGGTTAGGGCGATGGATTTGAAGTCTATTGGGGTTTCCCCGCGCAGGTTCGAATTCTGTCGAAACAAACTCATGTTTTCTCAGGTCTGGTCGTTCGTTGACATTCAGGGAAGACGCGTTCTGAACAAGAATCCAGCCGCATTCAAAACCTTTGCTCTGCTTCTCTTTCCACCAATACAGCTGGACCTGTTGAGTTTCTGCAGTATTCTGTGTGTTTATTCTGCATAACTGCCGCTTTTTATGAAATATCTTCAATCCCAGTCCTCTGGCAACTGACCCTTGTCGTTGGCACAGTTTCTCCCGACGATCAACCGGCCCATCCTCACTCCCACTCAACCTCAAAATTACATAGAGCCCCAGGAAATCTCCGGTTTTGCTCCAAAGAGAACATTCCCGGCCTCGGGATTCTGTCCACCAAACGGGACTTCCTCATCCTCTGGACATGGTGCAAGAGATTTTGGGAAAATATTGTCGGTTGGTGGGGAGAAAATATTAAGGAAGCAAAACAGAAAACCCAGACTTCAGCTTTGTGAATCTTTAGAAACATTTTGGGAACTGGAATCACAGGAGAATGAAGAGTGAATTTTCCGACTGAGCACAAACAGTCCAGACACCTGCCACTTCTTTAAGAGGCCGGGACATTGACTCGGCTGTTATCGGGACATGAACTGATCTGAGACATTGAAAGAATTCTCGTTCCTGCACATCAGGAATTCAAATCTCATCTCGGCTCCGGGACAATTAGAAAACTCGGAAATGGACAAGACACTGAAAGGGTCGAAGGGAGACGGGCCCGGTTGTAGAAGAGCTGGTTCCCAGTGATATGGATGGGTGTGCAGAGGGTAGGATCAGACTGATCCCATGTCTCCTCAATGAATGTCCCAGGTTTTATTTTGGAAAAGTACAGCTGATACAAGACAATTATCATTCCAAGCGAGGCAGCTGGAAGTTTGAATTCACTAAGAGCCCGCTTTAAGTGCTGCTGCAAGAGCTCGCCATTTTCTCTGGTGCAATTGGCTGTCGCTCGCGACTATGAAATGTGAAGTTGGCGGTTTGAGGCCACTGAGGAAGGAACAAGTGCTGTTCTCACTCTACCAGTTCCCTTTTGACTATACAGTTACAGGTTTTAATGCAGTCAGGAAAATATTCCCCAAACGTAAATCTTGTCCGGTGAGTGACCACAAAGGTATTTCGATGTTGCTTTAATAGCTACCATAAAGAGCTGAGAATGCTTGGAATCTGAAACAAAAACAGAAACTGCACTACAGAAAGGAGAAAACAGAGTTCTGAAGAAGTTCTGAAACGTTGACTCAAATTCTCTGCCCACAGATGCTCCCAGATCTGCTGAGACTTTCCTGCAATTTATATTTTCGCTTGTAAGTTTATTTTATCTATTTGGATGAAACAACTAGAGTCACCATGTACCAAATTTAACACTTTAGAAATCTGCGAAGTGATTGGATTCAAACAAACCCAGCAACAATTCATCCATCCACAGCGTGACTGGGCACGGAAAGCGACCTGAAAAGATAAACGGCATTATCTCACTCCCAGTAGTCGTGGCTGAGTGGTTAAGGCCGTGGACTTGAAATCCATTGGGGTACTCCTACGCAGGTTCGAATCCTGTTGACTGTGGGTGAAAACAAATGCAAAGGCTGGTTGCAACAGGGGTCAAAGCAGGAAGAGCTAAACTTTCCACTTAGATTGCCACTGGTGGGAAAAGGTAACTCACTGCCTGTCATGGTAGAACAAGCACACACTTTCATAAAAGTGAACGTGTTTTAGGATATACACTTGCAGGGGCAACCATGGTGAGGCTGTGAGCTATGTGCTGGAACTCCAAACTAAACTTTCTCGTGGTGTTGAATGCTTGATCTGCAGCAACGAAAATCTTTTCAAGGTCTCACCGAGAACCGCAAAGGGGAGAGGCAGCTGAAATAGTCCACAAGCTGCTCGTGTGCACGTGTCAATTTTCCAACCCCACCGACCGAATCACTGCAGTTGCTGAGAATGAAAAAAAAACAAAAACCCAGTCTCAGCATTATGAACTTTTAGAAGGGAGGGGAGAATGAAGCGTGAAACTGTCTCACTGAGCAAAGACAGTCAAGGCACTTGCCCTTCTTGAAGAGGCTCGGACATTGACTCTGATGTTCTCGGGGACATTTGTTGCTGTGGGTGCAAGTATTCTTTGTATTTTTCTCCTATAAGGATCGCTCATATATCAGCCATGTGTCAGCTCTCTGACACCTCCTCCTACCGTCCCTTTGATCATAACCCCACCCCGACCACCAAAACATCATCTCCCAGACCATCCATAACCTCATTTATTTCTGAAGAAGGGTCTAGGCCCGAAACGTCAGCCTTCCTGCTCCTCTGATGCTGCTTGGCCTGCTGTGTTATCTTGGATTATTTATTACTTTGGTTAGACTATCAGCATGCGATTCTTATACCTATCACATTATTCCAGTCATTTGGCTTGTGCCAAGCACAACCTTATTTTTAGTTCGTTTTTGTAATTATCTCTCTGCCTCATTTAATCGGATTAAAGGTCATCCCTTCGCCTGTTATTCAGCTTTGACACTTTACGCACACCGTTTAACACTTTAGATCACCTGCAGAGACTTATTATTGGACACACCACTCAAACCATTTGTACAATCTTTTGATCTCCCCGTCCTTGATCTCTCTGCCCATAAAATCTGGCAACAAGGATTGGAGAGAGCGTGGTCAAAGCCTGCTGCTTGTCCCTGTCTCACTCCGTGTGGAGCTGGGGAAGAGGGAATCATTGATGGATGTGTTTTGAATCCAATCTTGTTGTAGCTTTTTCATGGGTTAAATGCAGGTAGGTGGTCACTCAAATTGCTTGATCCAAAATAACTAAAGTTGTGCGCCTGGATGGTCTCAAACAACCGACTTTTCAGTTTACCAACTAATGCCGACCAGTTGAACCATAAAAACTGTCATCAACAAGCCATGCAAAATCTCCAAAAGCAGGGTGTTAGCAGAGATCTGAACGGCCGTTGTGAAGCTAGAGCTCTCGTTGTTTTCGGAGTCTGTTGCCAATTTTCGCACTTTCATCACCGAGAGTATCAGAGACCCAAGGAGCCACAATCACCCAGAAGAAATGTAAACATTGCAAACTTGAAGTTGCCCAGCTCCTTTGATGTGACTGCTTGAGGTAGATCACTCATGACTTTGGTTACCGGTAGGATTCAAACCCATGACTCGATAGAGACTAGAGCATAAATGCAGCGCTTTTGACTGCTCAGTCAAACTATCTCAAACAATTACTGCATCAGGCTATAGAATCCCTTTCATATAGCTTCTTCATCAGATCCTCCTTGTCGATCTTGTCCAAAATCTTAAAGTTGTATTTCATGGTCCATTTTCCCTCGACAACTGTGAACTTATTGCTTTTATTTACCTTACCTAAACCAATTATGAGCCCATAAGTCCTGTCAAATCTTCCTTCAACTCCAGTTGGTCCATCGCATCACAAATCCCTCAGTCCTGAAACTTTCTGGTTTATGAATGAATCTATCTCCTCTGAGGATCCTCCCCTCCTTCACAATGTATGATAATCTCTGTTCTGAGTATACCTGGTCATCCTCGGCCAGGAGGAGGGATGTTGTGAATTCCTGAAATAAAAGAGAGGCGCTGGAGCACCCAGTAGGACTGGCAACCTCAAGGGAGAGAGAAATAGTGTTCATGTTTAGAACCAGTTCTTATACTTTTATCTCTGCACTGATTGTGATGGATTTTTGAAGCTTCTTTCACTGAGGCTTGTAAGGATGGACATACATATAAAATATTAAATCAAACAAAGGGAATAATTTGTATGTCTGATTTCTAACCTGGACTGACACTGTCTTTACTAAACTTCTTTTACAAAATATATAAAAAAGATTCACAGACAGGAAACTTTAAACAAACATCAAATCAAAATTTGGCATGATCAATCGATTCATCAGAAACTGGATATTATTGGCCTTTTGAGTGTAAGTATTGAGGTCCCTGTCATTACCACTCACTGCATGTAATTTTTCCACTATAACCTCCATGTTGATCTAAAACTGACATTTGTACCCCATGATCCATTTCTTTTCAGTTAATGTGAACCCCTTGTTTTATCGACATTGTCTAAACCAACAGTAAACAGTACGGGTCTGTCAAATCTCCCTTCAGCTTCAGTTAATCCCTGACAGTATAAATCTTTCAATTTTTAACCTTTCTGGCAAAGGAACAGGTCTGCTTCCACTCAGCGACCCTCCATCCTTCCCAATGTGTGGGTGATCTCTGGTTTGCACAAACCTAGATGCTCTGTGTTCCCGTGTGTATGTCATCATGCAGCAACAGTAGCACAGTGACATCACCTGTTCCTTAGGGATTTCCTCAAGTGTGAGATTTTTCTCTAACTCCAGTACTTCTGATATCTTTCCAGCTGCAGGTGCAACAGGAAAATTTCAAATTGACAACAGTGACGTGGTTGAGTATTTCTGACCATTCGTCAACAATGTTGAGTTTTAGTGTTGTGCCTGTTACCTGTGAGAGGTTCTGTAGCTCTCGGGCTGGTGTGCCTCCTTTAGTATGGATCTGAATCCATTTCAGTACATTGCTCTGTTTCACTTCTGCCTTCCCTCGGTCTCTAAGAATGTGTGAGTACCTGTCTGTTTAATGCTTCTTTTACTCTATCAGATTATGTCTAGATGAGATTTCCACCACATTTCTTTGATCAAACCCTATGGATTTCGAAGCTTTGTCTTCCCACAGTATGTTTTGTAGTCAGGAATTATTCTTAATGCAGTCCTTTTCTGTTCTGTTTCTGAGCTTATATTACCCAACAAGTTCTGCAGCATGTCATTCACTCACCATATCCTGATACATTAACTTTGGATCACTCTCCACAGGTATCAGTAACTATTACCAATCCTCAGTTAGCTCTGGAGAATTTGATGTTTGACCTTCCTGAACCGTTGCAGGCCATGTGGCGAAACTGCACTTGCAATGCTATTAGGTAAGGAGTTACAAAAGATTGTGAAGGATTAGTGGTGTTTTCCAAATGAACAATTTAAATATTTCACATTTTGATTCTATCCAATGATCTGACATGTTACACAAGGTTGTCATAAAACAATATTTGATACCAGGCACTTCTGGACATATTAGAGCAAGTAACCAAAAACTGGCCAAAGAAGTAGGTTTTAAGGAATATCCTGAACAAACAAAGGGACTTTGAAAATCAGGGATGTTTAGGGAGTAAATTCAAGAGCTTATGGCCTTGGAAACTGAAAGCATGAAAAAGGTGGTAGAGTTAAAACCAGGAATCCACAGGAGGTTGGAAGTCAGGGAGAACAAATATCTCGAAGGAAAAACCAAAAGAACTGTAGATGCTTGAAAGTAGTAGCATAAACAGAAATTAGAAAATAAGAACTAGGAGCAGGAGTAGGCCATCTGGCCCCTCGATCCTGCCCCGCCATTTAATGAGATCATGGCTGATCTTTGAGACTCAGCTGCACTTACCCGCCCACTCACCATAACCCTTAATTCCTTTACTGTTGATTGATGTAATACTCAGCATATCTGGCGGTACCTGCGGAGAGAAAGCAGAATTATTGTTTTGGGTCCAGTGACCCTTTTTCAGATATATCTCAGAGGGTTTTGAGGATGGAGGGACTATCAAAAGAAGGAGGTGTGATGACAAAATTTCAAAATAAGGATATGAATTTCAATATCTTGGTGCTTTGCCACCGAGAAAATGTGTATGTTAGTGAGCACAGGATGGCAAAACACGAAGATATTGAAATGGGTGAGAGTAAGCAACTGGGCAGCAGATTTTTGGATCACCTCTAGATTACGGGGAAGTGGAATTAAGAAGCCGGCCGGGAGTGTGTTTGGGAAGTTAAGTCGAGAGGTAACAAAGGAATAGATGAGAGTTTCAGCAGCAGATGAACTGAGATGCTACGGAAGTTGAAATGGTATGTGGTCTTTGTGATGATGGGTGTGGGGGTGAGTAATGTGGTTGGATGCTCACCTTGGGGTGAAATATTGCACCATGATTGTGAGCAGTGTGTTACCAGCCAGTTACCAGGGGCAGGGATGGAGTCAGTGGTGAGGGAGTGGAGTTTGGCTGCCAGCCTGGATTGACATTTAGCATTGTGTATTTAAATATGATCTACACCCCTTTTCAAGCAGGAACGGACTTGGCAGCAGAACTAAGTTGTGAACCAACTATCAGCTTTATTGAGACAAAGTGTGGAGAAGTTTATCTGCTTTGAAGCAAACTACAGTGACAAACTCAAACAGCTATTTCCAGTTGAATGCGGGTTATACTGCTTATGTCAATAACTAGGCAGTAGAGCAGTGAAACAACTTATTGTAGCTTTTGCAGCCTCGGTCTTCAAACTTTTTCCTCTGTCTTGGGCTTTTATCTTCTGATTCTCGTTGCTTTCCATTGCACAGATCTTTCTTGAGAATCTCTTTTATCCTTGTTCTTCTTTGATTAACCTCCCTCTCTGCCCGATCACAGTTCATATGAACAACACTCACCTCACTTAACCACGTGATGTTCTTCATATTCATAATTATTCTCTTTACATCTTACCTGAGGACTGCTATACCTGTATTTATAACACTTATTTCACCGCCATTTCTCTTTTCGCTGACAGAGCGGTATCAAGAGCTATCTTTAGCTTTGAGCTGCAGGAAGCCTTTTCAAACACGACTTATTAAAAAAAAAACACGAAAGAACTGCGGATGTTGTAAATCAGGAACAAAAACAAAGTTGCTGGAAAAGCTCAGCAGGTCTGGCAGCATCTGTGAAGGAAAAAAACAGAGTTAACGTTTCGGGTCCGGTGACGCTTCCTCAGAACGACTTATTAAAATCCCAGGATCGCTTACGTAACACCTTTCTAATCTAAGATAACAAGGTGTAGAGCTGGATGAACACAGCAGACCAAGCAGCATCAGAGGAGCAAGAAGGCTGACATTTTGGGTCGAGACCCTTCTTCAGAAATGGGGGAGGGGAAAGGGGTTCTGAAATAAATAGGGAGAGAGGGGGAGGCGGATAGAAGATGGATAAAGGAGAAGATAGGCGGAGAGGAGACAGACAGGTCAAGGAGGCGGGGATGGAGCCAGTGGAGGTGAGTGGAGGTGGGGAGCGAGGGAGGGGATGGGTCGGCCCAGGGGGGACGGACAGGTCAAGCAGGTGGGATGAGTTTAGTGGGCTGGAGATGGGGGTGGGGCTTGAGGTGGGAGGAATGGTAAGGGAGGCGGGGACGAGCTGGGCTGGCTTTGGGATCCGGTTGGGGGAGGGGAGATTTTGAAGCTTGTGAAGTCCACATTGAGTCCGTTGGGGATATCGGCAGTTGCTACTATCTCTGTAACAATCTTTCTAATCTAGTTCTAATTTTCATTTGTCTGAAATTGCAAGATTCTGATGACGATCATTAGCTTCTGATAATTACAAGAAGCACTGCGCATGCTCCAGCTCACAATCGGGTCTGAGTGATTGATGTCAGTTCGGGACCAATAGGAGCACAGGGCCGCCGTGGCATTCCGGGTGGAAGTAGGATCCCTTCTAACCAATCGGAGTGAAGAAGGGGCGGGACCAGTGTAAACCACGTGATCATCCACGCGCGCAGTGCAGAGTCGCTGAGACCGAGATTTGTGCAATTGAGGTAAGAGCAGGACACGGTAAAGAAAGAAAGAAAAACGGCAGAAAGTGGGAGGGAAGTGATATTCGTACGGGCTTGGAAGTTTTACAGACACTTAGTGCACGTCGGAAAACACACATTTGAAACTCCCAGACTCATGTTTGCAGAAAACAAATCAACGCCTCAGATGGCGATAGGCCTGTGTGACCGCCACCATCTTTATTGGGGGCAATGATCCGCGGGGCACATGCGCGGTAGCTTTAAAACTTTGAAAGGGCCAAGGTGAAGCTGGTCGCATGCGCAGCCGTCTCTGGTTGAAAGTGAGATAACAAGGTGTGGAGCTGTAGGAACACAGCAGGCCAGGCAGCATCAGAGGAGCAGGAAAGCTGACCTTTCGAGTCTGGACCATTCTTCAGAAATGAAAGTGATCGGAGAGGATTTACATAGAGCAAATTCAAACCAAGAGAAATGTTTGTTTCTTCTGGATTTCTTTCCCAGAGTGTGGGATCATAGCAGCGAGCACTGCTCTTACTCACTTCTGTGCTCCCTGATCACCTCTTTGTCGGTATCTAATCTCTTCAGTCTGTAATGGTGGATATATTTGATCTCTGTTTTGTATTTTACTGTTACTTTCATAGACCTTTTGTAAATGAATTTTCCACTGCTGCCCACCACCTGACCATGTGCTGCTCTCTTACGAGATTAATTTTTGAATGGTATCTTTCACAGTCAGGAAATATTTTCTGAGAAAGAGAGTGCATTTCCCTTCCATTTCAGACCATCAAATTCTACAGCATTTTTATTCCATGTCATTCATTTTGCACTTCTGCAACATTTACTCTGTTTCTCCTTCCACAGATACCAGCGATCGTTGCTAAAGCCCTGTTGCCTGTGGAAAAGGTGATGTTTGACTTTCTTGTGCTGCTGCAGTTTGTATGATGAAGGTGCTCCCACAATGCGGTTATTTGAAAAGTTACAGATCATTCATCTAGCGATACTGAAGAGCTGATGGTGTATGGTGTAATTTTTATTTTTATCATGTTTATAATTTCACAAAAATGTTATCAAGGAACTTTTGATGTAAGGCCATAGATATAAATATCAGGTCAGGTGACCAAAAGCATTACCAAATACGCAGGTTTTCATGAATATCTTGAAGAAGGAAAGCAAACCTGAGAGGTTTATCATGGGAATTCCAGACCATGTTGCCTGGCAACTGTAGAAACAGCCTCCAATTGTGAAGCAATGATTAAATGCATTGTTGGAGTCTCGAAGGTTGTGTGGTGCAGGGAGATAGGGATCATCACAGCCAGGAATTAAATCAAGAGTGAGAATTTTAAATTGTTGTTGCTTATAGATAGGAGCCTTTATGGGTCAGGGAGCACAACAGTGATGGGTGAACAGGTTTTGGTACAAATGAACATGTGTGCAGCAGAATTTTAGATATTCTTGAGATTACAGGGACGTTGAATGTGAGAGGCCGACTGGGAGTGTGTTTGGATAGTTAAGTCGAGAGGTAACACAGGAATGGATGAGAGGTTCAGCAGATGAGCTGAAACTAAGGTGGAGTCAGGTCATTGTCACTGAAGTGGAAATAAGTGGTTTTGGTGCAGGACTCTGCAGTTACCCTCACCTCACCTCAGGAATTCAGCTGTTTGTGAATTTGTGGATCAAGTCTGTAATAAGATCAGGAACTGAGTGTCCGGCGGAACCCAAACTGGGTGTCGCTGAGCAGGTTACTGCTGAGTAAGTGCTGCTTAATAGCGCTGTTGACGACACCTTCCAGCACTTTACTGATGATAGAGTGTAGGCTGCTTGAGGGGAGATTGGTCAGGTTGGATTTGCTCTGTGTTTTTGTGCTCAACAGACCTGGGCAATGTTCCAAATTGTCGGTAGATATTGGTGCTGTAACAGTACTGAAACAGTTTGGCTTGGCGGGTAGCAAGATCTCGAGCACAAGTCATCGGTACTATTGCCAGGACCCATAACCTTTGCACTATTCATACATTTATTAATATTATTTGAAATGAATCAGATTGGATGAAAACTTTCATCTGTGATGTTGGGGACCTCTGAAGAAGGCTGAGATAGATCATCCAATTGGCACTTCTGGTTGAAGATTGTTGCAAATTCTGCAGTCTTATCTTTTGCATGGATAGGTTGGGCTCCTCTGTCAGTAAGGATGGGGATTTTTGGCATGCTTCCTCCAGTGAGTTGTTTAATTGTCCATCACCATTCATGACTGGGTGTGGCAGAACTGCAGAGCTTAGATCTGATCTATTGGTTATGGGGTGGCTTAGCTCTAACTCTTGCTGCTTATGCTATTTGGCATGCAGATAGTCCTGTTTAGTAGTTTTACCAGGTTGGCACCTTATTTTTAGGTATACCTGGTGCTGTTCTTGGCATGCCCTCCTATACTATCCATTCAACCAGTGTTGATCCCCTGGATCAATGGTAATGGTTGAGTGCAGGATATGCTGGGCCATGAGGTTACAGATTGTGCTGGAGTAAGTTCTGCTGCTGTTGATGTCCCACAAAGCCTCATAGATATCTGGTTTTGAGTTCCTATATCTGTTCCAAGTCTGTCCCATTTAGCCGATGTTAGTGCCGCTCAACACAATGGAGGGTATTCTCCAGTTTAAGATGAGGCTTTGTCTCCACAGGACTGTGCGGTGGTCGCTGTTATCAATCCTGTCAAGGACAGATGCATCTGCAGCTGAGAAATTCGTGACAATGAGATCAGCTATGTTTTTCCCTTTTGTTGGTTGCGTCACCACCTGCTGCAGTCCCAGCCAGGCAGCTTTGTCCTTTAGGACCTGACCAGCTTGATTGGTAATCCTGCTGCAAACTACTCCTGATGGTGGACATTGAGTACATTTGGTGCCATTTACACTCTCAGTGCTTCCTCCAAGTGCTGTTCAACATGGAGGAGTTTTTTTTTATTAAAATTCACTCTTGGGATGTGGAAATCGCTGGCTTTGCCAGCGTTTATTGCCCATCCCTAATTGCCCAGAAGGCAGTTAAGAGTCAACCACGTTGCTGTAGGTTTGGAGTCACATGTAGTCCAGACCAAGTAAGCATGGCAGATTTCCTTCCCAAAAGGACATAAGTGAACCAGATCGGTCTTTCCTGATAATCGGCAATGGTTTCATGGTCATCATTAGACTCTTAATTCCAGATCATTATTTAATTCAAATTCCACCATCTACCATGGCAGGATTCGAACCCAAGTCCCCAGAACGTTAGCTGGGTCTCTGGATTAATAATCCAGCAATAATACTGCTGCCGATTTATCAACCGAGGGAGGATGGTACATGGTAATCAGCAGGAGCCATGAGACTCCTAGGCGTCAGAGTCAGTGTCGAGTACTCTCAGGTCAAATCAATCTGGTCAAAATACCACTGTGTTGCCACGTCTGCCGGGTCTGTCCTGCTCGTGGGACAGGACTTATCAAAGGACAGTGATAGTGACGTGTGTCATTGTCTGTAAGGTATGATTCCATGCATATGACGCTGTTTCTTGACTAGTCTTTGAGTCAGCTCTCCAAATTTTGCCACTGGCCCCCAGATATTAGTAAGGAGGAGTTTGCGGGGTCGATAGGGCTGATTCTGCAGTTGTCTTTCCTAGTGCCTTGGTAGATGCCAAGTGGTCCACCCAGTTTCATTCCTTTGTTGAGACTTTGCAGTGATTTGCAACTGAGTGGCTTGCTGAGGTTGGCCAATTTCTTTCCCTGAAGGACATTAGATTTTTTTTCTGCCATTAGCAATGGTTCCATGGCAACCAGTTGATTCTTAATTCCAGTTATTTTTTATTGAATTCAAATTCCACCATCTGCTGACATGGGATTCGAACCCCGACTTCTGTTGTACATTTTAATATTCTGGATAAAAGTTAAGTACATCAGGTTTGTTCACTCATTTTTAAATGTAACTAACACAGGCATTGTTTCTTTGCAAAACACGTCCATCATCCTGTCTTTTCCATCCTCCCCTCCAACAACAAGTGAGGGAGACACATGGAGTTTCTATGTCACTAAGATTGAGACAATCCAATCAGCTGTCTCTGCTGCTTCCCTCTCTTCCACTAGCCCACCAAATCAAATTGCCTTGCATGTTGCTCCTCGTTTTAGTCCTAAACTTGCATCTTTCTCCAGTCTCGTGTCAAGCCTTATCAGAGCTCATCTTAACCCTTTGCCCTATTCTCGCTAAACTACAAACATTCTAACTCTGTCTTATTTCTCCTCCTCCTCCTTGCCTCTCCCCCATGCCAATTCACAGATATTGTTACTTGTTCTGTCTGTTTCTCTTTTCTGGTTATGTCCTTCTTACCCATTCTGTTTAAAACCAATATTTGACCTCACCGTCATTGGAAAATCCCACTCCATCTCCACTCTCTCTTTCCTGTCTGAAATCCATGTAGTCGATGTCCCTCAAGGATCTATCCTTGGCCCATCCTATTTCTCGCCGACATACTGCCAGGAGGTGAGATCTTCCACCAGCACTGTGTCAGGTTTCACACGTATACTACAATGTTCAGATCTAACTCCCCTCCATCACTCTCCTTTGCCCCACTGTTACTCAATTATAAAACTGCTTAGCATGCTTCCACTACTTGATTAGCTGAAATTTCCTCCAAAAACACTTTGTAATAGTTAGACCCATTGCCTTCAGTTGTTATTACAAATTACTTTTCCTTACTACTGTACTGAATCCATCCCTCTCGCTGGGAACTGTCTAAGGCTGAACTGCACTCTTCTCAATAATGCTGTCATATCTGGCCTCAAGATGAACATCTTACCATACATCTTCTCAATCACAAATGCCAGAAACTTCAATCTCTAAAATGCTCCTTCTCTCCACCTCACTCCAGCTCATTTGCGACTGAAACCCCTTACCCATGTCTGTGTTGCCTTAACCATGACGATTCCAAAAGAGAACGCTGTATTCTCCGCCTTATCAAGAATCTGCTCCCACGATGGGAAATATCCCCTCAGCATTTATCCTGTCAACTCCCTTAAGAATCCTATATTTTTAATTAGATCATCTCTCATTCTTCAAAAATCTAGTTAGTAGGTTCTAAACCTGTTTAGTCTTAGCTTAAAAGATAACCCCTCCAAACCAATGATCATCCAAGTTCATCTTCTCTGAAGTGCCTGCAATGAAGTGATATATTTGCTTGAATAAGTGGACCAAAAAAGCTGCTTTACATTCCTCCAGATGTGGTCTTAAGAGCAATTTGTACATTTGTCCTAAGACATATATTCCAAACTCTTATACTGCAAACACCTTGACATAAGGGATAACTTCCCATTACCCTTCCTGATTACCCGTTGCAACTGTATGCTCGCTTCGTGTTTCCTGCACAATTATTCCTGAGTCCCTTTGTGTTGCAGTTTTCCACAGTTTTTACCTTTTCAATAACACTGTGTTCTTTGGTTGTCTCCTCAAAAATGAACAA
>NC_063339.1:91512731-91526472 GCF_021869965.1 Rhincodon typus
GTAATGTTGATCTCTGTAAATACACCTGTTCCAAGTAAAGAATGGTTTACGATTTTTCCTTCACTTTAAAGCCCTTTTTTAATGGAGGTGATAAATTTCAGAGAAAATTGTTTCCGTAACTGTTCAAAGAGCTAAATGATGCATTAGGGGTAGGATGTGGGATGTGGCTAATTTAGATCTGGTAATATGTAATGTGGCAGGTTGAATGAATTACATCAAGTTAAAAGATCTCCGAGAGAACACTGCCCATCAAATAGTGTACTTAAGAGTACGGTGGGTGGGTTGTGGGGGATGGGTATTTCAACTTGAAAAATACCCATTAATCCCGATTCTGTGTCTTCCGTTAATTAAACAATAGGAAATCCATGCTCATTTATTACCCAACACCGTGAACTCTGACCTTGTGCTATGCCCTTTTATATCACCCCTTTTTGAGTGCTATGGAAAATTCAAGTACGCTTCATCTACGGGCTCTGCTTTTAATATTAGCAAGCAACTCTTGGAAAATTGTCAAGTGCAGATTTCCTTTCAGCAAACGATGTTGACTCAGTTTGACTGCGGTCATCTTTGGTGAATGTTCGGCTATTTCTTCCTTTACATTGTTCCCTCGCATTTTCCAAATGACAGATAAGCAATTGGAGCAGATGGAAGCCATTTGGCCAATCAGGTCAGCTATACCTTTTAACGAGGTCATGGCTGATTGGGAATCCACTGTTCTGCCTTATCCACGTGGCCCTTGACTCCCGAAATGACTGAATGTCTGTCTGTCTCAGCCTTGCATATCCCTAGCCAGGACAGCCTCTGTTTTCAAGAATTCCACAGATTTGCTTCTCCCTGAGCGTGAGAACATCCACCTTATCTCTGATTTAAATGGGCAACTCGTTTCCCTGAGATAACGCACCCGGGTATAAATCAGAGCACAACAAGCCTCCAAGGTTAGGTGTGAACTCACCGGCGTCTCCAGCGCCATAAGTATTTAAAAACATTTTGTTTTTTGACCTCTCGTTAAACCAACTGACGTGATTTGCACGTTAGATTTGCCAAAGACGAATCTGCTCCAAACGTACTTCATTGGCAGTGATTTAGGTGGTGGTGAAAGGCGCGATTAAAACACAAGGACATAATTCTTTCTCGATCCATTAGCCTGATAATTAATCTCTCCGCTCATGGAAATGGATCCTTTCCATCCACTCTATCGTTCATCAATGTGTTTAGTTCAATTCAATCCCCCAACAGCCTACTCCGTTCTGATCAAGTACAGGGTGACAGCAAATAATAGGGTCGTGGCACAGACATCACAAATCGAATACTCGCCTTTCCTGTTAGAACCATTTCATGAGGAGTATTGAAAGTTTGCTCACAGCCGAGTGGTTAAGTCAATGGATTCGAAATCTATTCGGGTTTCCCTGTGCACGTTCAAATCCTACCAACTATTTCTCTGTCAAAGCAAACTCAAGTTTCCTCAGGTCTGGTAGTTGACATTCAGGAAAGATGCATTCTGAACAAGAATTTAACTGTACTCAAAACCTTAGCTCTGTTTCTCTTTCCACCGATCCAGCTGGACCTGTTGAGTTTCTGCGGTATTCTGTGTGTTTATTCTGCATAACTGCTGCTTTTCATGAAATATCTTCAATCCCAGTCTTCTGGCAACTGACCCTTGTCATTGGCACAGTTTCTCCCGACGATCAACCGGCCCATCCTCACTCCCACTCAACCTCATAATTCCATACAGCCCCAGGAAATCTCCGGTTTTGCTCCAAAGAGAACATTCCCGGCCTCGGGATTCTGTCCACCAAACGGGACTTCCTCATCCTCTGGACATGGTGCAAGAGATTTTGGGAAAATATTGTCAGTTGGTGGGGAGAAAATATTAAGGAAGCAAAACAGAAAACCCAGTCTCCAGCTTTGTGAATCTTTAGAAACGTTTTGGGAACTGGAATCACAGGAGAATGAAGAGTCAACTTTCCGACTTAGCACAAACAGTCCAGACATCTGCCACTTCTTTAAGAGGCCGGGACATTGACTCGGATGTTATCGGGACATGAACTGATCTGAAACATTGAAAGAATGCTCGTTCCTGCACATCAGGAATTCAAATCTCATCTCGGCTCCGAGACAATGAGAAAATTCGGAAATAGACAAGACACTGAAAGGGTAGAAGGAAGACGGGCCCGGTTGCAGGAGAGCTGGTTCCCAGTGATATGGATGGGTGTGCAGAGGGTAGGATCAGACTGATCCCATGTCTCCTCAATGAATGTCCCAGGTTTTATTTTGGAAAAGTACAGCGGATACAAGACAATTATCATTCCAAGCGAGGCAGCTGGAAGTTTGAATTCACTAAGAGCCCGATTTAAGCGCTGCCGCAAGAGCTCGCCATTTTCTCTGGTGCAATTGGCTGTCGCTTGCGACTGTGAAATGTGAAGTTGGAGGTTTGAGGCCACTGAGGAAGGAACAAATGCTGTTCTCACTCTACCAGTTCCCTTTTGACTATACAGTTACGGGTTTTAATGCAGTCAGGAAAATATTCCCCAAACGTAAATCTTGTCCGGTGAATGACCTCAAAGGTATTTCGATGTTGCCTTAATAGCTCCCATAAAGAGCTGGGAATGCTTGGAATCTGAAACAAAAACAGAAGCTGCACAACAGAAAGGAGAAAGCAGAGTCCTGAAAAAGTTCTGAAACGTTGCCTCAAATTCTCTGCCCACAGATGCTCCCAGATCTGCTGAGTTTTTTCCTGCAATTTATATTTTCGCTTGTAAATTAACGTTTATTTTATCTATTTGGATGAAACAACGAGAGTCACCATGTACCAAATTTAACACTTTCGAAATCTGCGAAGTGATTGGATTCAAACAAACCCAGCAATAATTCATCCATCCACAGCTCGACTGGGCACGGAAAGCGACTTGAAAAGATAAACGGCATAGTTTTCCTCCAAGTAGTCATGGTCGAGTGGTTGAGACGATGGACTTGAAGTCCATTGTGGTATTCCTACGCGGGTTCGAATCCTGATGACTACGGGTGAAAACTGAGAACAAATCCAAAGGCTGTTTGCGACAGGAGTCAAAGCAGGGCGAGCTAAACCTTTCACTTAGATTATCAATGGTGGAAAAAGGCAACTCACTGCCTGTCATGGTAGAACAAGCATAAACCTTCATAAAAGTTAACGTGTTTTAGGGTATACACTTGCAGGGGCAACCATGGTGAGGTGGATGAGCCATGTGCTGGAACTCCAAACTAAACTTTCTCGTGGCGTTGAAAGCGAAATGACCTTTGAATGCTTGATCTGCAGCAACGAAAATCCTTTCAAGGTCTCAGCCGAGAACAGCAAAGGGGAGGGGAAGCTGAAATAGTCCACAAGCTGCTCATGGGCAGGTGTCAATTTACCAACCCCACCGACCGAATCACTGCAGTTGCTGGGAATGAAAAAAAAAACAAAAACCCAGTCTCAGCATTATGAACTTTTAGAAGGGAGGGGAGAATGAAGCGTGAAACTGTCTCACTGAGCAAAGACAGTCAAGGCACCTTGCCCTTCGGACATTGACTCTGATATTCTCGGGGACATTTGTTTCTGTGTGTGCAAGTATTCTTTGTATTTTTCTCCGATAAGGATAACTTACATATAAGCCATGTGTCAGCTCTCTGACACCTCCTCCTACCATCCCCTTGATCATAACCCCACCTCGACCACCAAAACATCATCTCCCAGACCATCCATAACCTCATTTATTTCTGAAGAAGGGTCTAGGCCCGAAACGTCAGCCTTCCTGCTCCTCTGATGCTGCTTGGCCTGCTGTGTTCATCCAGCTTTACACCTTGTTATCTTGGATTATTTATTACTTTGGTTAGACTATCAGCATGCGGTTCTTATACCTGTCACATTATTCCAGCCATTTGGCTTGTGCCAAGCACAACCTTATTTTTAGTTTGTTTTTGTAATTATCTCTCTGCCTCATTTAATCGGATTAAAGGTCATCCCTTCGCCTGTTATTCAGCTTTGACACTTTACTCACACCGTTTAACACTTTAGATCACCTGCAGAGATTTATTATTGGACACTCCACTCAAACCATTTGTACAATCTTTTGATCTCCCTGTCCTTGATCTCTCTGCCCATAAAATCTGGCAACAGGGATTGGAGAGAGCGTGGTCAAAGCTTGCTGCTTGTCCCTGTCTCACTCCGTGTGGAGCTGGGGAAGAGAGAATCATTGATGGATGTGTTTTGAATCCAATTTTGTTGTAGCTTTTTCATGGGTTAAATGCAGGTAGGTGGTCACTCAAATTGCTTGATCCAAAATAACTAAAGTTGAGCGCCTGGATGGTCTCAAACGACCGACTTTTCAGTTTACCAACTAATGCCGACCAGTTGAACCATAAAAACTGGCATCAACAAGCCATGCAAAATCCCCTAAAGCAGGGTGTTAGCAGAGATCTGAACGGCCGTTGTGAAGCTCGAGCTCTCGTTGTTTTCGGAGTCTGTCACCAATTTTCGCACTTTCATCACCGAGAGTATCAGAGGCCCAAGGAGCCACAATCACCCAGAAGAAATGTAAACATTGCAAACTTGAAGTTGCCCAGCTCCTTTGATGTGACTGCTTGAGGTAGATCACTCATGACTTTGGTTACCGGTAGGATTCAAACCCACGACTCGATAGAGACTCGAGCTTAAATGCAGCGCTTTTAACTGCTCAGTCAAACTATCTACAAACTGCAGTCTGGCTATAGAATCCCTTTCATATAGCTTCTTTATCAGATCCTCCTTGTCGATTTTGTCCAAAATCTTAAATTTGTATTTCATGGTCCATTTTTCCTCAGCTACTGTGAATATATTGCTTTTATTTACCTTACCTAAAACAATTATGAGCCCATAAGCTCTGTCAAATCTCCCTTCAACTCCAGTTGGTCCATCGCATCACAAATCCCTCAGTCCTGAAACTTTCTGGTTTATGAATGAATCTATCTCCTTTGAGGAACTTCCCCTCCTTCACAATGTATGATAATCTCTGTTCTGAGTATACCTGGTCATCCTCGGCCAGGAGGAGGGATGTTGTGAACTCCTGAAATAAAAGAGAGGCGCTGGAGCACCCAGTAGGACTGGCAACCTCTCGGGAGAGAGAAATAGTGTTCATGTTTAGAACCAGTTATTATACTTTTATCTCTGCACTGATTGTGATGGATTTTTGAAGCTTCTTTCACTGAGGCTTGTAAGGATGGACATACATATAAAATATTAAATCAAACAAAGGGAATAATTTGTATGTCTGATTTCTAACCTGGACTGACACTGTCTTTACTAAACTTCTTTTACAGAATATATAAAAAAGATTCACAGACAGGAAACTTTAAACAAACATCAAATCAAAATTTGGCATGATCAATCGATTCATCAGAAACTGGATATTATTGGCCTTTTGAGTGTAACTATTGAGGTCCCTGTCATTACCACTCACTGCATGTAATTTTTCCATTATAACCTCCATGTTGATCTAAAACTGACATTTGTACCCCATGATCCATTTCTTTTCAGTTAATGTGAACCCTTTGTTTTATCTACATTGTCTAAACCAACAGTAAACAGTAACAGCTCTGTCAAATCTCCCTTCAGCTTCAGTTAAGCCCTGACATCATAAATCTTTCGATTTTTAACCTTTCTGGCAAAGGAACAGGTCTGCTTCCTCTCAGCGACCCTCCATCCTTCCCAATGTGTGGGTGATCTCTGGTTTGCACAAACCCAGATGCTCTGTGTTCCCGTGTGTGATGTCATCATGCAGCAGCAGGAGCACAGTGACATCACCTGTTCCTTAGGGATTTCCTGCAATGTGAGATTTTTCTCTAACTCCAGTATTTCTGATATCTTTCCAGCTGCAGGTGCAACAGGAGAATTTCAAATTGACAACAGTGATGTGGTGGAGTATTTTTGACCATTCATCAACAATGTTGAGTTTTAGAGTTGTGCCAGTTACCTGTGAGAGGTTCTGTAGCTCAAGGGCTGGTGTGTCTCCGTTAGTATGGATCTGAATCCATTTCAGTATATTGCTCTGTTTCACTTCTGCCTTCCCTCTGTCTCTCATAATGTGTGAGTACTTGTCTGTTTAATGCTTCTGTTACTGTATCAAATTATGTCTAGATGATGTTTTCATCACATTTCTTTGATCAAACCCTATGGATTTAGAAGCTTTGTCTTCGCACAGTATGTTTCATAGTCAGGAATTATTCTTAATGCAGTCCTTTTCTGTTCTGTTTCTGAGCTTATATTACCCAACAAGTTCTGTACCATGTCATTCATTCACCATATCCTGATACATTAACTTTGGATCACTCTCCACAGGTATCAGTAACTATTGCCAATCCTCAGTTACCTCTGGAAAATTTGGTGTTTGACCTTCCTGAACCGTTGCAGGCCGTGTGGTGAAGCTGCACTTGCAATGCTATTAGGTAAGGAGCTACCAAATGATCGTGAAGGATTAGTGGTGGTTTCCAAATGAACAATTTAAATATTTTCACATTTTTGATTCAATCCAATGATCTGACATATTACACAAGGTTGTCATAAAACAATATTTGATACCAGGCACTTATGGACATATTAGGACAAGTGACCAAAAACTGGCCAAAGAAGTAGGTTTTAAGGAATACCCTGAACAAACAAAGGGACTTTGAAAATCAGGGATGTTTAAGGAGTAAATTCAAGAGCTTATGGCCTTGGAAACTGAAAGCATGAAAAAGGTGGGAGAGTTAAAACCAGAAATCCACAGGAGGTTCGAAGTCGCGGAGAACAAATATCTCGAAGGAAAAACCAAAAGAACTGTAGATGCTTGAAAGTAGTAACACAAACAGAAATTGATGAAAACTCAGCATATCTGGCGGTGCCTGCGGAGAGAAAGCAGAATTATTGTTTTGGGTCCAGTGACCCTTCTTCAGATATATCTCAGAGGGTTTTGAGTCTGGAGGGACTATCAAAAGAAGGAGGTGCAATGACAAAATTTCAAAATAAGGATATGAATTTCAATATCTTGGTGCTTTGCCACCTAGAAAATATGTATGTTAGTGAGCACAGGATGGCAAAACACGAAGATATTGAAATGGGTGAGAGTAAACAACTAGGCAGCAGATTTTTGGATCACCTCAAGATTACGGGGAAGTGGAATTAAGAAGCCGGCCGGGAGTGTGTTTGGGGAGTTAAGTCTCGAGGTAACAAAGGAATAGATGAGAGTTTCAGCAGCAGATGAACTGAGATGCTACTGAAGTTGAAATGGTATGTGGTCTTTGTGATGATGGGTGTGGGGGTGAGTAATGTGGTTGGAAGCTCACCTTGGGGTGAAATATTGCACCATGATTGTGAGCAGCGTGTTACCAGCCAGTTACCAGGGGCAGGGATGGAGTCAGTGGTGAGGGAGTGGAGTTTGGCTGCCAGCCTGGATTGACATTTAGCATTGTGTATTTAAATGTGATCTACACCCCTTTTCAAGCAGGAACGGACTTGGCAGCAGAACTAAGTTGTGAACCAATTATCAGCTTTATTGAGACAAAGTGTGGAGAAGTTTATCTGTTATGAAGCAAACTACAGTGACAAACTCAGACAGCTATTTCCAGTTGAATGCGGGTTATACTGCTTATGTCAATAACTAGGCAGTAGAGCAGTGAAACAACTTATTGTAGCTTTTGCAGCCTCGGTCTTCAAACTTTTTCCTCTGTCTTGGGCTTTTATCTTCTGATTCTCGTTGCTTTCCATTGCACAGACCTTTCTTGAGAATCTCTTTTATCCTTGTTCTTCTTTGATTAACCTCCCTCTCTGCCCAATCACAGTTCATATGAACAACACTCACCTCACTTAACCACGTGATGTTCTTCATATTCATAATTATTCTCTTTACATCTTACCTGAGGACTGCTATACCTGTATTTATAACACTTATTTCACCGCCATTTCTCTATTCGCTGACAGAGCGGTATCAAGAGCTATCTTTAGCTTTGAGCTGCAGGAAGCCTTTTCAAACACGACTTATGAAAAAAAAAACACGAAAGAACTGCGGACGTTGTAAATCAGGAACAAAAACAAAGTTGCTGGAAAAGCTCAGCAGGTCTGGCAGCATCTGTGAAGGAAGTAAACAGAGTTAACGTTTCGGGTCCAGTGACGCTTCCTCAGAACGACTTATTAAAATCCCAGGATCGCTTACGTAACACCTTTCTAATCTAAGATAACAAGGTGTAGAGCTGGATGAACACAGCAGGCCAAGCAGCATCAGAGGAGCAAGAAGGCTGACATTTCGGGTCGAGACCCTTCTTCAGAAATGGGGGAGGGGAAGGGGGTTCTGAAATAAATAGGGAGAGAGGGGGAGGCGGATAGAAGATGGATAAAGGAGAAGATAGGCGGAGAGGAGACAGACAGGTCAAGGAGGCGGGGATGGAGCCAGTAGAGGTGAGTGAAGGTAGGGAGCGAGGGCGGAGATGGGTCGGCCCATGGGGGACGGACAGGTCAAGGAGGTGGGACGAGGTTAGTGGGCTGGAGATGGGGGTGGGACTTGAGGTGGGAGGAATGGTTAGGGAGGCTGGGACGAGCTGGGCTGGTTTTGGGATGCGGTAGGGGGAGGGGAGATTTTGAAGCTTGTGAAGTCCACATTGAGTCCGTTGGGGATATCGGCAGTTGCTACTATCTCTGTAACAATCTTTCTAATCTAGTTCTAATTTTCATTTGTCTGAAAATGCAAGATTCTGATGACGATCATTAGCTTCTGATAATTACAAGAAGCACTGCGCATGCTCCAGCTCACAATCGAGTCTGAGTGATTGATGTCAGTGCGGGACCAATAGCAGCACAGGGGCGCCGTAGCTGCCCTTCTAACCAGTCGGAGTGAAGAAGGGGCGGGACCAGTGTAAACCACGTGATCATCCACGCGCGCAGTGCAGAGTCGCTGAGACCGAGATTTGTGCAATTGAGGTAAGAGCAGGACATGGTAAAGAAAGAAAGAAAAACGGCAGAAAGTGGGAGGGAAGTGATATTCGTACGGGCTTGGAAGTTTTACAGACACTTAGTGCACGTCGGAAAACACACATTTGAAACTCCCAGACTCATGTTTGCAGAAAACAAATCAACTCCTCAGATGGCGATAGGCCTGTGTGACCGCCACCATCTTTATTGGGGGCAATGATCCGCGGGGCACATGCGCGGCAGCTTTGAAACTTTGAAAGGGCCAAGGTGAAGCTGGTCGCATGCGCAGCCGTCTCTGGTTGAAAGTGAGATAACAAGGTGTGGAGCTGTAGGAACACAGCAGGCCAGGCAGCATCAGAGGAGCAGGAAAGCTGACGTTTCGAGTCTGGACCATTCTTCAGAAATGAAAGTGATCGGAGAGGATTTACATAGAGCAAATTCAAACCAAGAGAAATGTTTGTTTCTTCTGGATTTCTTTCCCAGAGTGTGGGATCATAGCAGCGAGCACTGCTCTTACTCACTTCCGTGCTCCCTGATCACCTCTTTGTCGGTATCTAATCTCTTCAGTCTGTAATGGTGGATATATTTGATCTCTGTTTTGTATTTTACTGTTACTTTCATAGACCTTTTGTAAATGAATTTTCCACTGCTGCCCACCACCTGACCATGTGCTGCTCTCTTACTGGATTAATTTTTGAATGGTATCTTTCACAGTCAGGAAATATTTTCTGAGAAAGAGAGTGCATTTCCCTTCCATTTCAGACCATCAAATTCTACAGCATTTTTATTCCATGTCATTCATTTTGCACTTCTGCAACATTTACTCTGTTTCTCCTTCCACAGATACCAGCGATCATTCCCAAAGCCCTGTTGCCTGTGGAAAAGGTGATGTTTGACTTTCTTGTGCTGCTGCAGTTTGTATGATGAAGGTGCTCCCACAATGCGGTTATTTGAAAAGTTACAGATCATTCATCTAGCGATACTGAAGAGCTGATGGTGTATGGTGTAATTTTTATTTTTATCATGTTTATAATTTCACAAAAATGTTATCAAGGAACTTTTGATGTAAGGCCATAGATATAAATATTAGGTCAGGTGACCAAAAGCATTACCAAATACGCAGGTTTTCATGAATATCTTAAAGAAGGAAAGCAAACCTGAGAGGTTTATCATGGGAATTCCAGACCATGTTGCCTGGCAACTGTAGAAACAGCCTCCAATTGTGAAGCAATGATTAAATGCATTGTTGGAGTCTCGAAGGTTGTGTGGTGCAGGGAGATAGGGATCATCACAGCCAGGAATTAAATCAAGAATGAGAATTTTAAATTGTTGTTGCTTATAGATAGGAGCCTTTATGGGTCAGGGAGCACAACAGTGATGGGTGAACAGGTTTTGGTACAAATGAACATGTGTGCAGCAGAATTTTAGATATTCTTGAGATTACAGGGACGTTGAATGTGAGAGGCTGACTGGGAGTGTGTGTGGATAGTTAAGTCGAGAGGTAACACAGGAATGGATGAGAGGTTCAGCAGATGAGCTGAAACTAAGGTGGGGTCAGGTCATTGTCACTGAAGTGGAAATAAGTGGTTTTGGTGCAGGACTCTGCAGTTACCCTCACCTCACCTCAGGAATTCAGCTGTTTGGGAATTTGTGGATCAAGTCTGTAATAAGATCAGGAACTGAGTGTCCGGCGGAACCCAAACTGGGTGTCACTGAGCAGGTTACTGCTGAGTAAGTGCTGCTTAATAGCGCTGTTGACGACACCTTCCATCACTTTACTGATGATAGAGTGTAGACTGCTTGAGGGGAGATTGGTCAGGTTGGATTTGCTCTGTGTTTTTGTGCTCAACAGACCTGGGCAATGTTCCAAATTGTCGGTAGATGCTGGTGCTGTAACAGTACTGAAACAGTTTGGCTTGGCGGGTAGCAAGATCTCGAGCACAAGTCATCGGTACTATTGCCAGGGCCCATAACCTTTGCACTATTCATCCATTTATTAATATTATTTGAAATGAATCAGATTGGATGAAAACTTTCATCTGTGATGTTGGGGACCTCTGAAGAAGGCTGAGATGGATCATCCAATTGACACTTCTGGCTGAAGATTGTTGCAAATTCTGCAGTCTTATCTTTTGCATGGATAGGTTGGGCTCCTCTGTCAGTAAGGATGGGGATTTTTGGCATGCTTCCTCCAGTGAGTTGTTTAATTGTCCATCACCATTCACGACTGGGTGTGGCAGAACTGCAGAGCTTAGATCTGATCTATTGGTTATGGGGTGGCTTAGCTCTAACTCTTGCTGCTTATGCTATTTGGCATGCAGATAGTCCTGTTTGGTAGTTTTACCAGGTTGGCACCTTATTTTTAGGTATACCTGGTGCTGTTCTTGGCATGCCCTCCTATACTATCCATTCAACCAGTGTTGATCCCCTGGATCAATGGTAATGGTTGAGTGCAGGATATGCTGGGCCATGAGGTTACAGATTGTGCTGGAGTAAGTTCTGCTGCTGTTGATGTCCCACAAAGCCTCATTGATATCTGGTTTTGAGTTCCTATATCTGTTCCAAGTCTGTCCCATTTAGCCGATGTTAGTGCCGCTCAACACAATGGAGGGTATTCTCCAGTTTAAGATGAGGCTTTGTCTCCACGGGACTGTGCGGTGGTCGCTGTTATCAATCCTGTCAAGGACAGATGCATCTGCAGCTGAGAAATTCGTGACAATGAGATCAGCTATGTTTTTCCCTTTTGTTGGTTGCGTCACCACCTGCTGCAGTCCCAGCCAGGCAGCTTTGTCCTTTAGGACCTGACCAGCTTGATTGGTAATCCTGCTGCAAACTACTCCTGATGGTGGACATTGAGTACATTTGGTGCCATTTACACTCTCAGTGCTTCCTCCAAGTGCTGTTCAACATGGAGGAGTTTTTTTTATTAAAATTCACTCTTGGGATGTGGAAATCGCTGGCTTTGCCAGCGTTTATTGCCCATCCCTAATTGCCCAGAAGGCAGTGAAGAGTCAACCACATTGCTGTGGGTTTGGAGTCACATGTAGTCCAGACCAGGTAAGGATGGCAGATTTCCTTCCCAAAAGGACATCAGTGAACCAGATCGGTCTTTCCTGATAATCGGCAATGGTTTCATGGTCATCATTAGACTCTTAATTCCAGATCATTATTTAATTCAAATTCCACCATCTACCATGGCAGGATTCGAACCCAGGTCCCCAGAACGTTAGCTGGGTCTCTGGATTAATAATCCAGCAATAATACTGCTGCCGATTTATCAACCGAGGGAGGATGGTACATGGTAATCAGCAGGAGCCATGAGACTCCTAGGCGTCAGAGTCAGTGTTGAGTACTCTCAGGTCAAATCAATCTGGTCAGAATACCACTGTGTTGCTACGTCTGCCAGGTCTGTCCTTCTCGTGGGACAGGACTCATCTAAGGACAGTGATAGTGACGTGTGTCATTGTCTGTAAGGTATGATTCCATGCATATGACGCTGTTTCTTGACTAGTCTTTGAGTCAGCTCTCCAAATTTTGCCACTGGCCCCCAGATATTAGTAAGGAGGAGTTTGTGGGGTCGATAGGGCTGATTCTGCAGTTGTCTTTCCTAGTGCCTTGGTAGATGCCAAGTGGTCCACCCAGTTTCATTCCTTTGTTGAGACTTTGCAGTGATTTGCAACTGAGTGGCTTGCTGAGGTTGGCAAATTTCTTTCCCTGAAGGACATTAGATTTTTTTTCTGCCATTAGCAATGGTTCCATGGCAACCAGTTGATTCTTAATTCCAGTTATTTTTTATTGAATTCAAATTCCACCATCTGCTGACATGGGATTCGAACCCGGACTTCTGTTGTACATTTTAATATTCTGGATAAAAGTTAAGTACATCAGGTTTGTTCACTCATTTTTAAATGTAACTAACACAGGCATTGTTTCTTTGCAAAACACGTCTATCATCCTGTCTTTTCCATCCTCCCCTCCAACAACAAGTGAGGGAGACACATGGAGTTTCTATGTCACTAAGATTGAGACAATCCAATCAGCTGTCTCTGCTGCTTCCCTCTCTTCCACGAGCCCACCAAACCAAATTGCCTTGCATGTTGCTCCTCGTTTTAGTCCTAAACTTGCATCTTTCTCCAGTCTCGTGTCAAGCCTTATCAGAGCTCATCTTAACCCTTTGCCCTATTCTCGCTAAACTACAAACATTCTAACTCTGTCTTATTTCTCCTCCTCCTCCTTGCCTCTCCCCCATGCCAATTCACAGATATTGTTACTTGTTCTGTCTGTTTCTCTTTTCTGGTTATGTCCTTCTTACCCATTCTGTTTGAAACCAATATTTGACCTCACCGTCATTGGAAAATCCCACTCCATCTCCACTCTCTCTTTCCTGTCTGAAATCCATGTAGTCGATGTCCCTCAAGGATCTATCCTTGGCCCATCCTATTTCTCGCCGACATACTGCCAGGAGGTGAGATCTTCCACAAGCACCGTGTTAGGTTTCACACGCATACTACAATGTTCAGATCTAACTCCCCTCCATCACTCTCCTTTGCCCCACTGTTACTCAATTATAAAACTGCTTAGCATGCTTCCACTACTTGATTAGCTGAAATTTCCTCCAAAAACACTTTGTAATAGTTAGACCCATTGCCTTCAGTTGTTATTACAAATTACTTTTCCTTACTACTGTACTGAATCCATCCCTCTCGCTGGGAACTGTCTAAGGCTGAACTGCACTCTTCTCAATAATGCTGTCATATCTGGCCTCAAGATGAACATCTTACCATACATCTTCTCAATCACAAATGCCAGAAA
>NC_063339.1:91526972-91528211 GCF_021869965.1 Rhincodon typus
GCTGCAGCCGTTGTGAAATGTAAAATGATTTTCGCCCTTTTCCACACGGGAACAACTGTTCAGAAGGAACAGTGCATTCGGCCACTGCAGATTTAATCAGCCGCTTCGTGTCCATCCCTGCGAGGCAAGATCCTCCAACTGGGGCCAAACCTCTCATGCACCAAGCACAGGCTCAGGAAAACACAGGGAGATTCCATCCCGTTCAGTAAACTTCAGAGCAACATTGACACAATCTCCAAGTGAGTGGAACTTACTCTGAACCTCACTTGGGAAAGGTCATTTGATACAACGAGTGGAAACCTGTTCCTTCTGAACAGTTGTTCCCGTGTGGAAAAGGGCGAAAATCATTTTACATTTCACAACGGCTGCAGCTAATTCTTCTTGACCTTCGAATCTTTTTAACCGAACTGTGACAATCCAGTCCCCAGATGCGAAGCTGCAGAATTTGCTGATGTACCGAACAAACAAAGTGCTGAATGTATTGAGTGAGACTGGGCAGACAGACACGCATTTCACACAGCCTGTAACAGAAATGACTGGGTTTATTGAAGCAGATTCACCGTCTCTCAGAGTGACTGGCAGTCGCATGGGCAACTCAAGGATGAGGGCACCGACATTAAAATATGAATTTTGAACGTTAAATTCCGGAACAAGCGCTGAAAATGGATTATAATGGTCCGAAGGAGTAACAGCTGAAAATTGGAAGATGTAACTGATGTTATTTGTGATTGAGAGGAATGAACTGGAAACTTGTGCTTTTCCAGGTGGATCATCTTTGGCACATTGAAATTAGATTGCAAGGGATTTGGCTCAGTGTGAAATGGGAGAATAAGTACCTACCAATTAAGCCCGGCTCGATCAGTCGCTGGAGCATGAGACTCTTAATCTCAGGGTCGTGGGTTCGAGCCCCGAGCTGGGCGTCTTCGCTTCTTACAACTTTACTTTCTGAGGTGAAGGCCAGCTATTCAGTCCTCCAGCATTCATTAGGGAAACCAACAGCTTTCGCTGTGCCGAAAACATGGTTTCTCTCCTGCTGCTTTGATTAAGATACTGGTTTCCTGTTTCAGAGTGCAAATTGTTTCCACTTCACTGGAAGTCCCAGAGATCAGCTTGTCGGTGCAGCCGCTTGTATAATAAATGACCAGACTTTTACAGGGGCAAACCCAACTCCAATCCTGCACCAACAAGACTGTTCAGAGTCACAGAATGAGAATGGTCACTTCCTGGGCGGCTCCATGT
>NC_063339.1:91528311-91551845 GCF_021869965.1 Rhincodon typus
CACAGAGTCAAAGAGAGACAAATGGAGACACATATTGTGGTAGACACAGAAAGGACAAATTCTCCATTCGAAATGGCTGCTAACTGACAGAAAGGAAAAGAAAAATGTCTGTGCCATTACCACAACATTCCCCGGTAAGACTACTGTTTATCCAGCCTCACCTCGTTATTCCGACCAAACTGTGAATGAAGGGATGAGAATACAAGAAAAGGAGAAGCAGAAGTGCTTGTGGAACAACAGAAAGGAAGTTCGTGGTGAATCGAGCAGAAAAAGAGGAGACACTGAAGCAGCCTCCTGACGACAAATGTATTTTCTTTGCCAGTAAAACTCACGGCTTCACAAATCAGGGACCTTGAAGTGAAGCAGTGACGGTGATTATCTTTGTTGGTTGTTCATGCTGTGAATGTTACAGTTCTTGCTCATGTCCGCGCTAACACCACAATTCTACTGCATGTAAGCATCACACATAAACCCGGTGATAGGTTCTGAAAACAGAAAGGCCTCCAGCTGCGCAATGAGACTGACTCCCTGCATTAGGAGCTTTTGCAGAGCCCAATGTTAACAGTTTCTGTTTTGCAATTGGTCAGTGCATTCGGATATTGAGAGAAAGACTGGTGTTTTGAGACTACCCAGGAATGCAGCCTCTTGTGTTTTCCTACTCATCGACGTTTCCGGTGACACAGAAGATTGTCAATCGGGATTGTACCTTCAGGAGACAGCGTCGAAACTTTGTCAGCTCCACAGTTATCCAGTCAGACCCTGGACATACAGGTTTTAATACAGTTATTATCAAAATGTACCTTCATTTAATTCATAGAAATCTATGAAGCGATTGGAATCAAATAAACCCATGAACGATTTTCTCTTCCCCTGCTCCACACGGAGTGAGACATGGACAAGCAGCAGGATTTGACCCCGCACTCTCCAATCCTCCGCTGCCAGCAGAAAGCGGCCACTGCAGATTTAATCAGCCGCTTCGTGTCCATCCCTGCGAGGCAAGATCCTCCAACTGGGGCCAAACCTCTCATGCACCAAGCACAGGCTCAGGAAAACACAGGGCGATTCCATCCCGTTCAGTAAACTTCAGAGCAACATTGACACAATCTCCAAGTGAGTGGAACTTACTCTGAACCTCACTTGGGAAAGGTCATTTGATACAACGAGTGGAAACCTGTTCCTTCTGAACAGTTGTTCCCGTGTGGAAAAGGGCGAAAATCATTTTACATTTCACAACGGCTGCAGCTAATTCTTCTTGACCTTCGAATCTTTTTAACCGAACTGTGAAAATCCAGTCCCCAGATGCGAAGCTGCAGAATTTGCTGATGTACCGAACAAACAAAGTGCTGAATGTATTGAGTGAGACTGGGCAGACAGACACGCATTTCACACAGCCCGTAACAGAAATAACTGGGTTTATTGAAGCAGATTCACCGTCTCTCAGAGTGACTGGCAGTCGCATGGGCAACTCAAGGATGAGGGCACCGACATTAAAATATGAATTTTGAACGTTAAATTCCGGAACAAGCGCTGAAAATGGATTATAATGGTCCGAAGGAGTAACAGCTGAAAATTGGAAGATGTAACTGATGTTATTTGTGATTGAGAGGAATGAACTGGAAACTTGTGCTTTTCCAGGTGGATCATCTTTGGCACATTGAAATTAGATTGCAAGGGATTTGGCTCAGTGTGAAATGGGAGAAAAAGTATCTACCAATTAAGCCCGGCTCGCTCAGTCGCTGGAGCATGAGACTCTTAATCTCAGGGTCGTGGGTTCGAGCCCCACGCTGGGCGTCTTCGCTTCTTACAACTTTACTTTCTGAGGTGAAGGCCAGTTATTCAGTCCTCCAGCATTCATTAGTGAAACCAACAGCTTTCGCTGTGCCGAAAACATGGTTTCTCTCCTGCTGCTTTGCTTAAGATACTGGTTTCCTGTTGCAGAGTGCAAATTGTTTCCACTTCACTGGAAGTCCCAGAGATCAGCTTGTCGGTGCAGCCGCTTGTATAATAAATGACCAGACTTTTACAGGGGCAAACCCAACTCCAATCCTGCACCAACAAGACTGTTCAGAGTCACAGAATGAGAATGGTCACTTCCTGGGCGGCTCCATGTCAAATGGAGCTGAACCAGAATTACCTAATTCTGAGGATACCACGGAAAGCATCAATGAAGTCTCCCTGAACATTACCCAATTCACAAGGAAAATTATCTTCTTTTGTGACCGTGTGGGTTTATTCAATAAAATCTTTATTCTCGGGAAGAGAGGGGAAAAATTGTGAGTTTTCAGTATGTGACAGGAGTGATGTGGGTGAACCCGGAAATATGGTGCAGTCATGTGTTCTTTATCGAAGGATAATCTCCTTTTGCACAGGCACATTATATTTGTTGCTCAACCGAATCTCACAAGATGCGTTCAGCTTTGCGTTGATATTGGTTTTGATTGCAGGGCTATCGGCATCTGGCACGAAACTGATATTGTAGCCAGGCATAACTAAGCAGCAAAGAAAATGGACAAGAGGATGGGGTTCCTCTCAAGAATTTCCCGGTGCCTTTGTATCAGTTGTGTGCAGTAGCATCATTGGAAAATGTCATATGTGAGCTCTCAGGCCGTGGTGTGGTGATATGGCCAAGCGGTCTGAGCTGCGGGATTCAGGTTCCAATCGCTGAAAAGGTGTGCGCTTGCATCCCACTGTGGTTACCTGCTATACCGAAGCTGCGTTTAACTTCTCTTTGTTTTGCCCAAAGTAATCTTTGACGTGGGACAGCACAACAGCCTCTATCGGGTCAGCGTCCACGGCATGTTTCTATGGTGCAGTGGTTATCACATGCGGAATGCCCCCAGCATGATAGCGGGGGCTGCGCTGCTACGCCATGTCCCAGGCAAGTTACGTTCCTCCCCCCTATTCGCTGAAAGTGAATGCAGATGGTTATTTTGCTGCTGGAGTGAAACAAAATCCTGCATTGAGTCTACTTGCGGTTATTTGGCTTTTCTGGCGAAAAAGAGGGTATTGCTATGTGAAATTTCTCCCATTTCCTTCATTTCTGTTCTGGAGAAGGGAGCTGATGAGCCACCTTCTTGATCTGCTGCAATCGTTGAGGTGCAGGCACACCCGCATTGTTGATCAGAAGGGAAACCTAATCTAATCGAGACTGTGATTCCTCGCGTTCACATTTCGTGGGTCATTCTTACTCTTATTCTCTTTATTTCCTGACTTGAGCAGTTTCCGGTAAGTGGCGATGGATTAAACCTCCAGTGTATTTGGAGGAGCAGTTTGGAAGTGCCCCAGGGTATTGGGGTGTTGGCATCTGGTGGGAAATTGATATTGTAGCTGGGTATAGCCGAGCAGCTAAGAAAATGGACGAGGAGGATTGGCTTCCTCGAAGCCTTTCCCAGTGCTTTCGCTTTTGTTGTGTTCCGGCAGCAACAACGCAAAAATCATTTTTGAGACAATCGCTCGTATAACATGGTGTGGTGTGACCTCTGGTATGTGCTCTTGCCCAGAAGTGGAAATCTTCACCGGAATACTGACCGGCTAAGCAGAAAGATAGGGAAAGTGAAAGGAATTATGATAATGTTTCTCGTGCCTGGACTGCCTGTGGAACAATTTCGCAATGGGATTTGCCGTTCTCGGATTCTAAATCTGCTTACCATTCGAGACGAAGGATTTTTTTTTCGGAGCCACTTATTTTGCATCACAGGCTTAATAACTGTAAGTATGTTGCATGGTATTATCTCGTGCGCGGCTCACTCGGCTTTGTGCATTTTCCCTGCAGTCCGGTGCTGCTCATGTTACACTTACACCGGAAAGTTATTCTGGTTTGAACAAGGGACCGAATCATATTCCAACGTGAAAATGTAAATCCCAGAAATGTCGTACAGATCGTATTTTCTTTATTGGAATATGCATTCTCACAGACACAAAGCATTTGTTGATCACCGAGTCTCAAAATATACGTTCAGCTTCTCATTCATTTTTGTTTTGATTGAAGGGCTGCGGGTATTTGTTGCAGCACATATCACAACCGTGAAGGTATAGGAGGAGTAGACTGGGGATCGATATAAACCAGTGACTAATCTCCCCAGAGCCCGATGTACAATAGTGAACATTCGGCCCCAGTGCCTGATGTTAGACCGTGACCACTCTCCCCCACAGCCCAGTATAAACCAGTGAACTTTCTCCCACAGAGTCCGATATAAAACAGTGAACATTCTCTCGCAGAGCCCAACATAAAAGAGTGAACATTATACCCCAGAGCCCGATATGAAACGGTGACCATTCTCGTCCAGAGCCAAGTATAAAATAGTGACACCCGCTAATCCTCATAAACCCGCATTTAGCATGGCTTACCAACCTGGCCTCCACATCCCCGCACACAACGCGGCAATTTCCCATAGCAATTATATGAATTATATAAAGCCAAAAACAAGAAAGGCTTGTTGGATTAGTGGTATGACCCTTGCATAGGGTACTATGCAGTGTTAACATGTGAGAGGCCCTGGGTACAACTCCTCAATGAGCCCAGGTATGTTATTTCACTTTTGGGGGAGGGGGGATTACAATGCTGTCAGGCAAGAACTTCGGAGAGGAATTTGGGAATAGATGTTCTCAGAGAAATGCACGACAGAAATGTGGAGGTTGTTTAGGGAGCACTTGCTACAGCTACTGGATAGGTTTGTCCCACTGAGGCAAGGAAATGATGGTAAGGTGAAGGAGCCTTTGATGACGAGATACGTGGAACACCTAGTCAAGAGGAAGAAGGAAACTTACTTAAGGTTAAGGAAACAAAGATCGGACAGGGCTCTAGATGTCAACAAGGTAGCCAATAAGGAACTGAAGAATGGACTGAGGAGAGCAAGATGGGGGGGAATGGCAGGTAGGATTTAGGAAAATCCCAAGGCATTCTCTTCTTATGTGAGGAACAAGAAGATGGTCAGAGTACGGTAGTGCCCAACAGGGATAGTGGAGGGAACTTCTGCGCAGAGCCGGATGAGGTAGGGGAGATCCTTAGTGAATACTTTGCTTCAGTATTCACCAGTGAGAGGGACCTTAACATTTGTGAGGATAGCATGAAAAAGGCAGGTTGATGTTAGGAAGGAGGATGTGCTACAAATTTTGAAAAACATGAGGATAGATAAGTCCCCTGGGCCAGACGGGATATGCCCAAGGTTGCTACAGGAAGCGAGGGAAGAGAATGCTTCGCCTTTGTTGATGATTTTTGCGTCCTCACTGTCTACTGGAGTATTACCGGATGATTGGAGGGTGGCAAATGTTATTCCCTTGTTCAAGACAGGGAATAGGGATAATCCTGGGAAATACAGAACAGTCAGTCATTCTGTGGTGGGAAAATTATTGGAGAGGATTCTGAGAGACAGTATTTATGATTATTTGGACAAGCACAATTTGATTAGAAATAACCAATGTGGCTTTGTGAGGGGCAGGTCATGCCTCATAAGCCTTATTGAATCCTTTGAGGATGTGGCAAATTACATTGATGAAGATCGAGCAATGGATGTGGTGCATATGGATTTTAGATAAACATTTAATTAGGTTCCCCAGGGTGGGCTCATTTAGAAAGTTAGGAGACATGGGATTCATGGAAATTTGGCTGTCTGGATACAGAATTGCTGTCCAATAGAAGCCAGAGGGTTGCAATAAATGGAAATTATTCAGCCTGGAGCTTGGCGATCAGTGGTGTTCTGAAAGAATCTGTTCTGGGAACCCCACTCTTTGTGATCTTTATAAATGACTTGGATGAGGAAGTGGAAGGGTGGGTTAGTAAGTTTGATGATGACACGAAGGTTGGTGGCATGGTGGATAGTGTGAAGGGCTGTTGGAGGTTGCAATGGGACATTGACAAGATGCAAAGCTGGGCAAAGAAGTGTCAGATGGAATTCAACCTGGAAAGGTGTGAAATGATTCATTTTGGAAGGTCGAATTTAAATGCAGAATATAGGGTTAATTGCAGGATTCTTGGCAATGTGGAGGAACAGAGGGATCTTGGAGTCATCGATAGACCCCTCAAAGTTGCTACCCAAGTTAATAGGGTTGTTAAGAAGGTGTATGGTGCGTTGGCTTTCATTGGCAAGGGAATTGAGTTTAAGAGCCGCAAGGTTATGTTTCAGTTATTTAAAACCCTGGTTAGACCACACTTGGAATATTGTGTTCAGTTCTGATCGCGTCATTGTAGGAAGGATATGAAAGCTTTAGTGAGGGTGCAGAGGAGATTTACCAGGATGTTGCCTGGACTGGAGGCCAGGTCTTATGAGGAAAGGTTGAGGGAGCGAGGGCTTTTCTCTTTGGAGCGAAGAAGGATGAGATGTGACTTGATAGAGGTATATAAGATGATGAGAGACATAGATAGTGTGGATACCCAGAGACCTTTTCCCAGAGTGGAAGGGACTATTTTGAGGGGGCATACTTTTAGGGTGATTGGAGAAAGATATAGTGGAGATGTCAGAGGTAGGTTCTTTACAAAGAGAGTGGTGGGTGCGTGGAATGCGCTGTCGGCAGTGGTCGTCGAGTCAGATACATTAGGGACATTTAAGCGAGTCTTGGACAGGCGCGTGGATGATCGTAAAATATAGAGTATGCAGGGTAGTTTGATCTTAGAGTCGGATAATAGTTCGGCACAACATCGTGGGCCGAAGGGCCTGTGCTGTACTCTTCTATGTTCTATGTGTTCAATTCACCTAGCCTGCATAAGTTTAGATCGTGGGAAGAAATTGAAGCACTCAGACGCAGACATGGTGAGAATGTGCATCCTCCACGCAGACACGGAAGCTGGGTCCTTTTTGCTGAAAGGCCCCAAAAATTCTTGGATCCAGCCTGGTAGAGAATTGAACCCCAGTCTCCTGCGTGACAGGTGGGGATACTAACCACTACAGTGCTGAGGACCTCGGATGCAAATGCCCCTTAAGCCCTTTACGTGTGCACCAATCAAATACAATCGCTTAAGTATCCAAATTCTATTTCTATTGCTTAGCCCATTGTCATTAATGCCATAGCATCACAAATTCACATCTGAATGCTTCTTAAAGTCATCAGGATATCTGCCTCTAGGACACTTACAGGCAGTGGCTTCCAGATTCCAAACACCCGCTGGCTGAAAGCGTTTTTCCGCAAATTTACTCAAAACTTCCTTCCTCTTACATTAAATCTATGGCCCCTGGTGATCGATCCCTCCATCAAGGGGAAGCGTTTACATGAGTCTACCCTATCAATATCACTCATTATTTTGTACATCTCCTCTGCTCTAAGGAAAACGACCACAGTCTGTTCGATCTCTCTTCATAACGGAAACTCTTCAGCCTAGACAATATCCTGGTAAATCTTTCCTGCACCGTTTCTGGTGCTATCACATCCCATAATAACGTGAATTACAGAACTGCACACAATACTATAGCGATAGCCAAATGAACAAATACAATAAATGATGCAGAAAGCCACAGAAACTGGTCTTTTCCGATGAAGTCTATTTTGCTCATTATTGCCGTGTGTCGTTTTCCTAAGTCTGATGTTCCAATAATCATTGGTCCGTGTGTTTAAAAGCTGCTACATGAGTCTTGATCTCACCGTCCCAGTATCTAAATATTTCGTTTGGTTTAAAGTTCCCGGTGGTGAGACAGACCACGTTCACACAGCAACAGTGATCGCAACAAGACAGAATGAACGCTGTCAATGTGAAAATGGATGTTCGATTGTGCAGTGCCTCAGTGAAGTGGAAGGAGGGACGTAAAGAAGAGTTAGTGATTGTGGGTGGAAGAGAAATCTCCAAGTGGTGGGTTTGAATTCAGATACATCAAATGCAGATATGTGAGAGAGCGGGGTTTGAGAGATGATTGTCACCACCTCAAAGAATATTTTCACGGAAAAATGTGTGATACTTGCCGCATTTCTATAGCCCGTGTCACAAGGAATAAAAAAAAACTGCAGCAAGCACCCACTACCGTAGCTCGCATTCGAATCGAGGTTGCTGCAGCCACAACGCAGTGTGTTAACCACTATACGATGTCAGCACCACATGAATCAGCTTGCTTGCAAAGAGCAATAACTACAGTGGCAGAGTATAGATATGTTCGGAACAGCACCACATCAGCAATAGGAATTCTTTCCAAGCAGTGCACTGTAATGTGGGGATTAACAGAGGGCTGGAATCTGTAATTACGATGCTCCCAGAGACTGTGGAGATTCCATCAATGAGTATATTGAAGACTGAGATTGATAGATTTCTACAAAGTATCAAAGACTCGGGGAATGGTGCAGGCTCTTGTTGAAATGTACCTTTCAATAGCAATCGAGTTTAACATCGGATACTTCACCAGTTCGTTCACACAAGGAAGTAACCATTGCTGCATATGACCATATAATCCCAGTTCCGAGGCCCGGAACCGGAGAAACTCAGTGGCCCAGCCACGAAGATATAACCGGAAATGGGGATGGCAATGAGTGTGCGGACATACGCTGTGATAATAGCTGACGGGATAGGCTGTGCATTAAGAGCCAAGACAATGTGACAAAACCGAGATAGAGCCGAGGGGATGATGTGCAGAAGGATGAGAGAATGCAATGCTGAATCAGACTGTGACCAGGGTGATACAGATAGAAGTGAGCTCCAACCTCACCCGGAGCAGCTTTAATTGACATGGAGCAGGGATTATTGGGGCATCAGGCTGTATGAAAAGATACGCAGCAATTTTAATTTGAGGCAAAATCGTTCTTGGCAGCACAGTTATTTGTGGATTGAGGGAGGATCTGTCCGTGAAAATGACACAATTTTAATGAAAAATGCTGCAAATATTCAACTCGTCAAGAGAGAAATCTGTGCTGGGAGAAATGGAGCTAACGTTTTCGCTCTCTTACTTTTGTCATATGGCTGACCCTGCACTGGGTTGAATTGCGGGAAGGGCTTTTTTTTTGCTCGTTTCATATTATTCAATTTCATGCAAACATGCACAGGTCACTGAAGTAATCTGAACTTCTGAAAAATATCGGTAATATATGATGTTGTGATGAGGCTCGAGTTTACCTCACGTTACGGAGGGAAAGCAGGAAAGCGGAGTTGACATTTCTCAGATTAGCAGCGATCTCATTGAATGGCCGAGCAGACTCGAGAGGATGAATTGTAGCTTCCGGACGACAAATGCCAGTGAAACTCACCGCGTCACAAAAGGGAGACTATTGAATTGAAGTAGCGAAGGTGATTATCTTTGTTGGTTGTTCATCTTGTGAATGTTACTCTTACTGCTGATGTCCCTGCTAACAACACAACACAGCACAAAGGTGAATAGCCTGACTGAGCAATGACGGCGAAGGCACCATTCGCCTCTTTGAGCGGCTGGAATATGGACTCTGATGTTCTCGGGGACATGAACTGACATTGAAAGGATTGCGGATAGAGCAGCACTGCCTTTGCTGTTGTCACCATCAGGAACAATAAAACTTGATTCCCTGACCGGGAATCGAACCCAGGCCACAGCGGTGAAAGCGCCGAATCCTAAACACGAGACCACCAGCGACAGAGGCAGCAGGTGTACACCGTTTCTTAATGACACAACTTCTGGCTTTTTTTTCTTTCTGCGACAGTTGTTTCTCCTCCGAAATGATTGAATCATCGTGTTTTTACAACACGGAAAGAGGCTCAACATCCCAGTTTCCAGCTTTGACCCATAGCCTTGTGTGCTACGAAGCGATGGACCGGCCGTTTGAGATGTTCACATTCCCTTGGGGAACTGGACCACATTTTCACCCTCAGAAGGTAACACACAGACATATTTCCCAGAAGGTGACAAAGGCCTCAGCAGAGACCAACCCCCAGAAATTAGGATTTTACCCATTTGGGTTATATTGTCCTGTTCCACACTTCAAGACCAGAATCTGATCACAGCAAAGAAAAAAAAGCATTCGGCCGCTCCCCTCTAGGGTTGGTCCCCCATTGTTTCCTTGCCAATCTGCATTTTATAATACCTCAACTCACCTAACTGCTGGCCTGTGGAGGAAATGACATTGGCATAATTTCAGACGATATGAATGTGCTCCTTTGGATGTTGGATGCGGCAGTTGTACAAACATTCTCATATCCTCCAGTTAGAAGTAAACTCATGACCGCTGCTTTACAAGACCATTGCTTTCAATACTGCGCTACAGAGCGAAGACTGTGCTCTGTAAGATAGGGTTTCATGCATTAGAAACTGCAATGTAATAGTTGACAGGATAGTCTGTGCATTATAAACCAAGACAATACGACAAAACCGAGATGGAGCCGAGGGGATCATGTGCAGAAGGATGAGAGATGCAATGCTGAATCAGACAGCGACCAGGGTGATACAGATAGAAGTCTTCCCTAGTAGTCTACTGATTCGGATTCGGTGCCTTCGCTGCCATGGCGTGTTCGTGGTTAAGATTTACAATAATAACTATGAAATATTGACTGAACTTTGGAAGCAGAATTATGTCGTAGACCAGTCGGTATCGCTTCAATCTATATTACAGTTCTGCATCAGCAATGTCAGCTGAAATTGCCTGACGTGCAATTTGTTTAAGACAAGAACAGGAAAGGTCAGGAAAAGTGAAGGGCAATGGTGGTTTGTGAGAGTTGACTGTAGGCCTAACGGAGCCAGGCTCAATGTGGGCACTGAAGACTGGTTTCTCCTGTTTACCCTGGTATACACATCACTCCGGATCAATCAACCACAATGACTGCCCCTTTGTTTGCTACCCTTTGCACATCTCACCTTGGTTCAGTGCCCCGATGGCATCCACACATTTTTAAGTTAGCAAATTTTACTTCGGTCAGTTTTGCAGCCTTATACTAGCATTATGCATTTTAGGAGTAGAAAGAGACAACTCAGCCCATCAAGTCTGCTCCGCTATTAAATGAGCGGATAATCCTGATCTGATAATCCTGAACTGCACTTTCTTGGATTTCTCCGTAACCTTTGATACCCTTGCTGCTAAAAATCTTTTGATCTCAGCCTTAAATATACATAGTGGCCCAGCTTCAACAACCCTCTTCTGTAAAGAAATCCACCGATTCACAACCATCTGAGAGAATAAATTTTACCTCGACTCTGCCTTAAATGTGCGACCTCCATTCTGATATTAGACACTCTGTTCCTAGATGGCCCCAGAAGGGAACTAACCTTTTTGCATCCTATCCGTTACATCGCCAAAAACACCTGTATGTTTCAATAAAGAGCATTTTTGCAGTACTGTTTCTGAGCTGATGAAAGCAATGGATTTCAGTGCTTCTTCCCAATTAATTCACCTCTGATGTGAAACTCTCACTGATTCTGATAGAGATTATCATTATCACTAAGGAGGCAGTGCTGGGCAAGGTAATGGGGCTAACAGTAGACATGTCTCTTGGCCCTGATGAAATGCATCCCAGGATACTAAAAGAGGTGATGGGGGACATAGCAAATGCACTAGTAATTATTTACCAAAATTCACTGGACTCTGGGGTGGTTCCCGCAGATTGAAAAACAGCCAATGTGATGTCACTGTTTAAAAAGGAAGTAGACAAAAAGCAGGTAACTTTAGGCCAGTGAACTTCGGCAGTGGGGAAAATGCTTGAATCTATCATTAAGGAAGAAATAGCAAGACATCTGGATATAAATTGTCCCATTGGGAACACCATGCATGGGTTCATGAAGGGTAGGTCATGTTTAACTAATTTGGTGGAATTCTTTGAGGACATTACTTGCAATGTGGAAAATGGGGAGCCTCTGGATGTGGTGTATCTGGATTTCCAGAAGGCATTTGACAAGGTGCCACACCAAAGGCTGCTACATAAGACAAAGTTGCATGGTATTACAGGTAATGTATTGGCATGGATAGAGGTTTGGTTGACTCGTAAAAAACAAAGAGTAGGGGTAAACGGGTGTTTTTCTCGTTGGCGGTCAGTGGCTAGTGGTGTGCCTCAGGTATCAGTGTTGGGGCCACAATTGTTTACGATCTACATCGATGATTTGGAATTGGGGACTAAGTCTGGTGTGTCAAAATTTGCAGATGACACTAAGACGTGTGGTAGAGCAAACTGTGCAGAAGACACTGAAAGTCTGCAGAGGGATATAGATAGTCTAAGTGAGTGGGCAAAGGTCTGGCAGATGGAGTACAATGTTGATAAGTGTGAGGTCATCTATTTTGGTAGGAATAACGCAAAATGGACTATGTTTTAAATGGTAAAAAATTGCAGCATGCTGCTGTGCAGAGGGACTTGAGTGCCCTCGTGCATGAATCGCTAAAAGTAGGATTGCAGGTGCAGGAGGTAATGAAAAAGGCAAATGGAATTTTGATGAAAATGATAGAAAATCAAAAGTCAGAAGCAGTGTCGTTGAGAAAAGATACAAGAGTCTGAAGTACCTTTTCTGGTGGTCGAGTGGTTAGCATTTGGCGCTTTCACTGCCGTAGGCTGAGTTCCGCTTTCGGTCAGGGAATGGGAGTTCTATTCTGCTCGTTTGTTGTGATGACTGATTTTCAGGAGCAGGAAAGAAGCTGTGGAGCCTGTAGATGGACTGTTTTGTCCCAGAAATTATTCAAGTTAACAGAAGTCAAACAACTGAAAGTCTGACAGAGAAACAGGAATTGACCGAGAAACTCAGCAGGCCTGGCAGCATCTGTGGAGAGAAAGAGAGGTAACCTTTCAGGTCCACAGATCGTTAATTGGAACTAGGTTAGTTATGCATTTTAATAATATAATATTAGGCGAAGTTATCAGCTTTATCTGTCAAATCGGCATATTTATCAAAATTTCTCTCTCTGATTAGCCGACAATTGTTAATTGTTACAGTTCACAAAACAGCCAATCGGGTTAAGCTCAGGCAACTGGAGTGGGAGCAGAGGACTAATAATGCATTGAGTATAAACGTAAGAAGCAAGCCACCTCCACCTTCAGGAATCAAGCAACTAGCGCTATTTGCGAGACGTTTAGACAAGATACCCTCAATTTAAACCGTAGGCACCAGTGGGACTACGAATCACAGATCTCCTGTTTATTAGAGAGGCGCTTTCACCAACTAAGCCACAACACCACACAGGCTGATTCTGTCCCCATCCATATGTTCATGTACTTAAAAACCCGATCACAGAAACTTGATGCTTTTTTTTCTATCTCAATGTTATTCAGTGAGAATTTAAGTCAAACACCGCTTTTGTAAAGATGGACAGTTCACAGCTGAACATTTCCAGTGAAAATGCACAGAACGAGACAATCTCCTTTTACACTGCTTTAAAACCGATATTTTCACAATTTAAACTGGCGAGACAAAGAGGATGTGTTCATCCTCTCTGTACCCATTAACCACGTTAATACACACAGGCGAAACCTCGCAAACTGCATTCAATTCTATTCTCTCTGCTCGAGGAAAGATGAAAAGGTTTAGAAAAGGTTTACGAAGAAGTTGCCAGGGTTGGAGCAGTTGAGCTGGAGGGAGAGGCTGAATAAACGAGGGCTATTTCCACTGCAGTGTTGGAGGCTGAGGGGTGACCTTATAGAAGTTAATAAAATCATGAGGGGTAGTGATAGGGTCTTTTTCCCAGGGTAGGGGAGTCCAAACTTGAGGTTACAGGTTTAAGGTTTGAGGGTAAAGATTTTAAAGGGACGTAGGGTGTAATGTTTTGACACGCAGGATAGTGTGTGTATGGAATGAACTGACACAGGAAATGGTGGAGGCTGGTATAAATACAACATTTAAAAGGCATCTGTATGGATCCATGTATAGGAAGGGTTTAGCGGGATATGGGCCAAATGTTGGCAAACAGGACTGGATTAATTTTGGATATCTGGTCGGCATGGACGAGTTGAACCAAAGGCTCTGTTTCTGTGCTGAATATCTCTAGGACTCTATAATTGCTTTCAGTGTAGAAACGGTTCACTCAAACATCCTACCTGCTACACACCAGAGAGATCACACTTAGGAGAGGTCGATCAAATGCTCCAAGTGTTGGAAGAGATCTAGTCAGTCTTCCCGTCTGCTCTCACACCAGCAAATTCACATGGTAGAGAAACCATGCATTTGTTCTGAGTGTGCGAAAGGATTCAATCAATCATCCCAGTTGCTGAGACATCTTGGCAGCCACACAGATGATAAATATTTTAGTGGCCTTGACTGTAGTTGTTCATTTTTATCAAATATTATGTACACGTTCTTTGGTGACTGGACAACTGATAACAAGACACTTACAGACACAGAGTGGAGTCAGGAGCTACACACCCGTAATGTTGAACTCTGTAAATACATCTGTGCCAAGTAAAGAATGGTTTACTATTTTTCCTTCACTATAAAGCCCTTTTTTTTACGAAGGTGATAAATTTCAGAGAAAAATATTTCCATAACTGTTCAAAGAGGCAAAAGATGCATTAGGGGTAGGATGTGGAATGTGGCTAGTTTAGATCTGGTAATGTGTGATGTGGCAGGTTTAATGAATTACATCAAGTTAAAAGATCTCCTAGAGAATAGTGCCCATCAAATAGTGTACTTAAGAGTATGGTGGGTGGGTTGTGGGGAATGGGTATTTCAACTTGAAAAATACCCATTCATCCCGATTCTGTGTCTTCGGTTAATTAAACAAAAGGAAATCCATGCTCATTTATTACCCAACACTGTGAACTCTGACCTTGTGCTATGACCTTTTATATGACCCCTTTTTGAGTGCTATGGAAAATTTTTCAAGTACACTTCATCTCCGGGCTCCCTTTATGAACTCTGCTTTTAATATTAGCAAACAACTCTTGGAAAATTGTCAAGTGCAGATTTCCTTTCAGCAAACGATGTTGACTCAGTTTGACTGCAGTCATGTTTGGTGAATGTTCGGCTATTTCTTCCTTTACATTGTTCCCTAGCATTTTTCAAATGACAGATAAGCAATTGTAGCAGATGGAAGCCATTTGGCCAATCAGGTCAGCTATACCTTTTAATGAGGTCATGGCTGATTTGGTAATCCTCAACACCACTGTTCTGCCTTATCCACGTGGCCCTTGACTCCCGAAATGACTAAATGTCTGTCTGTCTCAGCCTTGAATATACCGAGCCGTGAAAGCCTCTGTTTTCAAGAATTCCACAGATTTGCTTCTCCCTGAGCGTGAGAACATCCACCTTATCTCTGATTTCAATGGGCAACTCGTTTCCCTGAGATAACGCACCCGGGTATAAATCAGAGCACAACAAGCCTCCAAAGTTAGATGTGAACTCATCGGCGTCTCCAGCGCCAGTTGTAAGTATTTAAAACATTTTGTTTTTTGACCTCTAGTTAAAGCAACTGCCCTGATTTGCACGTTAGATTTGCCAAACAGGAACCTGCTCCAAACGTACTTCATTGGCAGTGATTTAGGTGGTGGTGAAAGGCGCGATAAAAATACGAGGACACAATTCTTTCTCGATCCATTGGCCTGATAATTAATCTCTTCGCTCATGGAAATGGATCCTTTCCATCCACTCTATCTCTCATCAATGTGTTTAGTTCAATTCAATCCCACAACAGCCGACTTCATTCTGATCAAGTACAGGGTGACAGTAAATTTTTGGGTCGTGGTCCAGACATCACAAATCGAATACTCGCCTTTCCTGTTAGAACCGTTTCATGAGACATATTAAACGCTAATGTGTGGCCTGTAGTCGTGGCCGAGTGGTTAGGGCGATGGATTTGAAATATATTGGGGTTTCCCCGCGCAGGTTCGAATCCTATTGAAACAAACTCATGTTTTCTCAGGTCTGGTCGTTCGTTGACATTCAGGGAAGACGCGTTCTGAACAAGAATGTAGCCGCATTCAAAACTTTTGCTCTGCTTCTCTTTCCACCAACACAGCTGGACCTGTTGAGTTTCTGCAGTATTCTGTGTGTATATTCTGCATAACTGCCGCTTTTTATGAAATATCTTCAATCCCAGTCCTCTGGCAACTGACCCTTGTCGTTGGCACAGTTTCTCCCGACGATCAACCGGCCCATCCTCACTCCCACTCAACCTCAAAATTACATAGAGCCCCAGGAAATCTCCGGTTTTGCTCCAAAGAGAACATTCCCGGCCTCGGGATTCTGTCCACCAAACGGGACTTCCTCATCCTCTGGACATGGTGCAAGAGATTTTGGGAAAATATTGTCGGTTGGTGTGGAGAAAATATTAAGGAAGCAAAACAGAAAACCCAGACTTCAGCTTTGTGAATCTTTAGAAACATTTTGGGAACTGGAATCACAGGAGAATGAAGAGTGAATTTTCCGACTGAGCACAAACAGTCCAGACACCTGCCACTTCTTTAAGAGTCCGGGACATTGACTCGGCTGTTATCGGGGCATGAACTGATCTGAGACATTGAAAGAATTCTCGTTCCTGCACATCAGGAATTCAAATCTCATCTCGGCTCCGGGACAATTAGAAAACTCGGAAATGGACAAGACACTGAAAGGGTCGAAGGGAGACGGGCCCGGTTGTAGAAGAGCTGGTTCCCAGTGATATGGATGGGTGTGCAGAGGGTAGGATCAGACTGATCCCATGTCTCCTCAATGAATGTCCCAGGTTTTATTTTGGAAAAGTACAGCTGATACAAGACAATTATCATTCCAAGCGAGGCAGCTGGAAGTTTGAATTCACTAAGAGCCCGCTTTAAGTGCTGCTGCAAGAGCTCGCCATTTTCTCCGGTGCAATTGGCTGTCGCTCGCGACTGTGAAATGTGAAGTTGGCGGTTTGAGGCCACTGAGGAAGGAACAAGTGCTGTTCTCACTCTGCCAGTTCCCTTTTGACTATACAGTTACGGGTTTTAATGCAGTCAGGAAAATATTCCCCAAACGTAAATCTTGTCCGGTGAGTGACCACAAATGTATTTCGATGTTGCTTTAATAGCTACCATAAAGAGCTGAGAATTCTTGGAATCTGAAACAAAAACAGAAACTGCACTGCAGAAAGGAGAAAACAGAGTCCTGAAGAAGTTCTGAAACGTTGACTCAAATTCTCTGCCCACAAATGCTCCCAGATCTGCTGAGACTTTCCTGCAATTTATATTTTCGCTTGTAAGTTAACGTTTATTTTATCTATTTGGATGAAACAACTAGAGTCACCATGTACCAAATTTAACACTTTAGAAATCTGCGAAGTGATTGGATTCAAACAAACCCAGCAATAATTCATCCATCCACAGCGTGACTGGGCACGGAAAGCGACCTGAAAAGATAAACGGCATTATCTCACTCCCAGTAGTCGTGGCTGAGTGGTTAAGGCCGTGGACTTGAAATCCATTGGGGTACTCCTAGGCAGGTTCGAATCCTGCTGACTGCGGGTGAAAACAAATGCAAAGGCTGTTTGTGACAGGGGTCACAGCAGGAAGAGCTAAACTTTCCACTTAGATTGCCCCTGGCGGGAAAACGCAACTCACTGCCTGTCATGGTAGAACAAGCACACACCTTCATAAAAGTGAACGTGTTTTAGGATATACACTTGCAGGGGCAACCATGGTCGCTCTGTGAGCCATGTGCTGGAACTCCAAACTAAACTTTCTCGTGGCGTTGAATGCTTGATCTGCAGCAACGAAAATCCTTTCAAGGTCTCGCTGAGAACCGCAAAGGGGAGAGGCAGCTGAAATAGTCCACAAGCTGCTCGTGTGCACGTGTTAATTTTCCAACCCCACCGACCGAATCACTGCAGTTGCTGGGAATGAAAAAAAAACAAAAACCCAGTCTCAGCATTATGAACTTTTAGAAGGGAGGGGAGAATGAAGTGTGAAACTGTCTGACTGAGCAAAGACAGTCAAGGCACCTTGCCCTTCTTGAAGAGGCTCGGACATTGACTCTGATGTTCTCGGGGACATTTGTTGCTGTGGGTGCAAGTATTCTTTGTATTTTTCTCCTATAAGGATCGCTCATATATCAGACATGTGTCAGCTCTCTGACACCTCCTCCTACCGTCCCTTTGATCATAACGCCACCCCGACCACCAAAACATCATCTCCCAGACCATCCATAACCTCATTTATTTCTGAAGAAGGGTCTGGGCCCGAAACGTCAGCCTTCCTGCTCCTCTGATGCTGCTTGGCCTGCTGTGTTATCTTGGATTATTTATTACTTTGGTTAGACTATCAGCATGCGATTCTTATACCTATCACATTATTCCAAGTCATTTGGCTTGTGCCAAGCACAACCTTATTTTTAGTTCGTTTTTGTAATTATCTCGCTGCCTCATTTAATCGGATTAAAGGTCATCCCTTCGCCTGTTATTCAGCTTTGACACTTTACGCACACCGTTTAACACTTTAGATCACCTGCAGAGACTTATTATTGGACACACCACTCAAACCATTTGTACAATCTTTTGATCTCCCCGTCCTTGATCTCTCTGCCCATAAAATCTGGCAACAGGGATTGGAGAGAGCGTGGTCAAAGCCTGCTGCTTGTCCCTGTCTCACTCCGTGTGGAGCTGGGGAAGAGGGAATCATTGATGGATGTGTTTTGAATCCAATCTTGTTGTAGCTTTTTCATGGGTTAAATGCAGGTAGGTGGTCACTCAAATTGCTTGATCCAAAATAACAAAGTTGTGCGCCTGGATGGTCTCAAACAACCGACTTTTCAGTTTACCAACTAATGCCGACCAGTTGAACCATAAAAACTGGCATCAACAAGCCATGCAAAATCTCCGAAAGCAGGGTGTTAGCAGAGATCTGAACGGCCGTTGTGAAGCTAGAGCTCTCGTTGTTTTCGGAGTCTGTTGCCAATTTTCGCACTTTCATCACCGAGAGTATCAGAGACCCAAGGAGCCACAATCACCCAGAAGAAATGTAAACATTGCAAACTTGAAGTTGCCCAGCTCCTTTGATGTGACTGCTTGAGGTAGATCACACATGACTTTGGTTACCGGTAGGATTCAAACCCACGACTCGATAGAGACTAGAGCATAAATGCAGCGCTTTTGACTGCTCAGTCAAACTATCTCAAACAATTACTGCAGCCAGGCTATAGAATCCCTTTCATATAGCTTCTTCATCAGATCCTCCTTGTCGATCTTGTCCAAAATCTTAAAGTTGTATTTCATGGTCCATTTTCCCTCGACAACTGTGAACTTATTGCTTTTATTTACCTTTCCTAAACCAATTATGAGCCCATAAGTCCTGTCAAATCTCCCTTCAACTCCAGTTGGTCCATCGCATCACAAATCCCTCAGTCCTGAAACTTTCTGGTTTATGAATGAATCTATCTCCTCTGAGGATCCTCCCCTCCTTCACAATGTATGATAATCTCTGTTCTGAGTATACCTGGTCATCCTCGGCCAGGAGGAGGGATGTTGTGAATTCCTGAAATAAAAGAGAGGCGCTGGAGCACCCAGTAGGACTGGCAACCTCAAGGGAGAGAGAAATGGTGTTCATGTTTAGAACCAGTTCTTATACTTTTATCTCTGCACTGATTGTGATGGATTTTTGAAGCTTCTTTCACTGAGGCTTGTAAGGATGGACATACATATAAAATATTAAATCAAACAAAGGGAATAATTTGTATGTCTGATTTCTAACCTGGACTGACACTGTCTTTACTAAACTTCTTTTACAAAATATATAAAAAAGATTCACAGACAGGAAACTTTAAACAAACATCAAATCAAAATTTGGCATGATCAATCGATTCATCAGAAACTGGATATTATTGGCCTTTTGAGTGTAAGTATTGAGGTCCCTGTCATTACCACTCACTGCATGTAATTTTTCCACTATAACCTCCATGTTGATCTAAAACTGACATTTGTACCCCATGATCCATTTCTTTTCAGTTAATGTGAACCCCTTGTTTTATCGACATTGTCTAAACCAACAGTAAACAGTACGGGTCTGTCAAATCTCCCTTCAGCTTCAGTTAATCCCTGACAGCATAAATCTTTCAATTTTTAACCTTTCTGGCAAAGGAACAGGTCTGCTTCCACTCAGCGACCCTCCATCCTTCCCAATGTGTGGGTGATCTCTGGTTTGCACAAACCTAGATGCTCTGTGTTCCCGTGTGTATGTCATCATGCAGCAACAGTAGCACAGTGACATCACCTGTTCCTTAGGGATTTCCTCAAGTGTGAGATTTTTCTCTAACTCCAGTACTTCTGATATCTTTCCAGCTGCAGGTGCAACAGGAAAATTTCAAATTGACAACAGTGACGTGGTTGAGTATTTCTGACCATTCGTCAACAATGTTGAGTTTTAGTGTTGTGCCTGTTACCTGTGAGAGGTTCTGTAGCTCTCGGGCTGGTGTGTCTCCTTTAGTATGGATCTGAACCCATTTCAGTACATTGCTCTGTTTCACTTCTGCCTTCCCTCGGTCTCTAAGAATGTGTGAGTACCTGTCTGTTTAATGCTTCTTTTACTCTATCAGATTATGTCTAGATGAGATTTCCACCACATTTCTTTGATCAAACCCTATGGATTTCGAAGCTTTGTCTTCCCACAGTATGTTTTGTAGTCAGGAATTATTCTTAATGCAGTCCTTTTCTGTTCTGTTTCTGAGCTTATATTACCCAACAAGTTCTGCAGCATGTCATTCACTCACCATATCCTGATACATTAACTTTGGATCACTCTCCACAGGTATCAGTAACTATTACCAATCCTCAGTTAGCTCTGGAGAATTTGATGTTTGACCTTCCTGAACCGTCGCAGGCCATGTGGCGAAACTGCACTTGCAATGCTATTAGGTAAGGAGTTACAAAAGATTGTGAAGGATTAGTGGTGTTTTCCAAATGAACAATTTAAATATTTCACATTTTGATTCTATCCAATGATCTGACATGTTACACAAGGTTGTCATAAAACAATATTTGATACCAGGCACTTCTGGACATATTAGAGCAAGTAACCAAAAACTGGCCAAAGAAGTAGGTTTTAAGGAATATCCTGAACAAACAAAGGGACTTTGAAAATCAGGGATGTTTAGGGAGTAAATTCAAGAGCTTATGGCCTTGGAAACTGAAAGCATGAAAAAGGTGGTCGAGTTAAAACCAGGAATCCACAGGAGGTTGGAAGTCAGGGAGAACAAATATCTCGAAGGAAAAACCAAAAGAACTGTAGATGCTTGAAAGTAGTAGCATAAACAGAAATTAGAAAATAAGAACTAGGAGCAGGAGTAGGCCATCTGGCCCCTCGATCCTGCCCCGCCATTTAATGAGATCATGGCTGATCTTTGAGACTCAGCTGCACTTACCCGCCCACTCACCATAACCCTTAATTCCTTTACTGTTGATTGATGTAATACTCAGCATATCTGGCGGTACCTGCGGAGAGAAAGCAGAATTATTGTTTTGGGTCCAGTGACCCTTTTTCAGATATATCTCAGAGGGTTTTGAGGATGGAGGGACTATCAAAAGAAGGAGGTGTGATGACAAAATTTCAAAATAAGGATATGAATTTCAATATCTTGGTGCTTTGCCACCTAGAAAATGTGTATGTTAGTGAGCACAGGATGGCAAAACACGAAGATATTGAAATGGGTGAGAGTAAGCAACTGGGCAGCAGATTTTTGGATCACCTCAAGATTACGGGGAAGTGGAATTAAGAAGCCGGCCGGGAGTGTGTTTGGGGAGTTAAGTCTCGAGGTAACAAAGGAATAGATGAGAGTTTCAGCAGCAGATGAACTGAGATGCTACTGAAGTTGAAATGGTATGTGGTCTTTGTGATGATGGGTGTGGGGGTGAGTAATGTGGTTGGAAGCACACCTTGGGGTGAAATATTGCACCATGATTGTGAGCAGCGTGTTACCAGCCAGTTACCAGGGGCAGGGATGGAGTCAGTGGTGAGGGAGTGGAGTTTGGCTGCCAGCCTGGATTGACATTTAGCATTGTGTATTTAAATATGATCTGCACCCCTTTTCATGCAGGAACGGACTTGGCAGCAGAACTAAGTTGTGAACCAACTATCAGCTTTATTGAGACAAAGTGTGGAGAAGTTTATCTGCTTTGAAGCAAACTACAGTGACAAACTCAAACAGCTATTTCCAGTTGAATGCGGGTTATACTGCTTATGTCAATAACTAGGCAGTAGAGCAGTGAAACAACTTATTGTAGCTTTTGCAGCCTCGGTCTTCAAACTTTTTCCTCTGTCTTGGGCTTTTATCTTCTGATTCTCGTTGCTTTCCATTGCACAGACCTTTCTTGAGAATCTCTTTTATCCTTGTTCTTCTTTGATTAACCTCCCTCTCTGCCCAATCACAGTTCATATGAACAACACTCACCTCACTTAACCACGTGATGTTCTTCATATTCATAATTATTCTCTTTACGTCTTCCCTGAGGACTGCTATACCTGTATTTATAACACTTATTTCACCGCCATTTCTCTTTTCGCTGACAGAGCGGTATCAAGAGCTATCTTTAGCTTTGAGCTGCAGGAAGCCTTTTCAAACACGACTTATTAAAAAAAAACACGAAAGAACTGCGGATGTTGTAAATCAGGAACAAAAACAAAGTTGCTGGAAAAGCTCAGCAGGTCTGGCAGCATCTGTGAAGGAAAAAAACAGAGTTAACGTTTCGGGTCCGGTGACGCTTCCTCAGAACGACTTATTAAAATCCCAGGATCGCTTACGTAACACCTTTCTAATCTAAGATAACAAGGTGTAGAGCTGGATGAACACAGCAGGCCAAGCAGCATCAGAGGAGCAAGAAAGCTGACATTTTGGGTCGAGACCCTTCTTCAGAAATGGGGGAGGGGAAGGGGGTTCTGAAATAAATAGGGAGAGAGGGGGAGGCGGATAGAAGATGGATAAAGGAGAAGATAGGCGGAGCGGAGACAGACAGGTCAAGGAGGCGGGGATGGAGCCAGTAGAGGTGAGTGTAGGTGGGGAGCTAGGGAGGGGATGGGTCGGTCCAGGGCGGACGGACAGGTCAAGGAGGTGGGATGAGTTTAGTGGGCTGGAGATGGGGGTGGGGCTTGAGGTGGGAGGAATGGTTAGGGAGGCGGGGACGAGCTGGGCTGGCTTTGGGATCCGGTTGGGGGAGGGGAGATTTTGAAGCTTGTGAAGTCCACATTGAGTCCGTTGGGGATATCGGCAGTTGCTACTATCTCTGTAACAATCTTTCTAATCTAGTTCTAATTTTCATTTGTCTGAAAATGCAAGATTCTGATGACGATCATTAGCTTCTGATAATTACAAGAAGCACTGCGCATGCTCCAGCTCACTATCGAGTCTGAGTGATTGATGTCAGTGCGGGACCAATAGCAGCACAGAGGCGCCGTAGCTGCCCTTCTAACCAGTCGGAGTGAGGAAGGGGCGGGACCAGTGTAAACCACGTGATCATCCACGCGCGCCCTGCAGAGTCACTGAGACCGAGATTTGTGCAATTGAGTTAAGAGCAGGACATGGTAAAGAAAGAAAGAAAAACGGCAGAAAGCGGGAGGGAAGTGATATTCGTACGGGCTTGGATGTTTTACAGACTCTTAGTGCACGTCGGAAAACACACATTTGAAACTCCCAGACTCATGTTTGCAGAAAACAAATCAACGCCTCAGATGGCGATAGGCCTGTGTGACCGCCACCATCTTTATTGGGGGCAATGATCCGCGGGGCACATGCGCGGTAGCTTTAAAACTTTGA
>NC_063339.1:91552345-91563688 GCF_021869965.1 Rhincodon typus
GGAGTTCACTCTCGTTCTTCAAAGCCCTTTGTAATAAAAGCTTACCTGCCGTTCGCCATTTGTTGCTGCATCTTCTGTTACGTTCTGTCATATGTATCCAAGGACACCTGGTCCCTCTGGTGACGTTTCCACACTCAACATTCATGATTAAAATGTCAGGGGCAATAACTGTGTCACCCATTCTGTCCGAGAGCAGGTACTGCCAATGCTGTTCACGTTTTGCTGTCTCTGGGCCTGACTTTTGTTTCTCTTCCTAGCCCATTTGTTTATTAACTTCTCATTATAGACAATGTTACCTTGTACCATCATTGTGATGGACTTTGAGCTTTGTCATTTCGTCACTCCAGCCTTCGAACTGCTTGCAAAAACATTATTCTTTCACACAAACATGTTAGTTAGGAGCAAAGTCAGAAGTCAAACTATACCAGATTATAGTCCAACAGGTTTATTTGACGTCAGAAGCTTTCAGACTGCTGTTCCTTCATCAGGTGACACCACCTGCAGAAGGAGCAGCTCTCTGAAAGTTTGTGATTTCAAATAAACCTGTTGGACTATAATCTGGTGTCATGTGACTTTGACTTTTTCCACTCCAGTCCATGATTGGCATTTCCATATCAAATTTAGCGGTAGGAATTGGCCATTCGCCATCAAGCCTGCATTCCAGTCTCCTTTTCCATGACACAGTCCTAGTTTATAAACTATTCAGAACTAATATTGTCCAGTTCAGGTAAAAGGTTAGCAACGCACATTTTTACTAAATTTCTCTTCCAAAACTCTTTCTCTTGCTGAGTGTTTCCAACAGTTTCTGTTTTGAGACTGGATTTCCAACATCTGCAGAATCTTGATTTTTGGTTCACTGTGGATCTGTCTGCTTAGACTGTCTCAATTAGGAATACATGGAGCTGTGAAAGAATGAGACATCAGTGACTGTCGCCCCATTCAACGAAAAAACTCACTGTCAGGTACTAAATCAGGGTACTTTTAATCTTTACATCTGGACTCTAATCCACAAATTTTGCCTGCAAAATAAAGGTGATTTTCCTCCCTTGGGTATGAAAGATACTAGTATCTGACCTGTGCACAGAAAAAATGTGATGATCCCTGCTCTGGGAACAGTAAAGATGCTGATCCCTGTGCTGGGGTCAGTAAAGATGCTGATCCCTGCCCTGGGGGCAATGAAGATGTTGATCCCTGCCCTAGGAGAGTAAAGGTGCTGATCCCCATCCTGGGGATGGTAAAGATGCTGGGAGCAATTGTAAGTGCAAAGAGTGCAAACGAGACTCAAAATCAGAAAGAAAAGTAAAGTACTGAGGATGCTGCAGATCAAAGTAAAACAGGAAATGGTGTGGAAACTCCTCAGATCTGGCATCTATAGAGACAAACACAGAATTAATGTTTCGAGTTCAAAGTCACTCAGAGTCAACCGAACTTGAAATGATGAATCTGCTTCTCATTTCAGAGAGGGTGTTCTTGGTTCACGAGGATAGACTAAAACAAGGCTGACTGTAAGAATCTGACATGGAGGTGAATCCTTTCTTGAGCATGCTGAATTGCTCACATTTAGTGTGAAAAGCTCTATAATTGAGAAAATTATACATAGATCTCTCGAGGCTGCATTGTGGCACAGTGGTCAGCACTGCTGCGTCACAGCACCGGGGATCTGGGTTTGATTCTAGCTTTGGGTGACTGTGTGGAGTTTGGACATTCTCCCTGTGTCTGCGTGGGTTTCCTCCAGGTGCTCTGGTTTCCTCCCACAGTCCAAAAATGTGCAAGTTAGGTAGATTGACTATGCTGAATTGCCCATAGTGTCTTGTGTGCAAAATGCAGGGATAGGGTAGGGTGTGAGACTGGGTGGGATGCTCTTTGGAGGGTTGGTGTGGACTCAATGGACTGAATGGCCATCTTCCACACTGCAGGGATTCTAAGATGATCTCGTTGGCCCTTTATTTGTTAGTTATGCCTGGTCAATATGTCTGCACACCTTTACAATTACGGATTCTATTGCTCTCCACAGACATGTTTCAACTTTTAATAGATATTTGTTTATTGGAAACAATATAATCTTTCATTTTGTGGATAACAATCAAAGGAAAGTTTTAAATCCAAACAAAAGACTGGGATGAGTCATGTACTATATCTCTGATGGCATTTTCCCAATCTGCTATGAAACCTGGTGACCATTGTGACTTTGTCCAGGGGGAAATGCAGTCTATTCAGATCTTTACCTGGTGTCCAGAGCAGTGACGGATCGCATGATGAATACATAAACCAAGACATTGTATGATTTCTAGTGTATATTTTCTGTTTAGTCTGCTGTCCATCACTCCCCAGAGACCCAGATAACATTCTGGGGACCTAGGTTTGAATCCCACCATTCCAGATGGTGGAATTTGAGGTAGAAAAAATATCTGGAAGTAAGAATCTAATGATGACCGTGAATGCATTGTCATTGTTGGAAAAGCCCATCTGTTCACCTATGTCCTTTAGGGAAGGAAACTGCCATTCTTATCCAGTGATGTCATCATCCCCTGAATGAATTTATTAAAAATTAATTTAAAAAACTCCTGCAAATACATTTATCTCTGTCTTAATTTATTTGATAACTGACAGTTCAAACTGGTTGATGGTCACTTTCACTTTTGATCAAGTTGTGGCCATTTCATGTTTGAAACAAAAAAAAAATGCATGAATGGAACCATAGTTGTTCTCGTAGGAACAATGCGTGCTCTGACATGTTTGAAAAAATACCTCATCTCACTTATGAACCAGATATCAAAATTGACCATATCCCAATGCTGTGTACCATGAAAGCGAAATTCTTCACCATCTTATCTACTTGTGTTGCTATTTCAGGGAGCTTTGGACTTGAACCTCCCAAACTGCATCACCTCAAACTAAACTTCAAATGCCATTTCTCTGCACAACATTCCAACTGATCTATGTCTCATTTGAACTTGCCCCCCTCTCACATTAAATGCATGCCCCTTAGTATTAGACATTTCCACTCTGGGAAAAAGGTTCTGACTGTCAATTCCAGCTATGCATCTCATAATTTTGTAGACTTCTATGAAGTCTTCCTCGGCCTCCACTGCTCCAGAGAAAACAACCCGAGTTTTCCTAATGTCTCCTTATAGCTCATACCCTGTAATCCAAGCAGCATCCCAGTAAACCTCTTCTGCACCCTCTCCGAAACCTCCATATCTTTCCCATAATGTGGTGACCAGAATTGAACACAATACTCTCAGAGTAGCCTAACTAAAGCCTTATAAATTTGCAACATTACATCTTTTACTCAGTATTCCTTTCTTCCTTGCACAAGTCTCTTCCTTGTCGAGTCCGTGAGCTTCTGCACTTTCCCACGCAGCTCTTTCATTTACAAACTTTACCTCACAACATTACCCAACCTGGAGTCCCAGCCCTACAGCTTCGCCATACACTGCACTCTCCCCACATCAAAACCATGATGGCAGTGAACAATGACGACTCGTACTTCCACAACAACCCACGTCCTTTGTCTCCCTCTGTCACTAATATGTTGACTTTCCCACTGATTCCACAATTAATGTCCACGCTTCCTCCAAGCAGGCTGTCCCCACAGCCCAGTAGTGACTTCCCCAGCTTCACCAGTACTGCAGTGCCCCCCGAACACCTTGAGAATTTCATCAAACTGACCGCTTATGGCAGGAACGGACAGGGTCAGCTTGGATTGATGAACATAATTCAGGCTCAGCAAATCTACTGGAGCATTTTGAGGATGTAACTAGTAGTGAGTGTGGCCACCTCTCTGTACTGTAGTGATACAGATTCCCTGATCCTGATTGCCCCAAATGGCTGACTGTGTCAAAGTCCCTGAGCTGATATCAAATGATTCCTTGGACATGTTGTGCCAGGATCTCCTGACTGAATCCTGTCTCCCTTGCCCTGACTGAGAACTGTTTCCCTGAGACTTTGAGACGTGACCATTTGGTTGAAACACATGCGTTTGTTGCCTCAGCTGCTGACCAGCCCTTGACTGTCTGCTGGTAACAACAATGATAAGCTGCCTGGCTTATGCCTGCGATAAACAACCAGGCAAGACAGGAGCACTGTGAAACATTAGGTTCTAGTTGAGACATCAAAGGGCAGAGATATTGTGCCAGTCCCTGAGCACAACACGTCTCAGGTGCTGAAAAGCTTATAGAGTTCTTAGAGCAAGAATGTACTTTGTGGACAGGCAATTCTGCATCTTGATGTTAGCCTTTTTATTTAACTCTGGCTCATTTCACGAGATCTGCAAATATCTATTGGTCTGGCTAATGTGAGAATTGGCTTTCGGAGTAATATGCCACTGACTTGGTCATTCGCAATTGTGTCCCACATCAGTGAATCGGTAATCTGATTAAACTCACAGGCCTTGACGTGAGAAAAATAAAGCAGTCACATGCACACCTGTTTGATTGGGTGCTCTTGCACTCAAATGAAAAATGTGCCTTGTATACGTCATATCCTTTCCTGGCTCACAGTGTTCCCAAAATCTCTCGTTCAATACATCCAAGTCATCGTCATCAAATTCAAAACTAGTGAATACTTCGATAGCTTTATCTTATTTTCTCTGAAATGCCATTTGCAATTAGGTAGTGTTGGCAGGCGATTTTCTTTTACTTCTGATGCCATGTGTGGATATTCGGGGATGGTGTTGGTGGGAAGGTGCGGCATGTACCAGGGATGAGGCGATAACATTCAGAGCAAGTGCTGAACATGCACAAAAGGAGAGATTAACAGTTACCTTGGAATAAGCATATTTGGAGAAAGTTGGGTGAAAGTACTGAGAGAAAGCACTTTGGCAGCATGGTGGCTCAGTGGTTAGCACTGCTGCCTCACAGTGCCAGGACCCGGGTTCAATTCCAGCCTTGGGCGACTGCCTGTGTGGAGTTTGCACATTCTCCCCGTGTCTGCGTGGGTTTCCTCCAGGTGCTCCGGTTTCCTCCCACAGTCCAAAGATGTGCAGGTTAGGTGGATTGGCCATGCTAAATTGACTGTAGTGTTCAGGGAGGGGTAGATTAGGTGGATTATAGGTCTGGCTGGGACGCTGTGAGGTTCGGTGTGGACTTGTTGGGCCGAAGGGCCTGTTTCCACACTGTAGGAATTCTATGATATGGTTCCAGAGCGTTGAGCAGATGCTGGAGAATCTGAGATAACAAGGTGTGGAGCTGGATGAATACAGCAGGCCAAGCAGCATCAGAGGAGCAGGAAGGCTGACATTTCAGGCCCAGACCCTTCTTCAGAAATGGTTCTTCAAGTTTTGATCAGGCTGTTTTTAAAATTGGTTAAATGAGACTGCACCATTCCTGGAAACACTGCAATACCAGGACGATGCATGGAGTGGATGAAGCAAGCTCCTATTCCAACTCCCTGCTCCAAAAATCAGTTTAATATACGGTCCTTAAGTAAAGGACATATCAGATATTAAAGCTGATAAGAACAGGAACTACACTTGGTCTGAGCCAATAGGCCGAGAAGCGATGCTGCTATAATGCTGGACTACCTTAGGTCCCAGTTACTTCCCATATTTTCCGTCAGCCTGACTGTGTGCAAAGACTTGTAAAGCACTGCTGACAGTTTTTACTTTTGTTCTAGTACTCCCGAGCTTCCTCACCAGGGCAAACAATCAGTTTACACCAGTGCTTTTTCATCATCTTTTCTGTAAAACTGCTTCGTAGTGAATGTAGATCATTGGAAATGTACGAATCAGATAAGGTAGGGCGGAGCTTCTTCAACCAGCTCCACGACTAGCGGAGGGTCAGTGAGATTGCAGCGACAATCGGTACAGAACTGCACACTCAGAAAATGACCCAGCACAGAGGAAGGTACTTCAGCCTGTCATTGTCTGCATCAGCTGTCTGTACAGGCAACTTCACCAGTCTCACCCGCCATGTAAATCTCTCATCATTCAACTCTCTCCTGAGGGCCACGAATGATTCTGCTTCCAGCGCCCTCTCAGGCAGTGCACAGCCGGCAGTAACCACTCGCTGAGGATGGTGGGTCTACCTCCCTCAATAAATGTGACTCTTCGTTACAAAAAAGGCGAATCACCACCCCCGTCCCCAAACCCATCCCACCCCGTCTATTTCTTTGGAATGTGCAACTGCCTGCAGTGTCAATGTGCCTGCAGTTGTTAAAAGGGTCTGATTTTGTGCTGTTCTATTCTGCGAACTAAACAAACTGAACTGTTAGCAATGCAAAAAATGCCTGCCTCTTCCCAAATCAAATCAAAGCAAATACTTGAAACAAATTCTAATTCTGCTCGAGTAATGTCACTGTCAGGAAGTACTGGGACACAATTATGAACAGAATTTCTTAGACTAATCCGTCTCTCCTGGAATATATGAACTCTGATCCCCAAACCACTCCAACATCCCCAACACCACTCCCCTCCCTTCATGGAAATGAACAGCATGATGGTGGATATTAAGTTCAGTACATTGAATAAGTCACGAATGGTTTAGCTTCGACTCCAAACATTCCAATTACAATCTGGTGATTTAGAATTGCAAATTAAGATTCAAGAGCCATAGAGATGTAAAGGATGGAAACAGACTGATTGCTGCCACTTGTCTATTCGAAACAGATATCCTAAATTATTTTAGTCCCATTTGCCAGCATTTGGCCCATATCCCTCTATAACCTTCCTATTCATTTACCAATCCTGATGCCTTTGAAGAGTTGCGATTGTACCACCTCCTCCATACATGCAGCACTACTCTCTACATGTAAAACTGCCCCTCAGGTCCCTTTTAAATCTTTCGCCTCTCAACTTAAATCCATGCTCTCAGGTTTGGATTCCTTTCCCTGAGGAAAAGATCTTGGCAATTCACCCTATCCAAGCCCCTCATGATTTTATAAACCTCTGTAAGGTCACGCCTCAGCCTACGATGTTCCAGGGAAAACAGCCCCAGCCTATTCAGCCTCCTCTGTCTATAGCTCAAACCATTCAATCCTAGCACCATCCTTGTAAATCTTTTTCTGAAACCTTTCAGTTTAACAACTTTCCTATAGCAGGGAGATTATAACTGAATGCAGTATTCTAAAAGTGGCAATGTTCTGTACATCTGCATCGTAATGCCCAAACTCCTATACTCAATACATTGATCAATAAAAGCAAGCATGCCAAATGCCTTCTTCGCCACCCTGTCTAACTGTGACTCCACTTTCAAGGAACTATGCATCTGCACCCCAATGTCTCTGTTTGGTGACACTCCCCAAGGCCCTACCATTAACTTATAAGTCCTGCCCTACTTTGCCTTACCAAATCGCAACACCTCACATTTATCTAAATTAAACTCTATCTGCCACTCCTCGGCCCATTGGCCCATCTGATCAAGGTCCCATTGTATTCTGAGATAACATTCTTCACTGTCCACGACAACATGAATTTTGGGGCCATCTGCAAACTTATTAACCATCCCTCCTATGCTTCCATCTAAATCATTCATATAAAATTATGTACAAGCAGTGTCCCAGCACCAATTCTTGTAACACACCACAGGTCACAGGTCTCCAGTCCAAAATATAACACTCTACCATCACTCTGTGCTTCCTACCTTCAAGCCAGTTTTGGATCCAAACCACTAGCTTCCCCTGGATTCCATGTGATCTAACCAGTCTACCATGAGGAACCTTTTCAAACACCTTTCTGAAGTCCATCCAAACAATGTTTACCTCCCTGCCTTCATCAATCTTCTTTGCCACCTCTGCAAAATACTCAAGTTAGTGGGACATGAATTACATCACACACAGACATGTTGACCATCCATAATCAGTCCGTGCCTTTCCTAATGCATGTAAATCCTCTCCCTGTGTCTGAAACAAACATGTCATAACCATGGCGAAATATTTCACCCCAAGGTGAGTTTTCAACCACATATCACCAAGACTGCCCACTTCCACCTTAGTGACATCACCCGACTCCTCCTCGTCTGCTCATCTACTACTGAAACTCTCATCCATTCCTTTGTTACCTCTGGACTTAACTATCCTTACACACTGCTCACTATCCTCTCACATTCCCCTCTCTGCACTTGTCTAACTTCCTCTGCCTCTGTTAATGAGTGTATGGGAGTTCTGTTTAGTGTCTTATTGTTCCTTACATTAACTCCATCTGAATGAGGTTTTTACCACTGCCCATTCTCCCCACCATGTGCTGCTGCCTTAGCGGTTTTAGCTTCCCGCACAAATGCCCACAATGCTGTAATGGAACAAGTTACAGGTTATTCACCAAGTGATGAAATCCTGAGGTCATCCTAAACTCTGCTGCCCGCGTGAGTATTCACACCAAGGTTTGTTCACCCACCACCCCCTGTGCTTGTGCAGCTAAATTTTAAACTTTTCATCATTCTGTTCAATCTCTTGATAGGTAGAGAGGAGACTATCTCTGTAACGTCTGCCAGCCTCCAGCTCTCTCAAGGGCAATTAGGGATGGCAAGTAAATGCTAACCCAGCCAGTGATGCCCACCCCCACCCCAAATATGAATTTTTAAAAATGCCCTGGCATTACCTCCAATTCCAACCTCCTGAGCATTCTCGATTTTAACTGTCCCACATTTGGTCCCCTTAATCTTTAGCTGCCAAGGCCACAAACTGTGAAATTTCCTCACTAATCCTCTCCCTTTCTCAACCTCAGTTTTGCACTTAATAACACTCCTTGAAAACGACACATTTGCCCATTAAACATTTTGTCACCTCCCTAATATCACGTTATGTGACTGGGGTCAAAAGTTGCATTATAACACGCCTGAGGAACAGCTTGGAAGTTTCCATTATTTGAAGGCCCTATATTGATATAAATTAATTGTCGTTGATTTGGACACGTATCACAATCCCTTCAGCACCACTTGGTGAATAATTCCTTACCCAACAGCATTGTGGGAACTACTCAGGGAAGATAATTGCTCACAGCAAATGGTCAGGCAATGTTCAGCCGTAAACACCTCATTTAGAGAATCAATGGCAGTAACAATAAAATACCTACTCAGAGACAGTAAGAACTTCCGATGCTGGAGTCAGTGATAACACAGTGTGCAGCTGGAGGAACACAGCAGGCTGGGCAGCATCAGAGGAGCAGGAAAGCTGACGTTTCGAGTTGGGACCCTTCTTCAGAATTTCTGAATAAAGTACCTCAGTCTGTTACACCCATTATTGGAGACAGAGGAGGTTAGAGAATGGCAGAGAGTTAATCAGGGAGAGCAGAGATGAACCAGAAGAATGGATGGTCACTGATTCAGGACTTTTATAAAGCAACTTTTGACACCAGTCACATAATGAGATATTAGATGAGTGATGAAATGGGTTGCACCAACACCAGAGTCAGATAACTGAGAACAGCACGTGAAGCAAAATGTGTACATTACTGGTTAAAGATACTGAAATAATTTCATTGTCTTCAACTTTAAAATCAAATGCTGGAGTCTGCAACTCAAAAGATATCAGAAGCACTGGGGTCAGAGGAAACCCACAGTTCAGGAAATGCCCAGGAATTAGGGTGATGTCACTGAGCAATTGCGCGTGTGTGATAACATCACCCACTTGAACACAGAGCATTCGGGTCTGCACAAACAGATGATTTGCACGAAGGATGTGAGGGTCTGTGGAATTCTGATGTCTCGTTTCATTCCTGTCTGCCTGATGTAATGTTTGTGGTAGTCGTTGCATGGTATTTTGTAAACCACATTGGTTCTGCACGAACGTCAGCCTTCCTACTCCTCTGATGCTGCTTGGTCTGCTGTGTTCATCCAGCTCTACACCTTGTTATCTCTTGGTTCTGCATGTTGTGGGAATGGGGTCTTTAATTCTTGTAAGTGTTTGTTGTAGAGTGGCTGTGGGCTTGCGGGCCACCATGATTCTGAGTGGTCTGAGGAGTCCTGGTGTCAGTTCCCATATGTTCTTGATGTATGGCAGTATGGCCAGTGTGTGAGGGCGTACTGTATCCTCCTGTTGTTGTCTGTTTAACATCGGTAACCTCACCAGTTCCCTCACACAAGGAAATAACCACTGCTGCAGAAGACCATATAATTCCAGTTCCCAGGCCCGGAATCAGAGAAACTCAGTGGCCCAACTGTGAAGATACAACCCGAAATGGGGATGGCAACGAGCGCGCGGAGCTACTCTGTGATTCCAGTGATACAATCGGTGAGCACACGGTCCTTCTGTGAGGGTATAGAGGTGCATGAAAGCAGGGTTAATGCTCCCGGTTCAGAGACCCTTCTTTAGAACTCTTCAGAATGAGGAATGTAACTGTTGGTTTAGTGTTTACCGAAAGTTCAGTCAAATCATGAGCCCGTCCACCTGAGTGAGTTTCTGGTCCGCTTGGCCCCTTTGACATTGTGTGTATGTCAATTATACATTGCTGTGTGTGTGTGCGCGTGTGTGTGTTTCTGCCTGTCACGTTCTGGGTGGTGTGACACAGTGGAATTGTACAGCCAGGAAGGCCAGTCAATAAGTGTGCTTCCATTCAGAAGCAAGAAGGAAGTAACAATGTATTTCAGTTGTGAGTTACCCACCAGGGTGTGGTGTAGTGGGAGCATGCTAGGCCCATCACCCAGAGGTCACTGGATTGAAACCATTCTCTGCTGTTTGCACCAACAAACTGATGTTTATTACCTCAGCAGTAACAGCTAAGTTAATTTTGCTCACATTGTTTCTGCATCAGCTTCTTGTTTCCCAGTAACCACTTCAATCTGCATTAAACCGCATTTATCCTGCCGTAGACACACTGCAAACATGCACCAGCTGATACTTTTCCCTTCTCATTCAATCCCTTTCTCACCAGGAACTAACACCGGCGTGATGGTGTGAATGGCCTTCTCCTGTTCTCTGTCACTCTGGGATGATCTGAACAGTGAAAGTTATTCTCTACAGTAAGGCAATGCAGCAGGGAGATAGCACTGCAGTGGTGATATTTATCCAAGTAATCCCTGGGGACTGAAACACAGCAGCTGCTAGAGTTTAAATTCAATGAATAAAATCTGGAATGTAAACCTGAGTTTCAGGAACAGAGGCCATGACTTTAATTTCCTGAAATCCCATTCATTCATGTCCCTTTGGAAGGGAAGTCCTTACCTGGTCTGGCATACAAGTGACTTGAGGCCCACAACAACATGGTTGACCCCTTACGGCCCTCTGACATCAGTTCAAGGTAAATTAAGGATGAACAACAAATGGTGTCCTGACCAGCGATACCCACATCCCATGGGAGAATAAGGAAGAACAAAAACACATTCACAACAAGGAAAAATGGCCTTCTGTCTGCATTGACTCGAATTCACCTGATCGCCCAATCTGGATAGAGACAAGGACACCCACAGCACA
>NC_063339.1:91564188-91581845 GCF_021869965.1 Rhincodon typus
CAACCTTGTGTAATATGTCAGATCACTGGATTGAATCAAAAATGTGAAATATTTAAATTGTTCATTTGGAAAACACCACTAATCCTTCACAATCTTTTGTAACTCCTTACCTAATAGCATTGCAAGTTCAGTTTCGCCACATGGCCTGCAACGGTTCAGGAAGGTCAAACATCAAATTCTCCAGAGCTAACTGAGGATTGGCAATAGTTACTGATACCTGTGGAGAGTGATCCAAAGTTAATGTATCAGGATATGGTGAATGAATGACATGGTGCAGAACTTGTTGGGTAATTTAAGCTCAGAAACAGAACAGAAAAGGACTGCATTAAGAATAATTCCTGACTACAAAACATACTGTGGGAAGACAAAGCTTCTAAATCCATAGGGTTTGATCAAAGAAATGTGGTGGAAACCTCATCTGGACATAATTTGATAGAGTAAAAGAAGCATTAAACAGACAGGTACTCACACATTATTAGAGACAGAGGGAAGGCAGAAGTGAAACAGAGCAATGTACTGAAATGGATTCAGATCCATACTAAAGGAGACACACCAGCCCTGGAGCTACAGAACCTCTCACAGGTAACAGGCACAACACTAAAACTCAACATTGCTGACGAATGGTCAGAAATACTCAACCACGTCACTGTTGTCAATTTGAAATTCTCCTGTTGCACCTGCAGCTGGAAAGATATCAGAAATACTGGAGTTCGAGAAAAATCTCACATTTGAGGAAATTCCTAAGGAACAGGTGATATCACTGTGCTCCTGTTGCTGCATGATGACATCACACACGGGAACACAGAGCATCTGGGTTTGTGCAAACCAGAGATCACCCACACATTGGGAAGGATGGAGGGTCGCTGAGAGGAAGCAGACTCGTTCCTTTGCCAGAAAGGTTAAAAATTGAAAGATTTATGATGTCAGGGATTAACTGAAGCTGAGGGGAGATTTGACAGAGCTGTTACTGTTTACTGTTGGTTTAGACAATGTAGATAAAACAAGGGGTTCACATTAACTGAAAAGAAATGGATCATGGGGTACAAATGTCAGATTTAGATCAACATGGAGGTTATAATGGAAAATTACATGCAGTGAGTGGTAATGACAGGGACCTCAATACTTACACTCAAAAGGCCAATTTCCAGTTTCTGATGAATCGATTGATCATGCCAAATTTTGATTTGATGTTTGTTTAAAGTTTCCTGTCTGTGAATCTTTTTTATATATTCTGTAAAAGAAGTTTAGTAAAGACAGTGTCAGTCCAGGTTAGAAATCAGACATACAAATTATTCCCTTTGTTTGATTTAATTTTTTGTATGAATGTCCATCCTTACAAGCCTCAGTGAAAGAAGCTTCAAAGATCCATCACTGTCAGTGCAGAGATAAAGGTATAATAACTGGTTCTAAACATGAACACTATTTCTCTCTCCCTCGAGGTTGCCAGTCCTACTGGGTGCTCCAGCGCCTCTCTTTTATTTCAGGAATTCACAACATCCCTCCTCCTGGCCGAGGGTGACCAGGTATACTCAGAACAGAGATTATCATACATTGTGAAGGAGGGGAGGATCCTCAGAGGAGATGGATTCATTCATAAACCAGAAAGATTCAAGACTGAGGGATTTGTGATGCGATGGACCAACTGGAGTTGAAGGGAGATTTGACAGAACTTATGGGCTCATAATTGGTTTAGGTAAGGTAAATAAAAGCACTGTATTCACAGTAGCTGAGGAAAAATGGACCATGAAATACAAATTTAAGATTTTGGACAAGATCAACAAGGAGGATCTGATGAAGAAGCTATATGAAAGGCATTCTATAGCCAGGCTGTAGTAATTGTTTGTAGATAGTTTGACTGAGCGGTCAAAAGCACTGCATTTAATCTCTAGTCTCTATCGAATCCTGGGTTTGAATCCTACCGGTAACCAAAATCATGACTGATCTATCTCAGGCAGTCACATCGAAGGAGCTGGGCAACTTCAAGTTAGCAATGTTTACATTTCTTCTGGGTAATTGTGGCTCCTTGGGCCTCTGATACTCTCGGTGATGAAAGTGGGAAAATTGGCAACAGACTCCGAAAACAACGAGAGGTCTAGCTTCACAGTGGCCCTTCAGATCTCCGCTAACACCCTGCTTTCGGGGATTTTGCATAGCTTGTTGATGCCAGTTTTTAATGGTTCAACTGGTCGGCATTAGGTGGCGAAGTGAAAAGTCGGTTGTTTGAGACCATCCAGGCACACAACTTTAGTTATTTTGGATCAAGCAATTTGAATGACCACCTACCTGCATTTAACCCATGAAAAAGCGACAACAAGATTGGATTCAAAACACATCCATCAATGATTCTCTCTTCCCCAGCTCCACACAGAGTGAGACAGGGACAAGCAGCAGGCTTTGACCTCGCTCTCTCCAATCCCCGTTGCCAGATTTTATGGGTAGAGAGATCAAGGACAGACAGATCAAAAGATCGTACAAATGGTGTGGAGTGTCCAATAATAAGTCTCTGCAGGTGATCTAAAGTGTTAAACGGTGTGAGTAAAGTGTCAACAGCTGAATAACAGGCGAAGGGATGACCTTTAATCTGATTAAATGAGGCAGAGAGATAATTACAAAAACAAACTAAAAATAAGGTCGTGCTTGGCACAAACCAAATGGCTGGAATAATGTGATAGGTATAAGAATCGCATGCTGATAATCTAACCAAAGTAATAAATAATCCAAAACTGTACAAACTAATTAAGGTAGAGAGGTCATAACAATTTATCAAGGTGATGGTGTCGAAAAAGGACAATAAGGAAGATTTTACAGATACAGAACAGTACAGCGGGATCACATGTAGCGCGACATGAACTTAAGATCATGGTTGAGGCCGTCTTCATGGGCATGGAATTTGGCTATCAGTTTCTGCTCGGTGATTCTGCTTTGTCGTGTATCTCAAAGGCCACCTTAGATGCTTACCCGAAGATCGGAAGCTTAATGGACTTGACTGCTGAAGTGTTCCCCAACTGGGAGGGAACATTCTTGACTGGCAATTTTTGCACAGAGTCCATTCATCCGTTGTCATAGCGTCTGCATGGTCTCACTAAAATACCATGCCTGGGGCATTCTTGCCTGCAATGTACGAGATAGACAACATTGGCCGAGGCACATAAGTATCTCCCTTTATGTGGTGGGTGGTGTTCCCATATGTGATGGTAGTATCCATGTCAATGATCTGACATCTTTCAGAGGTGCCAGTGGCAGGGTTGTGCGGTGTTGTGGTCGATGTTGTCCTGAAGGTTGGGTAGCTTGCTGCGAATGACAGTCTGATTAAGGTTTGGTGGTTGTTTGAAGGTGAGAAGTGGAGGCATACAGATGATTTTGGCGAGATGCTGGTCATCATCAATGACATGTTGAAGGCTGTGAAGAACATGGTTCAGTCTCTCTGCTCTGGGGAAGTACTTAATGATGAAGGGTACTCTATAGGTTGCATCCTGTGTCTGTCTTCTGAGAAGGCCATTGTGGTTTTTCGCTGTGGCACGTCAAACTGGTGAACCTCTGGCCAAAAATAAGTCTCTGTAGGTGATCAAAAGTGTTAGACGGTATGAGTAAAATGTTAACAGCTGAATAGCAAGGGAAGGGATGACCTATAATCTGAGTAGAGGAGGAAGAGAGGTATTTACAAGAAAGATGGTGCTGGAGAGAAACCAAATGACTTTGTTACTCCTTCAGAACACTAAAACCCATTTTCAGCACTTATTCCGGGATTTCAAATTAATATTTTAAAGTTATTGCCCTCATCTTTGAGCAGCCCACATGACTGCAAATTACTCTGTCAGACGCTGAATAAATCTGGGAAATTGCTTCAATAAACCCAGTCATTTCTGTTACAGATTGTAAGGAATTCTCATTTGGCTGACGAGACACAATCAACATGATCAACACTTTCTCTGTTCTGCATGCAGGGTGTCAGCGGAGATCTGAAGAGACTTTGTACAACTGGAGGTTTCACTGTTTTAAGAAACTGTTGCCAATTTTACTGCTTACATCAGCCAGTGCATCGGAGGCTTGCGGAGCCGACAACTGATCGAATCGGGGGAGCCGGTTACATTGCAACTACTTTTAAACTCTCTCCCAACTGAGAAAGGCCTCGAAAATTAATCACAGTTTCAAGGAAACTACAAGACACATATGGAGTAATGAATTGAATTATTGGTAACGTTTAATCTGTGTGTTAGGATTATAGAACGGAAAAACACTGCCAATGGTTCAAATCTGAAAGACTAAAGGTGAATGCGAGAGACATCCAGCTGGGCAGAATCTAATCTATCAGCAGGGAATCGCTCTGCCCTCAGAGACTGAGGTTAGATTCTTGACAGCAGAATAGACTGAGGAAGGGTCACCAGACCCTAAAGGTTAACACTGATTTTTTCTTCACAGATGCTGCCAGACCTGCTGAGCTTTACCAGCAACTTCTGTTTTTGTTATACACTGAGGGGCGGGGGAGAGGGGAGGGTGGCGAGGACGTGATTGTGATGTATAAATTTATGACGGAAATAGACAGTAAACAAGAATGAATCTTTCTGCTTGGTGGTGGAATCAGTATCGGGGGGCAAGGATTAATGGTAAGGGACAGGCAGTTTAGATGAGATGTGAGGATTTTTTTCACTCAGGTGGTGGGAATCTGAAACTCACTGCCTGGAAATTTGGGAGAGGTGAAAACTGTCATAACATTCCACTGCTATTTAGATTTGTAAAATAAACACCGAAAGAACTGCGGATGTTGTATATCAGAAACAAAACAGAATTTGTTGACAAAGTACTGCAGGTCTGGCAGCATCTGTGAAGAGAAATCAGAGTTAACTTTTCGTGTTGAGTTTCCCTTCCTTAGATCTATTCTCTCTGCAGATGGTGCCAGATTTGCAGAGTTTTTTCAGCAATTTCTGTTTAAATGTGATGCCATTTCGGACACATCTCTGGGCAAAGTGGTGGAAATGACACTTGAATAGTTATTTAACCGGCACTGATTCGATGGGCCAAAGGGCCTTTTTCTCTGCTGTGGACTCTGAAACTGGATGAATGGTTCAGGTCAGTGAGCAAGGGCACAGGGCGGGGGAGGGGGACAGTGAACAAAGGGAATGAGCGGGTGAAGGGTGGGAGAATTTCACTTACAAAAGTTTTTATGTTGCGAAATCAAGGGAAGTGGTAATGGAGAAGTAGAGACAAAAGAAGTGTCTGATATAACAAGGTGTGGAGCTGGGTGAACACAGCAGGCCAGGCGGCATCAGAGGAGCAGGAAAATTGACGTTTCAGGTCTGGACCCTTCTTCAGAAATGGGGGAGGGGGAGGGGTCTCTGAAATAAATGGGGGGGCAGTGATAGCAGGTAGATAGTGGAGCGGATAGGGTGGGAGAGAAGACAGACAGGTCAAGGAGGTGGGTACGAAGCTAGTAGAGGTGAATGTAGGAAGGAAGTGGGGATGGGGGTTGGTCAATGAGGAGGGAGGAGTGCATAGGTGGGACAGAAGACGGACAAGTCAAGGAGGCAGGGTTGAGGGGGTGCTGGTCGTGGGATGAGGTCGGGGTTGGGGAGATTTTGAAGCTTGTGACATCCACATTGAGACTGCTGGGCTCCCAAGCGGAATATGAGGTGCTGTTCCTCCAACCTTCGGGTGGCATCGTTGTGACACTGGAGGAGGCCCAGGATGGACATGTCGTCCAGGGAGCGGGAGGGAGAGGGGGAGTTGAAGTGGTTCGCGACTGGGAGGTGTTGCTGTTTGTCGCGAACTGAGTGTAGGTGTTCCACGAAGCGGTCGCCGAGCCTCCGCTTGGTCTCCCCGATGTAGAGGAGGCCACGTCGGGAACAGCGGATACAGTATAACACATTAGCAGATGTGCAGGTGAACATCTGTTTAGTGTGGAAGGTTTTCTTGGGGCCTGGGATGGAAGTGAGGGGGGAGGTGTAGGGGCAGGTGTAGCACCTCCTGCAGTTGCAGGGAAAGGTGTCGGGGGTGGTGGGGCTAGTGGGGAGCGTGGAGCGGACGAGGAAGTCGTGGAGGGAGCGGTCCCTCCGGAAGGCACTGAAGGGTGGGGAGGGAATTATTTCCTTCGTAGTGGGGTCAGATTGCAGGTGGCGGAGAATGATGCGTTGGATCCGGAGGTTAATGGGGTGATACGTGAGGACAAGGGGAATTCTATCTTTGTTTTTATTGCAGGCAGGGGGTGTGAGGGCTGAGGTGCGGGAAACGCAAGAGATGTGGTCAAGGGCGTTTTCAACCACTGTTGGGGGGGGCGGTGTGTGGTAATTGTGGTCCTTGAAAAACAAGGACATCTGAGATGTCTGGGAGTAGAACACCTCATCTTGGGAGCAGATGTGTCGGAGGAATTGGGAAGAGGGGATTGCATTCTTGCAGGAAGGTGGGTGAGAGGAGGTGTACTCTCGGTAGCTGTGGGAGTCGGTGGGCTTGAAATAGATATCAGTTTCCAGGTGGTTACGAGAGATGGAGACAGAGAGGTCCAGGAAGGAGAGACAGGTATCAGAGATGGTCCAGGTGAACTTAAGGTTGGGTTGGAAGGTGTTAGTAAAGTGGATGAACTGTTCGAGCTCCTCATGGGAGCACAAGGCGGCGCCGATACAGTCATCAATGTAACGGAGGAAGAGGTGGGGGATAGGGCCAGTGTAGCTGCGGAAGAGGGGCTGTTCCACATTTCCTACAAAGAGGCAGGCTTAGCTTGGGCCACTGCGGCCACCCCCTTTCATCTGTAGGAAGTGGGAGGAGTTGAAGGAGAAGTTGTTAAGGTTGAGGACGAGTTCGGTTAGGTGGATACGGGTGTCGGTGAAGGGGGACTGGACTGGCCTGCGGGACAGGAAGAAGCGGAGGGCTTTTAGGCCATCTGCATGGAGTATGCAAGTACACTGGGATTGGACGTCCATGGTGAAGATGAGGTGTTGAGGGCCAGGGAATCGGACGTTTTGGAGGAGGTGGAGGGCATGGGTGGTGTCCCAGACGTAGGTGGGGAGTACCTGAACCAGAGGGGAGAAAATAGAGTCGAGATAAGTGGAGATAATGTCGGTGGGGCAAGCAGGCAGAGACAATGGGTCGACCAGGGCTGTCGGGTTTATGGATTTGGGAAGGAGATAGAAACGGGCGGTGCAGGGTTGGGGAACGATGAGGTTGGAGGCTGTTGGTGCGAGGTAACCCGAGGTGATGAGGTTATGGATGGTCTGGGAGATGATGTTTTGGTAGTCGGGGGTAGGGTTACAATCAAGGGGACGGTAGGAGGAGGTGTCAGAGAGCTGGCGCCTGGCCTCGGCGACGTAGAGGTCAGTGTGCCATACTATAACTGCACCTCCCTGGTCCGTGGGTTTTATAGTTAGGTTAGGGTTGGAGCAGAGGGATTGGAGGGCTGCACGTTCTGTAGGGGAAGAGGTTTGAGTAGGTGAGAGGGGTGGAGAGGTTGAGGCAATTGATGTCATGACGGCAGTTGGGGATGAAGAGGTCGAGGGAGGGTAGAAGGCCTTGGGGTGGTGTCCAGGAGGAAGGGGTGTGTTGGAGACAGGAGAAGGGGTCAGTACGGTGCGGGGGGGGGGTTATACTTGCGATTAAAGAAATAAGCGCAAAGGCGGAGGCAGCAGAAAAACTGTTCGATGTCCAGGCGTGAGCGGTATTCGTTGATGTTCTGGTGGAGGGGGATAAAGGTGAGTCCTTTACTGAGGACTGCCCGTTCGTCCTCAGTGAGGGGGAGGTCTGGGGGGGGTTGGTGAAGACCTGGCAGGGCTGGCAGCTGGTGTTTACTGTAGTGCTGCTGGCTGTGGAGGCGGTGGGCAACAGTGTGCTTCATCCTCAGTTATCCTGCAAACGGATGGACATGATAGTTAGGGAAGAAAATTAAGCAGTGAATTTCAGAATTACAAACTGGAATAAATTTCCACATATCCAGAAATGTGAATGACAGAGTCTGATAAATTAGCAACAGTGGAGGAATGGAGACGTGGGGATGGGGGCTAATGTTACTGAGATGAGAATAGGAGGAGCCAGGAATACATCGTCGTGGTGGCGGTGGTGGTGGTGGAGACACAGCAACAAGTTGCAGATCTTTGGATGGGGAAGAGAATTTGGAGGTGAGGTCAAGGTTGATTTTCAAAAGAAGGATTTAGAAGTGATAGGGATTGTAACAGACAAAAACAAGAACTGTTAACAATATCAGCAAACAGGCATCTACCGCCAAGGCCTCCCGCCTGTTCCACTACACTCTGTGGTAGATGCTGTCCTCCTGAGCGACCTGGGGCACCATCTGCTTTCTGCTGCCCAGGGAGCTGGCCAAATACAATCTTTGAGGGCACCAAAGCAGTCACCAGGTACACCAACTCCAAGTAGGACTCTCTACTCTAACAGCAACTCACAAAAAAAAAGTAGAGATTGAATGCTCAGTGATTGAGTCGAAAGTGAGTTGAGGAGCTAGGTGGTAGGTCTCATGGATACAAGGAGCTCTGGAGGTAGGAGACGAACCGGGGAAAGATACGAGTTGAGGGCTTAGACAAGTTGGAACTTCAGACAGTTTCAGGGAAAGGAGGGACATGGGAGAGATAGATGATCAGACTGTCTCAATTCAAATGACAAAGAAGCTCCATGAGCTCCTCACAAGATGAAGGTGATAGAAAGGGCAAACACTTCAAAAGAAAGTGCTAAAGTCTTCAGTAAATTTCAGCAGGCTGTGTGTTTCCCACAAACCTGACATAATTATCTTTTTATCCCTTCATGAATACTTATAACTAGGATGGAATTTGTAAAGATCAACGCAAAAAGACCCCAGTGAACATAGTTGTGCCCTGGATATGATTAGCAGCAAAACCCAACTCCTGCAATCAAAAACGATCAATTTAAAGAGCACTAACATACATTAGAGATTTAAAAAAGTGGTTTTGTTTCATTGTCATCCAGACCTTCTTGCAGAGAGGGAGGAACACTACGAAGCAGGGATATGTTCACAGTACAAACCAGTCGCTGTCAATTCTCATGAACTCGCTGGTGTTTCAGTAGGCTGGATTTCAGAGTGAAGCCCTTCCCACAGCCAGTGCAGGTGTACGGCCTCTCTCCTGTGTGAGATCGCTGGTGTACAGCGAGTTGGGTTGACCACTTGAACCCAGGACCACTATGACAGCACCTGAACGGTCTCTCGTAACTATGAATACGTTGATGCAACATCAGGTCCCCAGATCTTTTAAAGCACTTTTCACAGTCTGGGCATTGAAAAGGTCTCTTCCCTGTGTGAAGTTACTGGTGAAGCAGCAGGTCGGATTTCTGAGTGAATCCCTTCCCACACCGTGCAGGTGTACGGCCTCTCCCCAGTGTGTTTGCTGGTGTACAGTGAGTTGGAATGACTGCCTGAACCGAGTCCCACAGTGGGAGCACCTGAACGGTCTGTTGTCAGTGTGAACATGTTAATGCAACATCAGGTCCCCAGATCTTCTACAGCATGTACCACAGTCAGGGCATTTATAAGGTCTCTCCTTTGTGTGAAATTGCTGGTGTTTCAGTAGGATGGATTTCCGAGCGAATGTCTTCCCACATTCTGAGCAGGTGAAGGGTCTCTCGCCAGTGTGAACACATTGATGCAGCTTCAGGGCGCCAGAGCTTTTATAGCACTTCCCACAGTCTGAGCATTTAAACAGCCTGTCCTCTGTGTGAACTTGCTGGGGTTTCAGCATGGTGGATAATTGCATGAATCGTTTCCCACAGTCAGAACAGACGAATGGCCTCTCCCCAGTGTGACTGTATTTATGTTGTGACAGGGCAGATGATCTGCTGAAGCCTTGTCCACACATACATGTGTACAGTTTCTCCCCACTGTGAATGGTGCTTTTTCCTTCCATGTTCAAAACCAAATGATATTCGGGTTACAATAAACTGGGTGACTCCGTCAGATCCTGAAGTGATGTTGGATTTCAAATCTCCCCACTGCAAATCTTCCTCTTCTAATACCCTGTGAAATTGGTTGAAAACAGAAAAATGGGAGTGAGACAGAAACCAGAAAAACAAAACAAAGAAGACATAGGAGCAGAAGTAGGTAATTCAATCCATCAAATCTGCTCTTGCCATTCAATGAGATCAGGATTGATCTGATAATCCTCAGCTCCACTTACCTGTCTTATCCCCTAACCTTTGTTTCCTTTACAGATTAAAAATCTCTATCTCAGCCTTGAATACACTAAGCAGCTCAGCTTCTGCAGTAAGGAATTCCACAAATTCAGTATCTTGTACCCCTTCCCCCTAAGAGAAGAAATTCCTCATCTCAGTCTTACATAGGTGACTGCTGACTGTGAGATTATGTCCTCTCCTCCTACACTCTCAAACAAGGAGAAACAATCTCTGAATCTATCCTGTCAAGTCCCTAAGAATCTTATATCTTTCAATAAGGTTTCCTTTCCTCCACTGAGGAAATCCCCGCACGTCCGGGATCAATCCCCTGAACATTCGACAGACTGCTTTTCCGGGTGACTAAAACTGTTCACAGTATTCCAGGTGGGATCTGACTAATTTCCTGCACAGTTTTAGCACATTCTCTATTTTTACACGCCATTCCCTTTAAAATAAAGGCCAACAGACTATTTACCTTCCTGATTACCTGCTAAACTTGGATGCTAGCTTTTCATCTTTCAAGTACGAGGATCCATAATTCTCTGTGCTGCAGCTTTCTACAGTGTTTTTCCCCAGTTAAATAATATTCACCTAGGCTTCCTGCGAAAATACAAAAACACAAAAACCTCACTTTTTCCCACATTATGTTCCATTCACTGAGTTTTTGTCTACTTGAATAACCTGTTTCTATCCCTCGGTAGTCTCGTTATGTCATCCTCATTACTTGCCTCCATGTATCGTGTGTCATTAGCAAAACCTCCCAAACCAGCCACTTCCACCACCATGAAAGACCAGGGGATTAGCAGGAGTCTATCATCACCTTGCAGCTCCCTCTAATTCACATATAAATTTCCTCCAATTCAATCCAGAAGTAGGGGGCATAATCTGAGAATTAGGGCAAGACTGTTCAGAAGAGATATGAGGGATCACCTCTATACACAATGGGTGGTAGAGGTTTGGAATTTGCTTCCAAAAATGGCAGTTGATGCTCAATCATTCAGTTGTCAGTTTTAAATCTGACTTGGATAAACTTATGATCAGCAAGGGTGTTCAAGGATATGGTCCACAAACAGGTTTATGGAATTAGGCCACAGATCTGGCTTGATTTCACTCAATGGCAGAACAGGATCGGGGAGCTGAATGGCTTACTCCTGATCCTTTGTTCACTGATAGTTACTGGCTTCAGTCCCTGTTACAAATTTCCTAACTCCATGTTGTAGAAATTTTTATTTCTTTCTACTTAACTAATAATAAGACTTGACTTCAGCTCCCGTTCGAAGCAGTTTATTTTTTTACTTGGTACCAAGGAGAGTGAGTGTCGATCTCCACCGGCACCCAACTCTGCTAACACAAAGTATAACAATCTCCTTTATACCATTAACTTCAGAGCAGGGTGTTCCCGTGACATCTTGTGTTTGTCGATTCATTCATTGTAAGTTTAAAGAAAACAGACGCTGCTCGAGGTAACAGGAATGCTGTCTTACAGATACCTTAATAATTACTTCTTCAAAAGACCTTTGGCATGCAGCTAGCATAGGGAGTGATATACAGTTTGATTGAAGCTCTAGCTTATCAGTAACTAGGCTCCACAGGGATACAAGGGACATCTCTAATTCAGCCTAAGACCTTGGTATAGTGACAATATATCAAAAGATCCTCCTCTAGCTCTAGCTAAGATAACATGCACATTGTGATAATGCAGTCTGAGTAACTACCTACCGACTTCTGCTAAGCTCATTAAAACCCCACATGCTAAACTAATTAAAAATTCTTTCTCTATGCCATCGGTTTCTCCCATGTCTGCCCTTTCTGTCTTGGCCTAAATTCCCATCTACCTTCGCGATGTAAAATTTTTCTTCCATGCTCCAACTGCATCGCTCGCACTGATAATTGTTTGAAGCAGGCTCTTCACAATCTCGGTGAAATATTGGACTTGGAGATAAGCTTTCAACCACAGAGCCACATCCTCACCGTGACGTTCTATTTCCATTTCAGTGACATGGCCCCACTCCAGAAAAGTCTCGGCTCCATGTGCTGAAAATCTCATCCAGTCTTTTGTAACCTCGAGATTGAATGACTCCAACACACTCCTGATACACCTCTCACTTTCAAGCTCCCTTTCATCTTGAGCTCATCCAACACACTGGCTGTCCATGTGCTTATTCACACTGAGTCTTGTACTCCTCACCCTGAGCTCACTGACCGAAGAAGTCTGCCAGTTGAGAAAAAAACATTTTCAATTTCCTTTCCTTGCTTTGAAATCCTTCCACGATGGTGATCATTCCCATCTCTTGTCATCTCTGCCAGCCACACAATCCTTCAAGATATCTGCACTTGCCCAATTCCAGCCCCTTGAGCATGTTCAATTAATCTCCCCACTAATGGTGAATGTTCTTTTAGTGCAAAATGTTGAAAATCAAACAAGAAACAGTTAACTTAATGCCAGGGCCCCATTGTGGTTCATAGTGATCACATCCACTGCAAGCGTTGGTTGCTTGAGGAACTCTGGCTTAGAGTCGATAACCTGGAGTCTGAGCTCCAAACACTGCCACCTATCAGGGAATGGGGACATCATTTACCTGGACCCTGTCTTTCAGGAGGCAATCACACCCCTAAATTAACTACCTCAAATTCAGTCAATGATCAGGGATAAGAGGGTATGACTACTAGTGTGACAAGAGGGATGCAGGAGATGTTGCTGAAGGAGTCTTAGCCCCGGACTTTGTGCTCCCTGTGTGGATAACAGTGTGGGCTGTAGGCAGGATGAGCAAACTGGCCACAGTACCATGGTACATGGGGCCATTCAAGATGGTGGGGTGGGATGCAGAAAACAAAAGAGAAATGTACTTGTAAACAGGGGGTAGTGTAGTCAGGGTAATAGACATTATTCTCTGTGGCCAGGATCAAAAGTTCCAAAAACAGTGCTGCCTGCCTGGTGCCCGTGTTCAGGATACCTCACCGGCTGCAGAGGAACTTGGAGTGGGAAGGGAAAAACCAGTTGGTGCGGCCCACGTGGGTACAAACGACGCAGGTAGAAAGAGTAAAGAGTACGAGCAGCCCAGGAGTAAATTAGAAAAGCTGACCAAGAAAAGTAATAATCTCTGGATTACTACCCGAGCTATAAGCAAATTAACATAAAGTCAGCAAGATTAAAGAAGTAAATGCACAGCTCAAAAATTGGTGTGGGAGAAACAGGTTCGAATTCACTGGACATTGGTGGCAGTAGTGGGGAACGACAGAGCTGTTCTGATGGGACAGGCTACACCTGAATCATCCTGGGATAAGAGTCCTGGCTATTCACAAAACTAGGGTCTATGGATAAGGCTTTAAAATAATTGTAGGGGGAGGGGGGAATGGGGGTGTTCAATTGCATGCAAAATTATGGAAAAAGATAAGTGGTGGGTAGTGGACGTAGCTCAGGTTCAAGTTTCCACAACAAAATCGTAGGATAGAAACTATGGAAGAGATCTGGAATCTAACTTCAGGCACAGATGATAAGGGGACACCTATGAGAAGAGGGGCAGTCATAGCAGGACCGAGGGTGTTGTACTTAAATGCACGCAGTATATGAAAGAAGGTAAATGAGCTTGTAGCGCAGATTGGCTGTACAATGTTGTGGGTATCATAGAGACATGACAGCATGGGGATCAGGGCTGAGAACTAAATATCCAACGATACAAGTCCTATGAAAAAACAGGCAGATGGGCAGAGGGGGTGAGCTTGCCTTGTTAGTAAGAAATGAAACCGTTTTGACATCAAGTCAGAAGGCGTAGAATATGTGCTGTGGGGGCAGAGTTAAGGAACCACAAAGGAAAAGAGACCCTGATGGAATTTGTGAACAAGGCTCTTTGTAGCTGTCAGGGGAAGAAAATGAATCGGGAGATAGAAAAGACATGTAAGAAAGGCACTATTGCAATAATCACAGGGGACTTCAATATGCAGGTGGACTGGGAAAATCAGATTTGCAGTGGATTTCAAGGAAAGGAATTTGTACAATGTCTATGAGAAGTTTCTTTGAAGCAACTTGAGGTGGAGCTCACTAAGGAACAGGTAATTCTGGATTTAGTGATGTGTAATGAGGGAGATTTAATTAGGGACCTCAAGGTGAAGAAACCCTTCGAGGGCAGTGACCACAATATGACAGACCCTGCAGTTTGAGAGGTAACATGAGTAAAGGAAACATCAAAGACGTAAAGCAGGAGCTGGCCAGAGTTGACTGGAAGGGGGAGCCTAGCAGGGAAGACAGTGAAGCAGCAATGGCAGGAGTTTCTGGGACAATTCAGGAGATACTGCAGAAATTCATCCCAAAGAAGAAGAAACATAAAAAGGAGAGGATGAGGCACCATGGCTGACAAGGAAAGTCAGAGACAGGATAAAAGCAAAAGAAAAAGCATGCAACGTGTCAAAGATTAGTGGAAGCCAGAGTTCGGGAAGCCTTTAAAAACCAGTACAGGATAATTAAAAAAGCAATAAGAGGGTATAAGACGAAATATGAGAGTAAGCTATCAAGTACTATAAAAGAAGACTCTAAGAGTTTTTTTAAGATATCTAAAAAGTTACAGAGAGGCAAGAGTAGAGATCAGACTGCTGGAAAATGAGGTTGGCAAAGCAGTATTAGGGAACAAAGAAATGGCAGAGGAACAGAACAGGTACTTTGCATCAATTTTCAGAGTTGAAGACACCAACAGCATACCAGAACTTCCAGAGAGACATGGGACAGAAGTGAGGTGGTGTTGGGGAAACTGAAACATCTGAAGGTAGAGAAATTACCAAGACTAGATGGACTACACCCCAGAGTTCTGAAGGAGATAGCTGAGGAGATTGTAGAGGCATTGGTGGTGATCTTTCAACAATCACTGGAGTCAGCGAGGGTCCCAGATGATTGGAAAATGGTTAATGCAATACACTTATTTAAGAAAAGAGGGAGGCAGAGGCAGGAAACTATAGGCCGCGTATCCTGACCGCAGTTGTTGGTAAGGTTTCAGAGTCCATCATTAAGAATGAGACTGTAGAGGACATGGAAGTGCATGGTAAAACAGAGCACAGTCAGCACGGCTTCATTAAGGGGAGGACATGCCTGACAAATCTGTCAGAATCCTTTGAGGAAGCAACAACCAAGTTAGTCAAAGGAGAGCCAGTGGATGTGATGATCTGGACTTTCAGAAGGCCTTTGACAAGGTACCACACAGCAGGCTGCTAAATAAGATAAGAGCATGGTGTTAATGGCAAGGTCGAGGGTTGGCTGACTGGCAGAAGGCAAAGAGTCAAGATAAAAGGGGTCTTTTACAGGATGGCAGCCAGTAACTTGATGAGTTCCTCAGGGGTCAGTGTTGGGACCACAACTATTCGCGTTATGCATTAATGATCTGGACAAAGGAACTGAGGGGAATGTTGCTACATTTGCGGATAACACAAAGGTAGGTGGAGGGGACAGGTAATGTTGAGACAATGGGGAGACAGCAGAAGGATTCAGACAGGCTAGGAGATTCGACAAAGAAGTGGCAGATGGAATACAATATGGGAAAGTGTGAGGCTATGCACTTTGGTAGGAACAGTAAAGGCAGTCACCATTTTTGAAATGGGTAAAGCCTTCAGAAATCTGATGCACAAAGTGACTTTGGAGTCCTAGTTCAGGAATTCTCTTAAGGTTAACATGCAGGTTCAGTTAGCCGTTCGGAAGGCAAATGCCATTTCAACATTTAGAATAAAAGAGCAGAGATGTACTGCTGAGGCTGTATCAGCTCTGGCCAGACTGTATTTGGAATATCGTGAGCAGTTTTGGGCCGTGTATCACAGGAAGGATGTGCTGGCCTTGGAGGAAATCCAGAGTAGTTTTAAAAAAATGATGCCGGGATGAAGGGCTTGTCATAAAAACAGCAATTGAGGACTCTGGGTCTGTATTCAATGGAGTTTAGAAGTATGATTGGGATATAGGAAGGCTTGAAAGGGAGGCTAAAGAGGAGGAGTGGTATTTTTGATGAACGAAAATATCACTGCTGTAAGTAGAGAAAATATTTCTAAAAGATAGTCAAGTGAAAACATATGGGTTGAAATCACAAATAAGAGAGGAATGATCACCTTGATGGGATTAAACTATAGGCCCCCCAATAGTCAAAGGGAAACCAAGGAACAAATATGTAGAGAGATCTCAGATATATGCAAGAATAATAAGGTGATAATAATTGGGTGATTTAAATTTTCCAAACATTGACTGGGACTACCATCGTGATAAAGGTTTGAATGATGAAGAATTTGTTAAATACGTTCAAGAAAATTGCATAAACAACATGTAAATGTTCCTATTAGAGAAGGAGCAAAACTTGATGTTCTCTTGGGTAATAAAGCAGGGCAAGTGACTGAAGTGATAGTAGGGGAACACTTTGGGTCTAAGTGATCAAAATTCTATTAGTTTTAAAACAGTTTTGGAAAAGGATAAGTCTTCCATGAAAGTTCAAGCTTTTAATTGGAGTAAGGAAAATTTTAATGGTATGAGACAAGAACTTTCACAAGTTGATTGGAGTAGTTCATAGGTTAATGGATGTCTGATAAGTGAGAGGCATTCAAAAGTGTGATAACAAGAGTTCAGAGCCATTATCTTCCATTACGTTCGTATTAGAGTGAAAGGTAAGACTGGTATGATCAGAGAACAATGGATGAATAAAGATATTGAGGCTTTGGTCAATAATGAAAAGAAATCATATTACATTTGACAACTGGGTTCAAATGAATTTCTTGAACAGTATAAAGAGTGCCATGGCTTTCGCAAGAGGAGATCAGGAAGGCAGAGAGGGGATAAGCAATGACCTTTTTTGCCAAGGGTAAGGACAATCCAAAGAGATTCCACAAGTACACATAGAGCAACACAGCAACTAGAGAGAGAGCTGGGCACCTTAAAGATCAAGGGGGTCATCTTTTTGCTGAAATTCAGGAGATGGGAGAGATCTTAAATGAATATTTCACATCAATTTTGACAGTGGACAAAGCTAGCCCAAATGCTCACTCTCCACGTATGAAGCTGGACAGTTCCTGTTTCCAAACTATTTGACCAAAGGAAAAAGAAATGGAGACTAGGTGATGTTTCTCACTGCTGGATTGACTTACTATTCTATGTGACTTCCTGCTACACTTACAGTCTATATATTACCAGGACTGAAGGGATTGAGTCATGAGAAGAGACTGGATAGGCTGGGACTCTTTTCACTGGAGAGTAGGAGGTTGAGGATTGACTTTATGGAGGTTTATAAAATCATGATAGGTATAGATAAGGTGCATAGTAAAGGTCTTTAATCTTGGTTAGGGGAGTCTGAAACTAGAGGGTGTATTTTTTAGATGAGAGGAGAAAGATTTAAAAGGGAACCAAGGGAAAGACTTTTCAGACAGAGGGCAGTTTGTATGTGGAATGAACTGCCAGAGGAAGTGGTAGATGCAGGTACACTTCCAACGTTTAAAAGACATTTGGACAGGTACATGAATAGGAACGGTTTAGAGGGATATGGACCAAATGCAAACAAGTGGGACTAGTTCAGTTTGAGAAACCTGAT
>NC_063339.1:91582345-91594718 GCF_021869965.1 Rhincodon typus
AACAGTTTTACTATCAGTGAAGAGGAATAGCTGCTCTTTATCTACCTGGTTTAAACCGATCATAAACCTAGACACCTTTTATCAAATCAGAGATAGCGAGAACTCAAATGCTGGAATCTGAGATAACACAGTGTGGAGCTGGAGGAACACAGCAGGCCAGGCAACATTAGAGGAGGAGGAAAGTTGATGTTTTAGGACGGGACCATTCATCAGAAAATTTTCCTGCAGGTCCACACTGTGTTATCACCCCCTTTATCAATTGTCATATCAATCTGCTTTGCACTGTGCGGAACAACTTGAGTTTCTCCAACCTGACCTTAAAACCAGTATCCCTCAGTTCTTTAACCATTCTGATGAATTTCCTTTCGAATCACGTGTCAGATGCTCACATCCTTCATGGAGATCACCTGTTTGTGCAGACCCAAATGCTGTCTGTTCAAATGAGTGATGTTATGACACCTGGACAATTACTCAGTGACATCACTGTGATTCTTAGGTATCCTGAACTGTGATAGTTTCCTCTGACCCCAGTGCTTTTGATATCTTTTGAGGGGTAGACTCTAGCATTTGATTTTAAAGTTGGAACACAATGAAATTATTTCAGTATTTTTAACCAGTAATCTACACAATTCAGCTTCTTGTGCTGTTCTCAGATTTCTGACTCTGGAGCTGGAGCTCCTTCCCTTACAGCATTGTGAGAGCTCATGTGGGAAGATAGAGCTGTTAAGGCAGCAGCACATGGTTGGGAGAATTTTGTCACCCCCATAATATCATATTATGTGACTGATGTTAAGAGTTGCTTTATAACACTGCTGAATGAGAGACCATCCATTGTTCTGGTTCATCTCTGCTCTCCTTGATCAACTCTCCGTCATTGTCTAACTTCCTCTGTCTTCAATAATGGGTGTGACTGTCCTAGGTATTTTATTGTTACTTCCATTCACTCTCTAAATAAGGTTTATACAGCAGAACATTGCCTGAGCATTTGCTGCTGGCAATTATATTTCCTTAGTAGCTCCCACAATGCTGTTCGGTGAGGAGTTATTCACCAAGTGGTGATGAAGGAACTGTGATATGTGTCCAAATCAATGACAATTAATTTATATCAATGTCGTGTCTTTCACAGAATGGAAACTTCCAAGCTGTTCCTCGGGAATATTATAATGCAACGTTTGACCAGAATCACATAATAAGATGTTAGGGAGGTGACAAAATGTGTTATGGTCAGATTTGTTGTTTTGAAGGAGTATTTTCAAGTGCAAAACTGAGGCAGAGAAAAGGAGAGGTTTAGTAAGGAAATTTCACAGTTTGTGGCCTTGGCAGCTAAAGCTTGAGGGCACCAAATGTGAAACAGTTAAAATCAAGAATTTTCAGGAGGTTGGAATTGGAGATAATGCAGATACCTGGAAGGACATTTTTTTTAAAAAATGTCATTCTTGGGGTGGGGGTGGCCATTACTGGCTGGTTTAGCATTTACTGACCAGCCCTAATTGCCCTTGAGAGGGCTGGAGGCTGAAGGACATTACAGAGCGAGATAGAGAGGAGACGATCCAGAGATTTGAACAAAAGGATGAAAAGTTTAAAATTTAGCTGCGTGAGCATGGGCCAGTTGGTGAACAAACCTTGTTGTGAACACTCATGCGGGCAGCAGAGTTTTGGATGGCCTCAGGATTACATCACCTGATGAGTAACCTATAACTCCTTCCCTTACAGCATTGTGAGAGCTGATGTGGGAAGATAAAGCTGTTAAGACAGCAGCACATGGTTGGGAGAATGAGCAATGGTAAAAATCTCATTTAGATACAGTCAATGGAAAGAAGAAAAAAACACTAAACAGAGCTCAAGGGCACCCAAAAATAGAGGCAGAGAAGTAAGACAAGTGCAGAGACGGGAATGTGAGAGGATGGTGAGGAGTGAGTAAGGATAGTTAAGTCCAGAGGTAACAAAGGAATGGACGAGAGTTTCAGCAGCAAATGAACAGAGACTCGGAGGAGTCGGGTAATGTTACTGCGGTGAAAGTAGGCAGTCTCGATGATGGTAGGGATATGTGGTTGAAAACTCATCTCTTCACCATGGTTATGACTTGTTTGGTTCAGACTCCAGCAGTTGCCACAGAGGGTTGAGAGTCAGTTGTGAGGCAGTAGAGTTTGTGTTGGGGAATGAAGATAAAGGCCTCGGTTTTGCCAATTAGTTAATGGGAGGAAATTTCTGCTCCACCAGGACTGGATGTCAGCAAAGTTTGGATGGTGTGTGACCTGGAGGGAACTTGGAGATGTTGGTGTTCACATCCACCTGCTACCCTGCCCCTTCTCAATGGTGGAGGCTGAGTGTTTAAAAGATTCTGACAGAGTTCTGGTCAAGTTGTAGGTGTCCAAAATCCCTCTCCTTCATTCCCTGTCTCCACACAGAAGCCAATGTCTTGTGAGAGATTGTCTCTGACTCTGACTGTCTTGTTTTTTGTTTGATGTCCATTTCACAGGATATTAGAAGGGGAAGATTTTCAAACGCACCATCACACCAGGATCTGATGGAGTCACCCATTTTATCACAAATGGAACATGATCAGATTTTAAACCTGGAAGGAAAAAGCTCCATTCACACTGGAGAGAAACTGTATACGTGTTGTGTGTGTGGACAAGGCTTCAGCGAATCATCAGACCTCACAAACCACAAATGCAGTCACACGGGGGTGAAACTGTGAAACTGTGGGGATTGTGGGGAGGAATTCATTTCCGCATCTGAGCTGGAAACTCATCGACGCAGTCACCCCAGTAACAGGCCATTTACCTGCTCAGTGTGTAGGGAGGGATTCACTCAGTCACCTAGCCTGCTGGAACGCCAGCTCATTCACACTGACAAGAGACCATTTCAAAGCCCAGACTGTGGAAAATGCTTCAGAACATCCCGGAACCTGATGTCCCGTCAACTAGCTCGCATTAATGAGAGACCTTTTAAATGCCAAGACTGTGGAAAATGTTATAAAACATCTGGGAACTTGGTGTCCCATCAACACGTTCACACTAAAGAGAGACCCTTTAAATGCTGAGACTGGAAAATACTATAAAACATCTGGGGACCTGATGGCCCATCAAAGTGCTCACACGGAGGAGAGATCGTTTTAATGCCCAAACTGAGGGATGTGCTTGAAAAGTCCCAGGGACCTGATGTCGCATTGACTTGCTCACATTAATGAGAGACCTTTTAAATGCTCAGCCTGCAGGAAATGCTACAAAACCCCCTGGACCTGATATCCCACCAACATGTTCACTCTGAGAAGAGACCATTCAGGTGCTCTCACTCTGGGACTGGGTACAGGTGATCATTTGACCTCACAGAGCACCAGCAGGTTCATACTGGGAAGAGACCATTCAGCTGCTCCGAGTGTGGGAGGGGATTCACTCGGTCGTCCAACTTGCTGAGACACCAGCAAGTTCACACTGCGGAGAGATCTTTTAAATGACCAGACTGCGGGAAGTGCTACAGAAGCTCCTGGGAACTGAATTGTCATCAACATGTTCACACTGAGGAGAGACCTTAAAAATGCTTAGACTATAGGAATCCCTGTGCAAGTTCTTGGGGACAGTTTTATCATCGTGTTCACATTGAGGAGAGATCTTTCAAATGTCTAGTCTGTGGGAAGTGCTATCGACGTTCTATCGAATTGATGTCCCATCAACATTCTCACATGATGAGGCACCTTTTTGGATGCTTTCATTGTGGGACTGGGTTCAGGCGATCATCTCAACTCTCAGTAAACCAGTGAGTTCACACTGGGTAGAAAGCATTTACCTGCTGCATGTGAGGAAAAAACAGTTGGGTCACTCATCGGCCCTGCTGAGACAGCAGAGAGTCACCCTGGGGGACAGACCGTTCACCTGCTCTGTGTGGGGGAAGGAATTCACTCACTTATCAATCCTGCTGAGACAACATAGAGTTCACAGATCTCAACGGTAATTGGACTTTGCAGTTCATCACATTCAGGACTGAAAGCAAAGTTTTAATATTCTGGATAAAAGTCAAATAAATTTAGCTTTGTATTAAACAGTGTGGCAGGTCACTGTAAGGATGTGATCATGGAGTACTTGGAAGAGTCAGCCTGGCTTCACCAAGGGGGCTTCATGCCTGACAAATCTGATGGAATTCTTTGAGGAGGTACTGAACAAATTGGACGAAGGGGAGCCAGTGGATGTAGTCTGTTGGATTTTCAGAAGGCATTGACTAGGTGCCGTACAGGAAGCTGCTAAATAAGGTAAGAGTCCATGGTGTTAGGGACAAAGTACTGGCATGGATTGAGGATTGGCTGACTGGCAGAAGGCAGAGAGTTGGGATAAAGGGATCTTTTTCAGGATGACAGCCGGATGACTTGTGGAGTTGAGCAGGAGTCAGTGTTGGTACCACAACTATTTACGTAATGTATTAATGATCTGGACAAAGGAATTCAGGGCCTTGTTGCTAAGCTTGCAGATGACACCATGATAGGTGGAGGGACAGGTTGTCTCAAGGATGTGGGAAGGCTTCAGAATGACTTGGACAGGCTAGGAGAGTGCACAAAGAAGTGGCAGGTGGTATACAGTGAAGGAAAGTGTGTGGGAAGAGTAAAGGCATAGACTTTTTTCTGAACGGGGTCAACCTTCAGAAAGCTCAAGTCAAAAGAGACTTGGGAGTTCTAGTTCAGGATTATCGTTAGGTTAACATGCAGGTTCAATTGGTGGTTATAAGGCAAAGGCAATGTAGGCATTCATTTGAAGACTGCGAGAGCAGAAATGTACTGCTGAGGCTATAAAAGGTGCTTGTCAAACCGCAGTTGGAAAATTGAGTAGTTTTGGACCCTGTATTCATGAAAGATGTGCTGGTGTGAGAGGGGTCCAGAGGAGGATTACAAGATTGATTGCAGGGATGAAGGACTTGTTATATAAAAATAAAAAACATCACATATTAGATACAAACAATCACATATTACATACAATCAAACTGAATCTTTCGAACAGTATAAAGAGTGTGGGGGCATTCCTAAGCGGGAGATCAGGAAGGCAAAGAGAGGATATGAGATAGTCTTGGCAAATAAGATTAAGGATGTCCCAAAGGGATGCCACAACTACATTAGAGCAAGAGAGCAACTGGAGAGAGAGTTGGGCTCCATAAAGGTGAAAGAGTTCATCTTTGTGTTGAACCGCAGGAGATGGGAAAGATATTAAATGAATATTTTGCCTCCGTTTTTACTGTGGGGAAAGAAATGGAGGCTAGAGAACTCAGGGAAATAAATAATGATATTTTGGAAACAGTTCACATTATAAAAGAGGAAGTTCCAGTGGTCTTAAAAGATATAAACGTGGATAATTCTCTAGGTCCTGAGCTAGTGTATCCTAGGACATTGTGGAAAGTTAGGGAGAAAATTGTGAGCTTCTTGCAGAAAGATTTGTATCATCTCTAAATACTGGTGAGGTGTCTAATAACTGGAGAATGGCTGGTGTTTGCATCTGTTTGAAAAGTGATGTGTGGAGAAGCCTGGGAACCATAGACATGTGAGCCTATGCATTTGGAGAGGCACGGACTGATCAGGGATAGTCAGCATGGTTTTGTGCAAGAGAAATCGTGCTCCACACACTTCATTGAGTTTTTTGAGGAAGTGTAAAGAAGGTTGATTAGGGCACAGTGGTACACGTTGTTTACTTGGAGTTTAGTGAAGCCTTCGACAAGGTTCCTTGTGGCAAACGAATTATTAAAGTTAGATCACATGGGATTCAGGGTGAGCTTGCTAATTGGATACAGAATTGGCTTAGTGGCAGGAGACAGAGACTGGTGGTGGAGGTTGTTTTTCAGACTGGACACCTGTTCGACAGGGTCTGCTGCTGGGTCCACTTTTGTTTGTCATTTGTGTAAATGATTTAGATGGGACTATAGAAGGCATGATTAGTAAGTTTGTGGATGATACCCAGATTGCTGGTATGGTGGACAGTGAAGTTATTTAAGATTACAAAGAGATCTTGTTCAATTGGATCAATGGGCTAAGGAGTGGCAGATGGAGTTTAAATTTGAATAAATACAAGGTATTGCATTTTTGTAAAACAAACAAGGACAGGACTTATACAATTAAAAGCTTTGTGAGTCATTGAAGAGAGTCGTATGTGTAATTCCGACAGGGCCATGGGGTGGTGAGGGATAAACTAAAGGTGCAGGCGCCACTTGAATGTAGTTTACTGGTGATCTGAGGGCAATGGGGAAGGGGAGGGGAAGGCTGGATTCCCTTGTCTCTCCATCCAGCTGGTTACTTCCCTGTATTTCATCTTGGAATATCTGGGAGAAACTCCGCTGGGATTTGTCGTCATTTTAATGGGGAGATGGGTGGGTGGGATGGGCGTGCCAGGATATGGGAAGGCAATGGATCCCACCCCCCCTCTATATTCCATTCCCTCCTACCGGCCCCTATTGGTCTGTGTGAGGTTTGTGGGTAAACGGAGTGAATTGTTTCCATTGACTGGGACTTCATTCCTGTCTCTGGGTGTGGGGTGTTGAGGGAATGGGGAGGCCAGTGCAGGCTCTGGGTTGGGGATAAGGAGTGGGCTCAATATTTCAAAGGAGCAGAAACTGCAGAGTCTGACACCCCCACTCCCTCACGGCCAATTGTTGAGATGAGATTAATCCTCTCTTATCAACAAGTGGCCGTTTTCATGTTTTGCTGCTTGTGAGATCCTGCACAGTGGAGAGCGTAGGGGCTAAGATTGTGGTGTTGGAGGGAAAAGGGTGACAGGGGGTGGGGGGGATGGGTACAAGTTCTGGGGGAAAGGGCGTGAGGGGTTAACTCCAGTGTTCAGTCCAACCTCAGTTCTAAGTTAAAATGGGGGAGTTTAGTATTTGCTGGTGCACTCAGTGGGGGGAGTCCTGTCTTCATGTCACAGCCTATGTGATCTTGCTGTGAGGGGACAGCCTGCAGCCTTTTCCTTTACAGTAGCAGGGGTCCACTATTTCCAAATTCAGATGAGGTGGGTGTGGGGTCGCTTCTGATCTTGGGCGGTGAAGGTTATGGAAACCTTCAGTCTCCTTCAGTGTGGGGAGGCTGGGGACAGCTGGTGGGATCCTGCTGTGCAGAACATCCTTCATTTCAATGTCAGCCCCTCTTTTGTGGGGGCAGGGTGTGGTTGGCTCTGACAAGGTTTTGAGGGAATCCCTTGGAGGTACTGGATACGGCTGCCTGTGTAATCTTGCTGTGCACCCCCTCGGTCTGCAGGTCACCCTCAAATGCGCTGTGTGCCTGTCTACAGGGCCCTGAGCTGAGATTGCTGATGGTTTGATAGTGGGTGGAGTGCATCGTCTGTCCTTTTCCCTCAGCCCAGATCCCTCCCACCTCTCGTCACCCCCTCACCCTCCAAAATGTGATATTGATGTTGCAAATGTCTACGAGACATGGTGGGGAGATTGCAACATGTTGAAAATGTAAGGCAGGAGAGGACGTTTCAATCAAAACATAGAGGAAATGGGGGGAGAGAGAGAGAGAGAGAGAAATAGATATCGGTTGATTGCCGAGAGCAGGAAAAGCTGAGCAGAGGTGGAGAGGTCAATAGGGACAAAGAGAGGAAGATAGAGGGGGAGAGAGAGAGAGGGGCAGCGAGAAAGAGATTGATTCTCAAGAGCAGCAGAAAGCTGAACAGAGATGGAGAAGTGGATAAGGACAGAGAGGGAGAGAGAGAGAGAAAGTTTGATCAATTTGAGAGCAGGAGAAAGCTGAGCAGATATAGAGATGTAGATTGGGACAGAGAGAGGGAGAGAAGAGAGAGAAAGGTAAATGTATCAGTTCATCATTAATATTTCATGTAGAAACAACACCAATCCTGGAAGTAGTGGGCATGGGGTCTGTCCCTGATGAATGGGAGTGGGATGGTCATTGGTCTTTTTTTGGGTCTTTTTTTTACCATCATGGTGTCCGAAAACCAGCTGGAGGGACGAAGGAAGAGACACAGGCTCTGGGGAGTGACTCCCCACCATTGAGTCATTGCCCGGCCTCTCGGAAAGTAAACACTGGAAGCAGTCAGAAAGCATTTGCCCCTTGATCCCAGATCAAATCTGTTCTTATTCTCTGGGTTTAAGATCAGGGGGAAAATGCTGAAAAATTGGGAAAATTTTGAAAATCAGTCTGTGATGGAATCTCATATGTTCCTCTTCATTTTTGTTTCAAAACTTTGGCTTTGATGTGATCAATTTCCTTCTCTCCCCCTGAGGAGATTACTGAGAGACTGAAGCTTGGACACGTAAAGAGGTAGGCACAATCTCTGGAAGTGGAGATGGTTGGTGGGTGGGGGGTGGGAATAGCGGGCACGGTGGAGTGAACCCCAGCCTCTGGAGTAAATATCTCTCTTCCTACTCCCTTCAAACAGAAATACTGAGGCGGTTTGAGCCTCTTCCTGTTCCACGTTTAATATGTTGGGCTGTTCTGGAGGGGGAAGGGGAAGTGGGGGAAAGTGTCAGATAATGGAAGTTCAGGCAGCGAGCGGTGGGATCTTGCTGTCCTCGGGAAAGTGTCAGATTGTGGATGGCAGAGAGTGGTGTGATCTTGCTGTGCTTTTGATGCTGGATATTGTTTTTTATTTCTGTCTGTCTTTCCAACCTCGCCCCTGAGGAGATTAGATTCGGGAGCTGAAATTTGGGATGATGCACAGACTGAGAGAATCAAATGGTTCTGCCGTGAGGAATCTTCAGACAAGAGCTGGAACCAGAGAGAAAGAGAGAGACGAGAGCATTATAATAAACCAGCCCGTCTCCTTGTCGGTCATTTACACACTTGCACACGCACGGGGAAAAGAATTGTGGGTTTCAGGCTGTCTCTGGGGTTTGTACTGCAAGGCTATGAGCTCTGGGCTGGGGGTGTGGGGGAGACAAAGGGGCAAAAAGGGAGCTGCTACTAAGTCTGATGCCACAGATTTCACTGCCTCCCTCTCTCTTTGCCTCCATATTCCCACCTACCTGTCCTTCCCACAGTTTTCTATAAATCTATAAATCCCCACATCCTTCGCATCTACTGCTGTTCACTCTTCCCCCACCCCTCATATTCCTCCCTCCTACTGTCTCGCCCCCTCCCCAGGTTTTTCAAGAACTGTTTCATTGTTCAGTCTTTCTGCTTTCCAGATTTTCCCACTCACCTCTCCACAACACTTCTCTCTCTCTCTCTCTCACATTGGCCTGTGTGATCTTGCTGTTCCTGCCTGAGGGTCATTCTGTCTGCATCATCCTGTCTCCATCACTCGTTCTGCATGGTATCTCTCTGTCTGCTCTTCTCTCCCTTGATTTTTTTTTTCTCTGTCCCTTCTGTCTTTCCCACTCTCTGTATCTGTCCTTTCTCGTCCTCTCCATAGAATTTCTATCTTTCTCCTATCTCCCTCTCCCCTCCTCTCTCTCCGCCCCCTCTCTCTCTGTCTCCCTTGTGTTCTCAATGGGATTTCTGCTTCTCTTCCTGACTATTTCTCTTTCTCTCTTTCTGTATCTTCCTACGTCCGTTCTCCCCTTCGCCATCCATCTATCCCTCCATTTTCCTTTTGGATTCTGTCTCTCCATCTCCCTCTCTGTCCTTCAATGTCTCTTTATGGGTAATGCCAGAGGATCTTCCTGGTCCTTGACCCACCTGCATTTTGCACCATCGTGCTTTGTCTAAACTGAAAGGTGGAAGGGGTTGTTAGCTAAAACATCTTTCTCGGTGAGAGGGGAAGGGGACCTGCCTGGGGACTGGGATCTTGCTGTGCAGTGAGGCAGTCAGTGAACAGGCCTGAGTGTCTCTGGCCATACTCCCTGGGGCGTCGAGCCCCTGGGGTGGGGTCAGGGATCCAGTGAGGGTGAGGGGGGGATTTGGGTGTTGCTCATGGGGGGAGATACAGTGGGGTATCTATACATAATGGAGGGATCACAGAGGAATGAAGAAAGAGGGTGACGCTGCTCGGGGAGCTATCAGAAACTGTGAGGCTGAAAATTTTTGTTGGGATAAAATATGGGGTAAAAGTCGGGGGGAAATATTTAAATGGGTGCAAAAATTTGTGGGGGGCAATATTTGAGATGACATAAAGTGGGGAGGTTGCAAAATTGGGATGGAGAGCAAACTTTTGGAGAACAGAAATTGGGAAATGCAATAATTGAGGGGACAATATTTGGTGGGTGCGGCATCAAAATATTTTTGTAGGGGGAGCGCAATATCTGGCAGGGGCAACTTTTCGGCAGCACAAGATTTTGGGATTTCAGGGGACAATGCTGTAAGGGTGTGACAAAATTGGGGACATGCCTCTTCGGGGGATGTTAAAGAGAGGAACAAAACTGGGCAGCAGCAAAACTTGTTGGTGGAAATATTGGAGGCAGAAAATGGAGGGAGAAGAGAGTGTGAAATGAGGTGGGTATACGGAGTCTCAAATTGAATGACAAAATTCTAGGGTCAAATTTGCGGGGACATTCATATTTGGGGTGGGGATGGAATTTGGCAATTTTGTATGGAAAAAAAGAGGCAATGAGATGAGACACCGGGAGATGAAATAGAGAAAGAGATGGAGGGAAAGGAGATAGGGAGAGAAAGGAGAGGGAGAAAAAGATGGAAGGAAGGGAGAGAGAAAGATGAAGGGAAAGGAAAGAGAAATATGGAGGGAAAAGACAGAGAGAGAATGATGGGGGGAGGAACGAAAGGAGAGGGGTAGGGGGCAAAGAGCGGTTGCTAGTGAGAGAGAGAGAATGAAACAAAATGATACAGAAGTTGACTGTGTGAGAGACAGAGACACAGGTGAGAGAAAGATACAAAGAGTGAGAAAGACCAAAAAGGCGACAAGAGGAGACACTTTGAGAGAAAGCGACAGAGACACAAAGGGAGAAGACAGAGAGAGAATGAAACAAAGAGAGACAAGAGTTGAGTGTGAGAGACAGTGACACAAGAGGGAGAGAGAAACGAGAGACAAAAGGAGAGACTTAGAGAGAAAGACAGAGACACAAAGCAAGAAAACAGAGAGACAAGAAGAGGAGAAGTCAGTGAGAGACAGCCAGGAGTTCAGGAAAGATACTGAGTCTGCTCACCAGGGCTGCTTCAGGAAGAGGGTGGTACAGGTCTAAAACTAACATTGAGATTCCAGCTGTACCCACACTGTCTTTCACACAGACACAGACAGCCAGAATGACTCTGACACCCACCTCCTGGCTTCATCCACATGAAGAAAGGAAGTATGGCTGCCAAGACCAGTCTTATAAACAGCAAGTTCTGTCATTCAAACTGCTCTCTCCTCCCAAATCCCAGCTATCCAGTCAGTTCCCAGCTGTCTCTGCCTGGAACACACATCCTCCAGATATGGAACAAACCAAGAAGCTTCTTCGTGAGGTTAGAGGCTGGAGGTGGGGTGGGGGGCGGGGACCGTGGGAGGATGGGTTAGAGAAAGCAGCAACCCAAAAGTTGAGTCCAATGTCTCCTGATTGTTCCTTCCTTGCTCCCCCACACACACTCACACAAACTTTCTCTCACACACAAAAATTGGCCCCAGACTTAAAATCCACACAGAGACAAAGCTGCAGTTTCAAACTGGCTATAAAACACTTTTATCCAGACAAAGGAACAGAACCTTCTGCAGCCAGGGGCACAATTTTTTCCCACAGGTGAGCACAGTATTTTCACACAGACTAACACAAGGTGTGAGTGGGACTAAGTAACCATTAATGACGGGGAGTTTACTTTGAATTAGTTTCTGAGAATGAACATCAATCCATTTCACAGATGAACATCAGGGGACTACATGGATCTGTTGTACGAGTGGAAGTTTGTTCGTTGTACAAATAATCATGAGTTTATTAAACACATTCAACTCTTTCCTGACAATAGAGCGAGGGACATCACAGTACTGTCCCACTTTCCCATTGATATTTCGTCAGTAAAAACCGGGAATTATCTGATTGACACAAACTGTGTTAAAGATGGTTAAACTCAGGGCAGTGTCAGTTACTGCACACAGTCTGTATGGGTGTGCTGTGTTTCTGTATGTATGTGTGTGTTAGTGTCTGTACATATGCATGTATGTACTTACTAGAGTAAGATTGGGGCCGGTCAAGGACAGTAGTGGGAAGTTGTGCGTGGAGTCCGAAGAGATAGGAGAGGTGCTAAATGAATATTTTTCGTCAGTATTCACACGGGAAAAAGACAATGTAGTTGAGGAGAATACTGAGATACAGTCGATTAGACTAGACGGGATTGAGGTTCATAAGGAGGAGGTGTCAGCAATTCTGGAAGGTGTGAAAATAGATAAGTCCCCTGGGCCGGATGGGATTTATCATAGGATTCTCTGGGAAGCTAGAGAGGAGATTGCAGAGCCTTTGGCCTTGATCTTTATGTCGTCATTGTCTTCAGGAATAGTGCCAGAAGACTGGAGACTAG
>NC_063339.1:91594818-91595240 GCF_021869965.1 Rhincodon typus
AGCACCAGCAGGTTCATACTGGGAAGAGACCATTCAGCTGCTCCGAGTGTGGGAGGGGATTCACTCGGTCGTCCAACTTGCTGAGACACCAGCAAGTTCACACTGCGGAGAGATCTTTTAAATGCCCAGACTGTGGGAAGTGCTACAGAAGCTCCTGGGAACTGAATTGTCATCAACATGTTCACACTGAGGAGAGACCTTAAAAATGCTTAGACTATAGGAATCCCTGTGCAAGTTCTTGGGTACGGTTTTATCATCGTGCTCACATTGAGGAGAGATCTTTCAAATGTCTAGTCTTTGGGAAGTGCTATCGAAGTTCTGTCGAATTGATGTCCCATCAACATTCTCACATGATGAGGCACCTTTTCGGATGCCTTCATTGTGGGACTGGGTTCAGGCGATCATCTCAACTCTCAGTAAAC
>NC_063339.1:91595740-91598551 GCF_021869965.1 Rhincodon typus
TACTCCATTGGTTGTGATTGAGATAGTGGGGAAAGGCGCTTTCAAAATACAAATCTTTCTTTCTCAATCCATTGATCTATTAATCTCTTTGCTCATAGAAATGGATTCTTCCCATTCACTCTATTTCTCAATAATGTAGTTCAATTCAGTCTCCGTTCTGATCAAGTACAGGTTGACAAGAAATATAAGGGTTGTGGCACGGATAAGACAAGCCGAATGCTCCTCTTTCCTTTTGAACCCATTCCATGAGAAATGTAAAAGGGTAGCTTCACACCTGTAGTCGTGGCCGAGTGGTTAAGGCGATGGATTAGAAATCCAACGGGGTTACCCCGCGCAGGTTCGAATCCTGCCGACTGCGTTCCCTAAACATGTATGTCTTTTTTCAAATAACCTTCTGATCAATGAGTTATTGCTCAAACTCGAGAAAATCCGTCACACTGCGCCACCGGAGAGTCTGGTCATTTATTGACATTCAGAGAACACGCGTTCTGAACAAGAAACTTACCATACTCAAAACTTCAGCTCTGTTTCTCTTTCCACAGGTACCACGAAACGTGTTGAGTTTCTGCAGTATTCTCTGTGTTTTATCGACATAAATGGTTTTGCATTAAATATTTTGAATTGCAGTCCTCTGGTAACTGACCCTGGTCAGCGTCTACAGTTTCTCCCGACAATCACCCCGCCTATTCCCGCCACTCCCTCCCCCACTGCTGTGAACACCACTAGGAAATCTCTGGTTAAACTTTTTTGCTCCAAAGAGAACATTTCCGATCTCGGGAATCACTCCATTAAACAAGATTTCCTCATCCCTGCACATGTTGCAAGGCGGAGGATTGGGAAGAGATTTTGGGAAAATATTAACAGTTGGAAGTGGGGGGTGGGGCGATGTTAAGGAAGCAAAACAGAAAACCCAATCTCCAGCTTTTTGAATCTTTACAAACTCTTGGAAACCGGAATCACAGGAGAATGAAGAGTGAAATTTCCGACTGAGCGCAAACAGTCAAGACACCTGCCCCTTCTTTTAAAGGCTGGGACATTGACTCTGATGTTCTCGGGACATGAACTGACTTGTGACATTGAAAGGATTCTCGTTCCTGCACATCAGGAATTCAAATCTCATCTCGGCTACGGGACAATGAGACAAACAAAAACTGCTGTAGAAACTCAGCAGGTTTGGCAGTACCTGTGGGATAAAACAGAGTTCTGAAACGTTGACACTGATTCTCTGCCAGATCTGCTGAGCTTTTCCTGAAATTTATGTTTTTGTTTTTAAATGAATGTTTATCCCATCCGTTGGGATGAAACAGCTGGATCTACCATGTACTGAATTTAACCCTTTAGAAATCTGAGAAGTGATTGGATTCAAACAAACCGAGTCATGATTCACTCTTCCTCAGCTCCACACAGACAGAGACCTGGAAAGCAGAGCTCAGCGCTGTGATGTATACAGTCGTGGCCGAGTGGTTAAGGCGATGGACTGCGAATTAGTTGGTTATTCCTGCGCTATTTGAATACCGCCAACAACGGTTGAGAGCTGAAAGGGATTTGCTCATTGTATTCTTGTTTGGGAAAGGTATTACAGGAGAGGTGGCCGACGAACATTTCGGTTAAGAGGGACATATGCCAATCACTGCCTGTTCGAGAGCAAGAAGCATAAAACCTCACACGATTTAAGGTACTGCAGTGATTGGTTTGACGAGTTTTCGAAATTGAAAGTTGCACGTGAGCAGCCTGTGAGACTATTTCAGCTCACTGTCCATTTTATATCCCAGCTCACGGAAACAGTTCTCATTGTCCGGAGAAGTTGCTCGTGTTCCACCGAAAGCTGCCTTTTATCGCAGAAGCTTGTGGCTGGGGACGGAGACCGGACGTCAAGCACATGGAGCAGGTATAATCCTGAGGTCTCTGTCACTCTCGGGGATGTGCCCCTGTGTCTCCCTCTGTGGGTGAAAATGAGGATGAGTTCCTCAAGGGGGTATTAACACAGTTTTACCATCTCAAACTTCAGGCCCATTTATTGTGTTATTTGACATCACAGGGATAAATGCATTGACATTTGCCTTCGTAAAGTCAAGCACACAAGGCTATGGGCTAAATGCTGGAAACTGGGACTAGAATGGATGGAGATTTGATGAGCTGCACTGAAACGATGGGCCAAATGGTCTTTTTCCACACTGTTAAAAACTCAGAGACGGAGAAACCGATCGGCAGCGAATATGATCAGAAATGAAAACGGAAAAGCAGTGTCATTACGAAAAGACACGAGCTGCTCTGTTGTGTTCCTTGATGGTCCAGTGGTCAGGATTGAGCGCTTTCAGCGCTACAGCCTGGTTTCAATTCGCAGTCAGGGGATAGAAGTTCTGTTACGCTAATTTATCGTGGTGCCAGCAGTTCTGACTGTACAGGAGCGAACAGCTAATCTGATTTGTCCCAGACGTTGTATAGGTTCACTTAAAACAAAGAACTGAAGCAATCTGATACAAAACAGAAATTGTTAGAGAAACTGAGCAGGCTTGGCAGCATCTTCAGAGAGAAACAGAGCTGAGGTTTCAGATCCAGTGACCATTCATCCCGACGAGGTTAATTATGCATTTCTATGTTATAATGTCGGGAGAAATTATTCGCTTTATCTGTCGAATCAACGTATTTATCAAATTCACTCTCTCATTAGCTTACTCACGCCAACTTTACAACTTTAAAAGGACTTCATCAGCTGTAATGCTGCTTCCGTTGCCATGAGGTGCTGAAAAGCTCTGCTTAAATGGTTGCCTTTTTCTTTTCTTTTCTGTCAGTTAGCAGCCATGTGAAATG
>NC_063339.1:91598651-91603084 GCF_021869965.1 Rhincodon typus
TTGTTAAGCGCCATGGTCGTATAATGGCCAATACTCTGCCTATAGCCACAGCAGCTTCGACTCGAATCCGAATCACGGCAATGTTTGTTTTCCCTTTTATTTTCTCTTAATATCTGCAATAGTAACACAGTAGAAGATCAATTAATATTGCAAGAAGGCATACAGAGGCGTGTGAAATGCCAAGGTTGTGGTGACATTTGTACAATGGTTAGAGATTACCTTGATTCAGGAGATAAGCATGTAGAATCTGTTTATGTTGAGATGAGGAACAGTGAGGGAAAGAAGTCACCAGTGGGTGTAGTCTACAAGCCTACTAACAGTAACCACAACATGAAAACAAGCGTATAAAAAACAGATACTGTGTGTGACAGATAAAGGGACGACAATAATCATGGGTGACCTTAATTTTCCCCTCTCCCACTCCCAGCTCCATGGCAAATAAAGTTTACAGAACCATAAACAATTTATCAAATATGTCCCATAGAACAACACTGGAAATATCCTGGCCTTCGAATAATTTACACGTACTTAGTTTCTTTCATTGTGAACTTTAGGAAAGGAGACCATTTTTTGCCAGAAAAATAAATATGTCATTCACCTCTGTTTGCTTCATGCTCAAGAACACTCAGGTTCCTTTGTACCCCTTTTTTTGGAAATTTCTCTCGATTTTAATAGTAGTCTACCTTTTGACGCTTCCTACCAAAGTACAAGAACTCATACTGCCGACATGAAACTGCATGAGCCAAGTTTTTGTCCACTCACACAACCTATCTATATCCCTTTGCAGATTCACATATCCTCATCACAACATGCCCTCCGCCTATTTCGTATCTTCTGCAAAACTGAACACATTACACTCTGGCACTTCCTCCAAGTCATTAATACAGAGATAAATAATTGCAGCCCTATGACTGACCATTCTGACACTCCACAAATCATATCTTTCCAACTTGAAAAATACCCATTAATCTCGATTCTGTATTTTATGTTAATTAAACAATGGGCAGCCCATGCTCATTTATACCTAACAGCGTAAACCCCTACCTTGTGCAATGACCTGAGATATGGCTCCTTATTGAGTGCCTGTTAAAAATTCAAATGCACTTCATCTGCCGTTTGCCTTTATCAACTATGCTTGTGAGATGACCAAAGAAGTCTGGCAAAATTTTCAAGTGTGATTTGCCTTTCAACAAACGATGTTGACTGTGTTTGATTGCAATAACCTTTTATAAACGACCTTTATTTCTTCCTTTACAATTGTCTCGCATTTTTCAAATGACAGATAAGACATTGGGACAGATGGAAGTATTTTGGCCCATCAAGTCAATTACACCTTTAAATGAGATCATGGCTAATCCTCAACTCCACTTTTCTGCCTTATCACAGTCGCCCTTGAATCCCTAAATGACTAAATCTCTGTCTATCTCAGCCTTGAATACACCCAGCCTTATCAGAACTCTGTTGGAAGAATTCCACAGATTTGTTACTGTATGAATGGGAGAACATCCCCCTCATCTCTGTATTAAATGGGCAACACCCTCCCCTGAGATTACGCACCCGGGTGCAAATCAGAGCACTGCAAACCCCCAAAGTTAAGTTATGAACTCCATGGCACATCCAGCGCCAATTGTGAGTATTTGAAACAGTTTCGTTTTTGACCTGTGGTTAAACAAACTGCCCTGATTTGCACATTAGATTGGCCAATGAAGAATCTGCTTCAAAAGTACTCCATTGGTTGTGATTCAGATGGTGGTGAAAGGCGCTTTCAAAATACAAATACATCTTTCTTTCTTAACCCATTGATCTATTAATCTCTCTGCTCATAGAAATGGATTCTTCCCATTCACTCTATTTCTCAATAATGTAGTTCAATTCAATCTCCGTTCTGATCAAGTACAGTTTGACAAGAAATATAAGGGTTGCAGCACGGATAAGACAAGCCGAATGCTCCTCTTTCCTTTTGAACCCATTCCAAGAGAAATGTTAAGTAGCAGCATCACCCCTGTAGTCATGGCCGAGTGGTTAAGGCGATGGATTAGGAAAATCCTTGGGGTTTCCCTACGCAGGTTCGAATTCGGCCGACTACGTTCCCTGAACATGTGTGTTTTTTTTTCAAATAACCTTCTGATCAATGAGTTATTGCTCAAACTCGAGAAAATCCGTCTCACTCCCCCACCGGAGAGTCTGGTCATTTATTGACATTCAGAGAACACGCATTCTGAACAAGAAACTTACAATACTCAAAACTTCAGCTCTGTTTCTCTTTCCACAGGTACCACGAAACGTGTTGAGTTTCTGCAGTATTCTCTGTGTTTTATCGACATAAATGGTTTTGCATTAAATATCTTGAATTGCAGTCCTCTGGTAACTGAACCTGGTCAGCGTCTACAGTTTCTCCCGATAATCACCCCGCCTATTCCCGCCACTCCCTCCCCAACTGCTGTGAACACCACTGGGAAATCTCTGGTTAAACTTTTTTGCTCCAAAGAGAACATTTCCGATCTCCGGAATCACTTCACGAAACAAGATTTCCTCATCCCTGCACATGTTGCAAGGCGGAGGATTGTGAAGAGATTTTGGGAAAATATTAACAGTTGGAAGTGGAGGATGGGGCGATGTTAAGGAAGCAAAACAGAAAACCCAGTCTCCAGCTTTTTGAATCTTTACAAACGCTTGGAAACCGGAATCACAGGAGAATGAAGAGTGAAATTTCCGACTGAGCACAAACAGTGAAGACACCTGCCCCTTCTTTTAAAGGCTGGGACATTGACTCTGATGTTCTCGGGACATGAACTGACTTGTGACATTGAAAGGATTCTCGTTCCTGCACATCAGGAATTCAAATCTCATCTCGGCTACGGGACAATGAGACAAACAAAAACTGCTGTAGAAACTCAGCAGGTTTGGCAGTACCTGTGGGATAAAACAGAGTTCTGAAACGTTGACACTGATTCTCTGCCAGATCTGCTGAGCTTTTCCTGAAATTTATGTCTTTGTTTTTAAATGAATGTTTATCCCATCTGTTGGGATGAAACAGCTGGATCTACCATGTACTGAATTTAACCCTTTCGAAATCTGAGAAGTGATTGGATTCAAACAAACCGAGTCATGATTCACTCTTCCTCAGCTCCACACAGACAGAGACCTGGAAAGCAGAGCTCAGCGCTGTGATGTATACAGTCGTGGCCGAGTGGTTAAGGCGATGGACTGCGAGTCAATTGGTTATTCCTGCGCTATTTGAATACCGCCAACAACGGTTGAGAGCTGAAAGGGATTTGCTCATTGTGTTCTTGTTTGGGAAAGGTATTACAGGAGAGGTGGCCGACGAACATTTCGGTTAAGAGGGACATCTGCCAATCACTGCCTGTTCGAGAGCAAGAAGCATAAAACCTCACACGATTTAAGGTGATGCAGTGATTGGTTTGATGAGTTTTCGAAATTGAAAGTTGCACGTGAGCAGCCTGTGAGACTATTTCTGCTCACTGTCCATTTTATATCCCAGCTCACGGAAACAGTTCTCATTGTCCGGAGAAGTTGCTCGTGTTCCACCGAAAGCTGCCTTTTATCGCAGAAGCTTGTGGCTGGGGACGGAGACCGGACGTCAAGCACATGGAGCAGGTATAATCCTGAGGTCTCTGTCACTCTCGGGGATGTGCCCCTGTGTCTCCCTCTGTGGGTGAAAATGAGGATGAGTTCCTCAAGGGGGTATTAACACAGTTTTACCATCTCAAACTTCAGGCCCATTTATTGTGTTATTTGACATCACAGGGATAAATGCATTGACATTTGCCTTCGTAAAGTCAAGCACACAAGGCTATGGGCTAAATGCTGGAAACTGGGACTAGAATGGATGGAGATTTGATGAGCTGCACTGAAACGATGGGCCAAATGGTCTTTTTCCACACTGTTAAAAACTCAGAGACGGAGAAACCGATCTGCAGCGAATATGATCAGAAATGAAAACGGAAAAGCAGTGTCATTACGAAAAGACACGAGCTGCTCTGTTGTATTCCTTGATGGTCCAGTGGTTAGGATTAAGCGCTTTCAGCGCTACAGCCTGGGTTCAATTCGCAGTCAGGGGATAGAAGTTCTGTTACGCTAATTTATCGTGGTGCCAGCAGTTCTGATTGTACAGGAGCGAACAGCTCATCTGATTTGTCCCAGACGTTGTATAGGTTCACTTAAAACAAAGAACTGAAGCAATCTGACACAAAACAGAAATTGTTAGAGAAACTGAGCAGGCTTGGCAGCATCTTCAGAGAGAAACAGAGCTGAGGTTTCAGATCCAGTGACCATTCATCCCGACGAGGTTAATTATGCATTTCTATGTTATAATGTCGGGAGAAATTATTCCCTTTATCTGTCGAATCAACGTATTTATCTAATTCACTCTCTCATTAGCTTACTCACGCCAACTTTACAACTTTAAAAGG
>NC_063339.1:91603094-91606709 GCF_021869965.1 Rhincodon typus
AGAGCGATGTCTTTACTGTTGGTTTAAAAATGAATGAGGGTGATCTTTTCAAAGAGCAGAAATGGGGAATGAGGGATGTGGACAATGGAGTGTCGGAGAGTGTGAAAGGGGGTGAGGTGGATACACAGAGTCAAAGAGAGACAAATGGAGACACATATTGTGGTAGACACAGAAAGGACCAATTCTTCATTCGAAATGGCTGCGAACTGACAGAAAGGAAAAGAAAAATATCTGTGCCATTACCACAACATTCCCCGGTAAGGCTACAGTTTATCCAGCCTCACCTCGTTATTCCGACCAAACTGTGAATGAAGGGATGAGAATACAAGAAAAGGAGAAGCAGAAGTGCTTCTGGAACAGCAGAAAGGAACTTCATGGTGAATCGAGCAGATAAAGAGGAGACACTGAAGCAGCCTCCTGACGACAAATGTATTTTCTTTGCCAGTAAAACTCACGGCTTCACAAATCAGGGACCTTGAAGTGAAGAAGTGATGGTGATTATCTTTGTTGGTTGTTCACACTGTGAATGTTACCGTTCTTGCTCATGTCCGTGCTAACACCACAACTCTACTGCATGGAAGCATCACACATAAACAGAAAGGCCTCCAGCTGCGCAATGAGGCTGACTCCCTGCATTAGGAGCTTTTGCAGAGCCTAATGTTAACAGTTTCTGTTTTGCAATTGGTCAGTGCATTCGGATATTGAGAGAAAGACTGGTGTTTTGAGACTACCCAGGAATGCAGCCTCTTTTCTTTTCAGTTGTTTCAGCGGTGGGAGTCCGGGAGGAAGCGCGAGGGCAGCCTGGGAAAGTGAGCTTTTCGATTATAAAAGTCTTACCTCGCGTGACTCCATTTTTGGACTAAGTGAGGTAATCTTTTTGGGCGGTTGCTTTACCCGAAACACTACATAGGTAGTGTCTCCCACCCATCCTCCTCCTCTAACCAAAAAAAAAGGTTCTGAGCGCTGATTTGGTAAGGCTCCAAGTATTTTTTTTTAATTTGTCTGTTTGGGAATTCAGAACAGTGGGAATGGATGTTAGGGCAGTTGTATGCTCCTCCTGTAGAATGTGGGAGGTAAGGGTCACCACTAGTGTCCCCACTGACTTCATCTGCGGGAAGTGTACCCAACTCCAACTCCTCGGAAACCGTGTTAGGGAACTGGAGCTGGAGCTGGATGAACTTCGGATCATTCGGGAGGCTGAGAGGGTAATTGAGAGGAGTTACGGGGAGGTAGTCACACCTCAGGTACAGGAAAAAAGCAGATGGGTTTCAGTCAGGGGACGGAAAGGGAACAGGCAGACAGTGCAGTGATCCCCTGTGGCCATTCCCCTCAAAAACAAGTATACCGTTTTGGATACTGTTGGGGGGGACGACTTACCAGGGGTAAGCCATGGGGTACAGGTCTCTGGCACAGAGTCTGTCCCTGTTGCTCAGAAGGGAAAGGGGGAGAGGAAGAGAGCATTAGTCATTGGGGACTCCATAGTTAGGGGGACAGATAGGAGATTCTGTGGGAACGAGAGAGACTCGCGGTTGGTGTGTTGCCTCCCAGGTGCCAGGGTCCGTGATGTCTCGGATCATGTTTTCGGGATCCTTAAGTGGGAGGGGGAGCAGCCCCAAGTCGTGGTCGACATAGGCACCAACGATATCAGTCGGAAAAGGGATGGGGACATAAGGCAGAAATTCAAGGAGCTCGGGTGGAAGCTCAGAGCTAGAACAAACAGAGTTGTTATCTCTGGTTTGTTACCCATGCCACGTGCTAGCGAGGCGAGGAATGGGGAGAGAGAGCAGTTGAACACGTGGCGACAGGGATGGTGCAGGAGGGAGGGATTCAAATACCTGGATAATTGGGGCTCATTCTGGGGTAGGTGGGACCTCTACAAACGGGATGGTCTACACCTGAACCAGAGGGGTACCAATATCCTGGGGGGGAAATTTGCTAATGTTCTTCGGGAGGGTTTAAACTAATTCAACAGGGGGATGGGAACCTGAATTGTAGCTCCAGTGTACAGGAGGTTGAGAGTAGTGAGGTCATAAATAAGGTTTCAAGGTCGCAGGAGTGTACCGGCAGGAAGGAAGGTGGTTTGAAGTGTGTCTACTTCAATGCCAGGAGAATCCGGAATAAGGTGGGTGAACTTGCAGCATGGGTTGGTACCTGGGACTTCGATGTTGTGGCCATTTCGGAGACATGGATAGAGCAGGGACAGGAATGGTTGTTGCCCGTTCCGGGGTTTAGATGTTTCAGTAAGATCAGGGAAGGTGGTAAAAGAGGGGGAGGTGTGGCATTGTTAGTCAAGGACAGTATTACGTTGGCAGAAAGGACATTTGATGACAACTCGTCTACTGAGGTAGTATGGGCTGAGGTTAGAACCAGGAAAGGAGAGGTCACCCTGTTGGGAGTTTTCTATAGGCCTCCGAAAAGTTCCAGAGATGTAGAGGAAAAGATTGCAAAGATGATTCTGGATAGGAGCGAAAGTAACAGGGTAGTTGTTATGGGGGACTTTAACTTTCCAAATATTGACTGGAAACGCTATAGTTTGAGTACTTCAGATGGGTCAGTTTTTGTCCAATGTGTGCAGGAGGGTTTCCTGACACAATATGTAGATAGGCCAACAAGAGGCGAGGCCACATTGAATTTGGTACTGGGTAATGAACCAGGCCAGGTGTTAGATTTGGAGGTTGGTGAGCACTTTGGTGATAGTGACCACAATTCGGTTACGTTTACTTTAACGATGGAAAGGGATCGGTATATACCGCAGGGCAAGAGTTATAGCTGGGGGAAAGGCAATTATGAGGCGATGAGGCAAGATTTAGGATGCATAGGATGGAGAAGGAAACTGCAGGGGCTGGGCACAATTGAAATGTGGAGCTTGTTCAAGGAACAGCTACTGCGTGTCCTTGAGAAGTATGTACCTGTCAGGCAGGGAGGAAGTGGTCGAGCGAGGGAACCGTGGTTTACTAAAGAAGTTGAATCTCTTGTCAAGAGGAAGAAGGAGGCTTATGTAGAGATGAGGCGTGAAGGCTCAGTTAGGGCACTTGAGAGTTACAAGTGAGCCAGGAAGGACCTAAAGAGAGAGCTAAGAAGAGCCAGGAGGGGACATGAGAAGTCTTTAGCAGGTAGGATCAAGGAAAACCCTAAAGCTTTCTATAGGTATGTCAGGAAGAAAAGAATGACTAGAGTAAGATTGGGGCCAGTCAAGGACAGTAGTGGAAAGTTGTGTGTGGAGTCCGAAGAGATAGGAGAGGTGCTAAATGAATATTTTTCGTCGGTATTCACACAGAAAAAAGACAATGTAGTCGAGGAGAATACTAAGATACAGTCTATTAGACTAGACGGGATTGAGGTTCATAAGGAGGAAGTGTTAGCAATTCTGGAAGGTGTGAAAGTAGATAAGTCCCCTGGGCTGGATGGGATTTATCCTAGGATTCTCTGGGAAGCTAGAGAGGAGATTGCAGAGCCTTTGGCTTTGATCTTTATGTCGTCATTGTCTTCAGGAATAGTGCCAGAAGACTGCAGACTAGCAAATGTTGTCCCCTTGTTCAAGAAGGGGAGTAGAGACAACCCTGGTAATTATAGACCAGTGAGCCTTACTTCGGTTGTGGGTAAAGTGTTGGAAAG
>NC_063339.1:91607209-91612007 GCF_021869965.1 Rhincodon typus
TTGTATGTGTGAGAGAAAGTTTGTGTGTGTGTGTGTGTGTGGGGGGGAGCAAGGAAGGAACAATCAGGAGACATTGGACTCAACTTTTGGGTTGCTGCTTTCTCTAACCCTTCCTCCCACAGCCCCCGCCCCCCACCCCACCTCCGGCCTCTAACCTCACGAAGAAGCTTCTTGGTTTGCTCCATATCTGGAGGATGTGTGTTCCAGGTAGAGACAGCTGGGAACTGACTGGATAGCTGGGATTTGGGAGGAGAGAGTGGTTTGAATGACAGAACTTGCGGTTTATAAAACTGGTCTTGGCAGCCATACTTCGTTTCTTCATGTGGATGAAGCCAGGAGGTGGGTGTCAGACTTATTCTGGCTGTCTGTGTCTGTGTGAGAGACAGTGTGGGTACAGCTGGAATCTCAATGCTAGTTTTAGACCTGTACCACCCTCTTCCTGAAGCAGCCCTGGTGAGCAGACTCAGTATCTTTCCTGAACTCCTGGCTGTCTCTCACTGACTTCTCCTCTTCTTGTCTCTCTGTTTTCTTGCTTTGTTTCTCTGTCTTTCTCTCTAAGTCTCTCCTTTTGTCTCTCGTTTCTCTCTCCCTCTTGTGTCACTGTCTCTCACACTCAACTCTTGTCTCTCTTTGTTTCATTCTCTCTCTGTCTTCTCCCTTTGTGTCTCTGTCTCTTTCTCTCAAAGTGTCTCCTCTTGTCGCCCTTTTGGTCTTTCTCACTCTTTGTATCTTTCTCTCACCTGTGTCTCTGTCTCTCACGCAGTCAACTTCTGTATCATTTTGTTTCATTCTCTCTATCACTAGCAACCACTCTTTGCCCCCTTCCCCTGTCTTTTTGTTCCTTCCCCCATCATTCTCTCTCTGTCTTTTCCCTCCATATTTCTCTTTCCTTTCCCTTCATCTTTCTCTCTCCCTTCCTTCCATCTTGTTCTCCCTCTCCTTTCCCTCCACCTTTCTCTCTCTATCTCCTTTCCCTCCATCTCTTTCTCTATTTCATCTCCCAGTGTCTCATCTCATTGCCTCTTTCTTTCCTGCCTCGCTCCCAAAATGTTCTTTCCATACAAAATTGCCAAATTCCCCCCCACCCCAAATACGAATGTCCCCGCAAATTTGACCCTAGAATTTTGTCATTCAATTTGAGACTCTGTAAACCCCCCTCATTTCACACTCTCTTCTCCCTTCATTTTCCGCCTCCAATATTTCCACCAACAAGTTTCGCTGCTGCCCAGTTTTGTTCCTCTCTTTAACACCCCCACCAAGAGGCGTGTCCCCAATTTTGTCACACCCTTACAGCATTGTACCCTGAAATCCCGAAATCTTGTGCTGCCAAAAACATTGTTGCCCCTGCTCGATATTGCACTCCCCCCACAAAAATATTTTGATGCCCCACCCACCAAATATTGTCCCCTCAACTATTGCATTTCCCAATTTCCGTTCTCCAAAAGTTTGCTCTCCATCCCAATTTTGCAACCTCCCCACTTTACGTCATCTCAAATATTGTCCCCCACAAATTTTTGCACCCATTTAAATATTTCCCCCCGACTTTTACCCCATATTTTATCCCAACAAAAATTTTCAGCCTCACAGTTTCTGATAGCTCCCCGGGCAGCGTCACCCTCTTTCTTCGTTCCTGTGTGATCCCTCCACTATATATCGATACCCCACTGTATCTCCCTCCATGAGCAACACCCAAACACCCACCTCACCCTCACTGGATCCCTGACCCCACCCCAGGGGCTGGAGGCCCCAGGGAGTATGGCCAGAGACACTCAGGCCTGTTCACTGACTGCCTCACTGCACAGCAAGATCCCAGTCCCCAGGCAGGCCCCCTTCCCCCTCACCGAGAAAAATGTTTTATCTAACAACCCCTTCCACCTTTCAGTTTAGACAAAGCACGATAGTGCAAAATGCAGGTGGGTCAAGGACCAGGAAGATCCTCTGGCATTTCCCATAAAGAGACATTGAAGGACAGAGAGGGAGATGGAGAGACAAAATCCAAGAGGAAAATGGAGGGATAGATGGATGGAGCAGGGGAGAACGGACATAGGAAGATACAGAAAGAGAAACAGTCAGGAAGAGAGGCAGAAATCCCATTGAGAACAAGAGGGAGACAGAGAGAGAGGGGGCGGAGAAAGAGGAGGGGAGAGGGAGATAGGAGAAAGATAGAAATTCTATGAAAAGGATGAGAAAGGACAGATACAGAAAGTGGGAAAGACAGAAGGGACAGAGAAAAAAAAAAAAACGAGGGAAAAAAGAAGACAGAGAGATACCATCCAGAACGAGTGATGGAGACAGGTTGATGCAGGCAGGAACAGCAAGATCACACAGGACAATGTGAGAGATAGAGAGATAGATGGACAGAAGTGTTGTGGAGAGGTGAGTGGGAAAACCTGGAAATCAGAAAGACTGAACAACGAAACAGTTCTTGAAAAACCTGGGGAGGGGGCGAGACAGTAGGAGGGAGGAATATGAGGGGTGGGGGAGAGTGAACAGCGGTAGATGCGAAGGATGTGGGGATTTATAGATTTATAGAAAACTGTGGGAAGGGCAGGTAGGAGGGGATATGGAGGCAAAGAGAGAGGGAGGCAGTGAAATCTGTGGCATTAGACTCAGCAGCAGCCCCCTTTTGCCCCTTTGTCTCCCCCACACCCCCAGCCCAGAGCTCATACCCTTGAGTACAAACCCCAGAGACAGCCTGAACCCCACAATTCTTTTCCCCGTGCGTGTGCAAGTGTGTAAATGACCGACAAGGAGACGGGCTGGTTTATTATAATGCTTTCATCTCTCTCTTTCTCTCTGGTTCCAGCTCTTGTCTGAAGATTCCTCACGGCAGAACCATTTGATTCTCTCAGTCTGTGCATCATCCCAAATTTCAGCTCCCGAATCTAATCTCCTCAGGGGTGAGGTTGGAAAGACAGAGAGAAATAAAAAACAATATCCAGCACCAAAAGCACAGCAAGATCACACCACTCTCTGCCATCCACAATCTGACACTTCCCCGAGGACAGCAAGATCCCACTGCTCGCTGCCTGAACTTCCATTATCTGACACTTACCCCCACGTCCCCTTCCCCCTCCAGAACAGCCCATCATATTAAACGTGGAACAGGAAGAGGCTCAAACCGCCTCAGTGTTTCTGTTTGAAGGGAGTAGGGAGAGAGATATTTACTCCAGAGGCTGGGATTCACCTCCACCGTGCCCGCTATTCCACCCCCCACCCACCGACCATCTCCACTTCCAGAGATTGTGCCTACCTCTTTACGTGTCCAAGCTTCAGTCTCTCAGTAATCTCCTCAGGGGGAGAGAAGGAAATTGATCACATCAAATCCAAAATTTTGAAACAAAAATGAAGAGGAACATATGAGATTCCACCACAGACTGATTTTCAAAATTTTCCCAATTTTTCAGCATTTTCCCCTGATTTTAAACCCAGAGAAGAAGAACAGATTTGATCTGGGATCAAGGGGCAAATGCTTTCTGACTGCCTCCAGTGTTTACTTTCTGAGAGGCCGGGCAATGACTCAATGGTGGGGAGTCACTCCCCAGAGCCTGTGTCTCTCCCTTCGTCCCTCCAGCTGGTTTTCTGACACCCTGATGGTAAAAAAAACCCAAAAAAAGACCAATGACCATCCCACTCCCATTCATCAGGCACAGACCCCATGCCCACTACTTCCGGGATTGGTGTTGTTTCTACATGAAATATTAATGATGAACTGATACACTTACCTTTCTCTCTCTCTTCTCTCCTCTCCCTCTCTCTGTCCCAATCTACATCTCTATCTCTGCTCAGCTTTCTCCTGCTCACAGAAATTGATCAAACTTTCTCTCTCTCTCTCTGTCCTTATCCACCTCTCCATCTCTGTTCAGCTTTCTGCTGCTCTCGAGAATCAATCTCTCTCTCAATCTCTTTCTCGCTGTCTGTCTCTGCCCCGATCTCTCTCTTTCTCTCTTTTACTCCTCTCTCCCTCTATCTTCCTCTCTTCGTCCCTATCAACCTCTCCACCTCTGCTCAGCTTTTCCTGCTCTCAGCAATCAATCGACATCTATTTCTCTCTCTCTCTCTCTCTATCCCCATTTCCTCTTTGTTTTGATTGCAACGTCCTCCAATGCCTTACGTTTTCAACATGTTGCAATCTCCCCACCGTGTCTCGTAGACATTTGCAACATCAATATCACATTTTGGAGGGTGAGGGGGTGACGAGAGGTGGGAGGGATCTGTGCTAAGGGAAAAGAACGGACAATGCACTCCACCCACTATCAAACCATCAGCAATCTCAGCCCAGGGCCCTGTAGACAGGCACACAGCGCATTTGAGGGTGACCCGCAGACCGAGGGGATGCACAGCAAGATTACACAGGCAGCCGTATCTAGTACCTCCAAGGGATTCCCTCAAAACCTTGTCGGAGCCAACCACACCCTGCCCCCACAAAAGAGGGGCTGACATTGAAATGAAGGATGTTCTGCACAGCAGGATCCCACGAGCTGTCCCCAGCCTCCCCACACTGAAGGAGACTGAAGGTTTCCATAACCCTCACCGCCCAGGATCAGAACCGATCCCACACCCACCTCATCTGAATTTGGAAATAATGGACCCCTGCTACTGTTAAGGAAAAGGCTGCAGGCTGTCCCCTCACAGCAAGATCACATAGGCTGTGACGTGAAGACAGGACTCCCCCCACTGAATGCACCAGCAAATACTAAACTCCCCCATTTTGACTTAGAACTGAGGTTGGACTGAACACTGGAGTTAACCCCTCACGCCCTTTCCCCCAGAACTTGTACCCATCCCCCCCCCCCCC
>NC_063339.1:91612107-91618463 GCF_021869965.1 Rhincodon typus
AACACCACAAATCTTGGCCCCTACACTCTCCACTGCGCAGGATCCCACAAGCAGCAAAACATGAAAACGGCCACTTGTTGATAAGAGAGGATTAATCTCATCCCAAACATTGGCCGTGAGGGAGTGGGGGTGTCAGACCCTGCAGTTTCTGCTCCTTTGAAATATTGAGCCCACTCCTTATCCCCAACCCAGAGCCTGCACTGGCCTCCCCATTCCCTCAACACCCCACACTCAGGGACAGGAATGAAGTCCCAGTCGATGGAAACAATTCGCTCCGTTTACCCACAAACCTCACACAGACCAATAGGGGCCGGTAGGAGGGAATGGAATATGGATGGGGGGTGGGATCCACTCCCTTCCCATATCCTGTCACGCTCATCCCACCCACCCATCTCCCCATTAAAATGACGACAAATCCCAGCGGAGTTTCTCCCAGATATTCCAAGATGAAATACAGGGAAGTAACCAGCTGGATGGAGAGACAAGGGAATCCAGCCTTCCCCTCCCCTTCCCCTTCCCCATTGCCCTCAGATCACCAGTAAACTACATTCAAGTGGCGCCTGCACCTTCCGTTTATCCCTCACCACCCCATGGCCCTGTCTGAAGTACACATACGACTCTCCTCAATGATTCACAAAGCTTTTAGTTGTATAAGTCCTGTCCTTGTTTGTTTTACCAAAATGCAATACCTTGTATTTATTCAAATTTAAACTCCATCTGCCACTCCTTAGCCCATTGATCCAATTGAACAAGATCTCTTTGTAATCTTAAATAACTTGGCTGTCCACTGTACCAGCAATTTGGGAATCATCCACAAACTTACTGACCATGCCTTCTATAGTCCCATCTAAATCATTTACACAAATGACAAACAAAAGTGGACCCAGCAGCAGATCCTGTCGAACAGGTGTCCAGTCTGAAAAACAACCTCCACCACCAGTCTCTGTCTCCTGCCATTAAGCCAATTCTGTATCCAATTAGCAAGCTCACCCTGAATCCCATGTGATCTAACTTTAATAATTCGTTTGCCACAAGGAACCTTGTCGAAGGCTTCACTAAACTCCAAGTAAACAACGTGTACCACTGTGCCCTAATCAACCTTCTTTACACTTCCTCAAAAAACTCAATGAAGTGTGTAGAGCACGATTTCTCTTGCACAAAACCATGCTGACTATCCCTAATCAGTCCGTGCTTCTCCAAATGCATAGGCTCACAGGTCTATGGTTCCCAGGCTTCTCCACACATCACTTTTCAAACAGATGCAAACACCAGCCATTCTCCAGTTATTAGACACCTCACCAGTATTTAGAGATGATACAAATCTTTCTGCAAGAAGCTCAATTTTCTCCCTAACTTTCCACAATGTCCTAGGATACACTAGCTCAGGACCCAGAGAATTATCCACGTTTATATCTTTTAAGACCACCGGAACTCCCTCTTTTATAATGTGAACGGTTTCCAAAATATCATTATTTATTTCCCTGAGTTCTCTAGCCTCCATTTCTTTCTCCACAGTAAAAACGGAGGCAAAATATTCATTTAATATCTTTCCCATCTCCTGAGGTTCAACACAAAGATGAACTCTTTCACCTTTATGGAGCCCAACTCTCTCTCTCGTTGCTCTCTTTCTCTAATGTACTTGTGGCATCCCTTTGGGACATCCTTAATCTTATTTGCCAAGACTATCTCATATCCTCTCTTTACCTTCCTGATCTCCCTCTTAGGAATGCCCCTACACTCTTTATTCTGTTCAAAAGATTCATTTTGATTGTATGTAATATGTGATTGTTTGTATCTAATATGTGATTCTTTTTTATTTTTATATAACAAGTCCTTCATCCCTGCAATCAATCTTGTAATCCTCCTCTGGACCCCTCTAACACCAGCACATCTTTCATGAATACAGGGCCCAAAACTACTCTCAATTTTCCAACTGCAGTTTGACAAGCACCTTTTATAGCCTCAGCAGTACATTTCTGCTCTCGCTGTCTTCAAATGAATGCCTACATTGCCTTTGCCTTATAACCACCAATTGAACCTGCATGTTAACCTTACGATAATCCTGAACTAGAGCTCCCAAGTCTCTTTTGACTTGAGCTTTCTGAAGGTTTACCCCGTTCAGAAAATAGTCTATGCCTTTACTCTTCCCACCAAAATGTATAGCCTCACACTTTCCTTCACTGTATACCACCTGCCACTTCTTTGTGCACTCTCCTCGCTGTCCAAGTCATTCTGAAGCCTTCCCACATCCTCGAGACAACCTGTCCCTCCACCTATCATTGTGTCATCTGCAAGCTTAGCAACAAGGCCCTGAATTCCTTTGTCCAGATCGTTAATGCATTACGTAAATAGTTGTGGTACCAACACTGACTCCTGCTCAACTCCACAAGTCATCCGGCTGTCATCCTGAAAAAGACCCCTTTATCCCAACTCTCTGCCTTCTGCCAGTCAGCCAATCCTCAATCCATGCCAGTACTTTGTCCCTAACACCATGGACTCTTACCTTATTTAGCAGTTTCCTGTCTGGCACCTAGTCAATGCCTTCTGAAAATCCAACAGACTACATCCACTGGCTCCCCTTCGTCCAAGTTGTTCAGTACCTCCTCAAAGAATTCCATCAGATTTGTCAGGCATGAAGCCCCCTTGGTGAAGCCATGCTGACTCTTCCAAGTACTCCATGATCATATCCTTACAGTGACCTGCCACACTGTGTTTAATACAAAGCTAATTTATTTGCCTTTTATCCAGAATATTAAAACTTTGCTTTCAGTCCTGAATGTGATGAACTGCAAAGTCCAATTACCGTTGAGATCTGTGAACTCTATGTTGTCTCAGCAGGATTGATAAGTGAGTGAATTCCTTCCCCCACACAGAGCAGGTGAACGGTCCGTCCCCCAGGGTGACTCTCTGCTGTCTCAGCAGGGCCGATGAGTGACCCAACTGTTTTTTCCTCACATGCAGCAGGTAAATGCTTTCTACCCAGTGTGAACTCACTGGTTTACTGAGAGTTGAAATGATCGCCTGAACCCAGTCCCACAATGAAAGCATCCGAAAAGGTGCCTCATCATGTGAGAATGTTGATGGGACATCAATTCAACAGAACTTCGATAGCACTTCCCACCGACTAGACAAGATCTCTCCTCAATGTGAACACAATGATAAAACCGTCCCCAAGAACTTGCACAGGGATTCCTATAGTCTAAGCATTTATAAGGTCTCTCCTCAGTGTGAACATGTTGATGACAATTCAGTTCCCAAGAGCTTCTGTAGCACTTCCCGCAGTCTGGGCATTTAAAAGATCTCTCCGCAGTGTGAACTTGCTGGTGTCTCAGCAAGTTGGACGACCGAGTGAATCCCCTCCCACACTCGGAGCAGCTGAATGGTCTCTTCCCAATATGAACCTGCTGGTGCTCTGTGAGGTCAGATGATCACCTGTACCCAGTCCCAGAGTGAGAGCACCTGAATGGTCTCTTCTCAGCGTGAACGTGTTGGTGGGATATCAGGTCCAGGGGGTTTTGCAGCATTTCCTGCAGGCTGAGCATTTAAAAGATCTCTCATTAATGTGAGCAAGTTGATGCAACATCAGGTCCCTGGGACTTTTCAAGCACATCCCTCAGTTTGGGCATTTAAAAGATCTCTCCTCCATGTGAGCACTTTGATGGGCCATCAGGTCCCCAGATGTTTTATAGTATTTTCCAGTCTCAGTATTTAAAGGGTCTCTCTTTCGTGTGAACGTGTTGATGGGACACCAAGTTCCCAGAGGTTTTATAACATTTTCCACAGTCTTGGCATTTAAAAGGTCTCTCATTAATGCGAGCTAGTTGACGGGACATCAGGTTCTGGGATGCTCTGAAGCATTTTCCACAGTCTGGGCTTTGAAATGGTCTCTTGTCAGTGTGAATGAGCTGGCGTTCCAGCAGGCTAGATGACCGAGTGAATCCCTCCCTACACACTGAGCAGGTAAGTGGCCTGTTACTGATGTGACTGATTCGATGAGTTTCCAGCTCAGATGCAGAAATGAATTCTTCCCCACAATCCCCACATTTCCACAGTTTCACAGTTTCACCCCCGTGTGACTGCATTTGTGGTTTGTGAGGTCTGATGATTCGCTGAAGCCTTGTCCACACACACAACACGTATACAGTTTCTCTCCAGTGTGAATGGAGCTTTTTCCTTCCAGGTTTAAAATCTGATCATGTTCCATTTGTGATAAAATGGGCGACTCCATCAGATCCTGGTGTGACGGTGCGCTTGAAAATCTTCTCCTTCTAATATCTTGTGAAATTGACATCAAACAAAAAACAAGAGAGTCAGAGTCAGAGACAATCTCTCACAAGACATTGGCTTCTGTGTGGAGATAGGGAACGAAGGAGGGGGATTTTGGACACCTACAACTTGACCAGAACTCTGTCAGAATCTTTTAAACACTCAGCCTCCACCACTGAGAAGGGGCAGGGTAACAGGTGGATGTGAACACCACCACCTCCAAGTTCCCTCCAGGTCACACACCATCCAAACATTGCTGACATCCAGTCCTGGTGGAGCAGAAATTTCCTCCCATTAACTAACTGGCAAAACCGAGGCCTTTATCTTCATTCCCCAACACAAACTCTACTGCCTCACAACTGACTCTAAACCCTCTGTGGCAACTGCTGGAGTCTTAACCAAACAAGTCATAACCATGGTGAAATATTTCATCCAGAGATGAGTTTTCAACCACATATCCCTACCATCATCGAGACTGCCTATTTCCACCGCAGTAACGTTACCCGACTCCTCCTCGTCTCTGCTCATTTGCTGCTGAAACTCTCATCCATTCCTTTGTTACCTCTGGACTTAACTATCCTTACGGATTCCTCACCATCCTCTCACATTCCCGTCTCTGCACTTGTCTTACTTCTCTGCCTCTATTTTTGGGTGCCCTTGAGCTCTGTTTAGTGTTTTTTTCTTCCTTCCATTGACTGTATCTAAACGAGATTTTTACCATTGCTCATTCTCCCAACCATGTGCTGCTGTCTTAACAGCTTTATCTTCCCACATCAGCTCTCACAATGCTGTAAGGGAAGGAGTTATAGGTTACTCATCAGGTGATGTAATCCTGAGGCCATCCAAAACTCTGCTGCCCGCATGAGTGTTCACAACAAGGTTTGTTCACCAACTGGCCCATGCTCACGCAGCTAAATTTTAAACTTTTCATCCTTTTGTTCAAATCTCTTGATCATCTCCTCTCTATCTCGCTCTATAATGTCCTCCAGCCTCCAGCCCTCTCAAGGGCAATTAGGGCTGGTCAGTAAATGGCCAGTAATGGCCACCCCTACCCCAAGAATGACATTTTTTTTTTTAAAAATGTCCTTCCAGATATCTGCATTATCTCCAATTCCAACCTCCTGAAAATTCTTGATTTTAACTGTTTCACATTTGGTGCCCTCAAGCTTTAGCTGCCAAGGCCACAAACTGTGAAATTTCCTTACTAAACCTCTCCCTTTCTCTGCCTCAGTTTTGCACTTTAAAATACTCCTTCAAAACAACGAATCTGACCATAAAACATTTTGTCACCTCCCTAACATCTTATTATGTGATTCTGGTCAAACGTTGCATTATAATACTCCCGAGGAACAGCTTGGAAGTTTCCATTCTGTGAAAGACACTACATTGATATAAATTAATTGTCATTGATTTGGACACATATCACAGTTCCTTCATCACCACTTGGTGAATAACTCCTCACCGAACAGCACTGTGGGAGCTACTAAGGAAATATAATTGCCAGCAGCAAATGCTCAGGCAATGTTCTGCTGTATAAACCTTATTTAGAGAGTGAATGGAAGTAACAACAAAATACCTAGGACAGTCACACCCATTATTGAAGACAGAGGAAGTTAGACAATGACAGAGAGTTGATCAAGGAGAGCAGAGATGAACCAGAACAATGGATGGTCTCTCATTCAGCGGTGGTATAAAGCAACTTTTAACATCAGTCACATAATATGATATTATGGGGGTGACAAAACTCTCCCAACCATGTGCTGCTGCCTTAATAGCTCTATCTTTCCACATGAGCTCTCACAATGCTGTAAGGGAAGGAGATCCAGTTCCAGAGTCAGATATCCGAGAACAGCACGAGAAGCTGAATTGTGTAGATGACTGGTTAAAAATACTGAAATAATTTCATTGTGTTCCAACTTTAAAATCAAATGCTAGAGTCTACCCCTCAAAAGATATCAAAAGCACTGGGGTCAGAGGAAACTATCACAGTTCAGGATACCTAGGAATCAGAGTGATGTCACTGAGTAATTGTCCGTGTGTCACAACATCACTCATTTGAACAGACAGCATTTGGGTTTGCACAAACAGGT
>NC_063339.1:91618563-91618910 GCF_021869965.1 Rhincodon typus
TGAGGGATACTGGTTTTAAGGTCAGGTTGGAGAAACTCAAATTGTTCTGCACAGTGCAAAGGAGATTGATATGACAGTTGATAAAAGGGGTGATAACACAGTGTGGACCTGCAGGAAAATTTTCTGATGAAGGGTCCCGTCCTAAAACGTCAACTTTCCTCCTCCTCTAATGTTGCCTGGCCGGCTGTGTTCCTCCACCTCCACACTGTGTTATCTCAGATTCCAGCATTTGAGTTCTTGCTATCTCTGATTTGATAAAGGTGTCTAGGTTTATGATCGGTTTAAACCAGGTAGATAAAGAGCAGCTGTTCCTCTTCACTGATAGTAAAACTGTTTGGTACACAGAT
>NC_063339.1:91619010-91619507 GCF_021869965.1 Rhincodon typus
TCTCAATGCTAGTTTTAGACCTGTACCACCCTCTTCCTGAAGCAGCCCTGGTGAGCAGACTCAGTATCTTTCCTGAACTCCTGGCTGTCTCTCACTGACTTCTCCTCTTCTTGTCTCTCTGTTTTCTTGCTTTGTGTCTCTTTCTCTCTAAGTCTCTCCTTTTGTCTCTCGTTTCTGTCTCCCTCGTGTCACTGTCTCTCACACTCAACTCTTGTCTCTCTTTGTTTCATTCTCTCTCTGTCTTCTCCCTTTGTGTCTCTGTCTTTCTCTCAAAGTGTCTCCTCTTGTCGCCCTTTTGGTCTTTCTCACTCTTTGTATCTTTCTCTCACCTGTGTCTGTCTCTCACACAGTCAACTTCTGTATCATTTTGTTTCATTCTCTCTCTCTCTCACTAGCAACCGCTCTTTGCCCCCTACCCCTCTCCTTTTGTTCCTTCCCCCATCATTCTCTCTGTCTTTTCCCTCCATATTTCTCTTTCCTTTCCCTTCATCTTTCTC
>NC_063339.1:91620007-91628577 GCF_021869965.1 Rhincodon typus
ATTATAAATCCTATCTCTTACAATCCTTTCCAACACTTTACCCACAACTGAAGTAAGGCTCACTGGTCTATAATTACCAGGGTTGTCTCTACTCCCCTTCTTGAACAAGGGGACAACATTTGCTAGTCTCCAGTCTTCTGGCACTATTCCTGAAGACAATGACGACATAAAGATCAAAGCCAAAGGCTCTGCAATCTCCTCTCTAGCTTCCCAGAGAATCCTACGATAAATCCCATCCGGCCCAGGGGACTTATCTATTTTCACACCTTCCAGAATTGCTAACACCTCCTCCTTATGAACCTCAATCCCGTCTCGTCTAATCGACTGCATCTCAGTATTCTCCTCAACTACATTGTCTTTTTCCTGTGTGAATACTGACGAAAAATATTCATTTAGCACCTCTCCTATCTCTTCGGACTCCACGCACAACTTCCCACTACTGTCCTTGACCGGCCCCAATCTTACTCTAGTAAGTACATACATGCATATGTACAGACACTAACACACACATACATACAGAAACACAGCACACCCATACAGACTGTGTGCAGTAACTGACACTGCCCTGAGTTTAACCATCTTTAACACAGTTTGTGTCAATCAGATAATTCCCAGTTTTTACTGACGAAATATCAATGGGAAAGTGGGACAGTACTGTGATGTCCCTCGCTCTATTGTCAGGAAAGAGTTGAATGTGTTTAATAAACTCATGATTATTTGTACAACTAACAAACTTCCACTCGTACAACAGATCCATGTAATCCCCTGATGTTCATCTGTGAAATGGATTGATGTTCATTCTCAGAAACTAATTAAAAGTAAACTCCCCGTCATTAATGGTTACTTAGTCCCACTCACACCTTGTGTTAGTCTGTGTGAAAATACTGTGCTCACCTGTGGGAAAAAATTGTGCCCCTGGCTGCAGAAGGTTCTGTTCCTTTGTCTGGATAAAAGTGTTTTATAGCCGGTTTGAAACTGCAGCTTTGTCTCTGTGTGGATTTTAAGTCTGGGGCCAATTTTTGTGTGTGAGAGAAAGTTTGTGTCAGTGTGTGGGGGAGCAAGGAAGGAACAATCAGGAGACATTGGACTCAACTTTTGGGTTGCTGCTTTCTCTAACCCATCCTCCCACGGTCCCCGCCCCCCACCCCACCTCCAGCCTCTAACCTCACGAAGAAGCTTCTTGGTTTGTTCCATATCTGGAGGATGTGTGTTCCAGGCAGAGACAGCTGGGAACTGACTGGATAGCTGGGATTTGGGAGGAGAGAGCAGTTTGAATGACAGAACTTGCGGTTTATAAAACTGGTCTTGGCAGCCATACTTCCTTTCTTCATGTGGATGAAGCCAGGAGGTGGGTGTCAGAGTCATTCTGGTTGTCTGAGTTATTCTGGCTGTCTGTGTCTGTGTGAAAGACAGTGTGGGTACAGCTGGAATCTCAATGCTAGTTTTAGACCTGTACCACCCTCTTCCTGAAGCAGCCCTGGTGAGCAGACTCAGTATCTTTCCTGAACTCCTGGCTGTCTCTCACTGACTTCTCCTCTTCTTGTCTCTCTGTTTTCTTGCTTTGTGTCTCTGTCTTTCTCTCTAAGTCTCTCCTTTTGTCTCTCGTTTCTCTCTCCCTCTTGTGTCACTGTCTCTCACACTCAACTCTTGTCTCTCTTTGTTTCATTCTCTCTCTGTCTTCTCCCTTTGTGTCTCTGTCTCTTTCTCTCAAAGTGTCTCCTCTTGTCGCCCTTTTGGTCTTTCTCACTCTTTGTATCTTTCTCTCACCTGTGTCTCTGTCTCTCACACAGTCAACTTCTGTATCATTTTGTTTCATTCTCTCTCTCTCTCACGAGCAACCGCTCTTTGCCCCCTACCCCTCTCCGTTTGTTCCTTCCCCCATCATTCTCTCTCTGTCTTTTCCCTCCATATTTCTCTTTCCTTTCCCTTCATCTTTCTCCCTCTCCTTTCCCTCCCTATCTCCTTTCCTTCCATCTCTTTCTCTATTTCATCTCCCGGTGTCTCATCTCATTGCCTCTTTCTTTCCATACAAAATTGCCAAATTCCATCCCCACCCCAAATATGAATGTCCCCGCAAATTTGACCCTAGAATCTTGTCATTCAATTTGAGACTCCGTATACCCGCCTCATTTCACACTCTCTTCTCCCTCCATTTTCTGCCTCCAATATTTCCACCAACAAGTTTTGCTGCTGCCCAGTTTTGTTCCTCTCTTTAACATCCCCCCAAGGTGCATGTCCCCAATTTTGTCACACCCTTACAGCATTGTCCCCTGAAATCCCAAAATCTTGTGCTGCCGAAAACAGTTGCCCCTGCCAGCTATTGCACTCCCCCTACAAAAATATTTTGATGCCCCACCCACCAAATATTGTCCCCTCAATTATTGCATTTCCCAATATCTGTTCTCCAAAAGTTTGCGCTCCATCCCGATTTTGCAACCTCCCCACTTTATGTCATCTCAAATATTGACCCCCACAAATTTTTGCACCCATTTAAATATTTCCCCCCCACTTTTAACCCATATTTTATCCCAACAAAAATTTTCAGCCTCAGTTTCTGATAGCTCCCTGGGCAGCGTCACCCTCTTTCTTCGTTCCTCTGTGATCCCTCCATTATGTATAGATAGCCCACTGTATCTCCCCCCATGAGCAACACCCAAATCCCCCCCTCACCCTCACTGGATCCCTGACCCCACCCCAGGGGCTCGACGCCCCAGGGAGTATGGCCAGAGACACTCAGGCCTGTTCACTGACTGCCTCACTGCACAGCAAGATCCCAGTCCCCAGGCAGGCCCCCTTCCCCCCTCACCGAGAAAGATGTTTTATCTAACAACCCCTTCCACCTTTCAGTTTAGACAAAGCACGATGGTGCAAAATGCAGGTGGGTCAAGGACCAGGAAGATCCTCTGGCATTACCCATAAAGAGACATTGAAGGACAGAGAGAGTGATGGAGAGACAGAATCCAAGAGGAAAATGGAGGGATAGATGGATGGCGAAGGGGAGAACGGACATAGGAAGATACAGAAAGAGAAATAGTCAGGAAGAGAGGCAGAAATCCCACTGAGAACACGAGGGAGACAGAGAGAGGGGGCGGAGAGAGGAGGGGAGAGGGAGATAGGAGAAAGATAGAAATTCTATGGCGAGGACGAGAAAGGACAGATACAGAGAGTGGGAAAGACAGAAGGGACAGAGAAAAAAAAAATCAAGGGAGAGAAGAGAAGAGCAGACAGAGAGATACCATGCAGAACGAGTGATGGAGACAGGATGATGCAGACAGAATGACCCTCAGGCAGGAACAGCAAGATCACACAGGCCAATGTGAGAGAGAGAGAGAGAAGTGTTGTGGAGAGGTGCGTGGGAAAACCTGGAAAGCAGAAAGACTGAACAATGAAACAGTTCTTGAAAAACCTGGGGAGGGGGCGAGACAGTAGGAGGGAGGAATATGAGGGGTGGGGGAAGAGTGAACAGCGGTAGATGCGAAGGATGTGGGGATTTATAGATTTATAGAAAACTGTGGGAAAGACAGGTAGGTGGGAATATGGAGGCAAAGAGAGAGGGAGGCAGTGAAATCTGTGGCATCAGACTTAGTAGCATCCCCCTTTTTGCCCCTTTGTCTCCCCCACACCCCCAGCCCAGAGCTCATAGCCTTGCAGTACAAACCCCAGAGACAGCCTGAAACCCACAATTCTTTTCCCTGTGCGTGTGCAAGTCTGTAAATGACCGACAAGGAGACGGGCTGGTTTATTATCATGCTCTCGTCTCTCTCTTTCTCTCTGGTTCCAGCTCTTGTCTGAAGATTCCTCACGGCAGAACCATTTGATTCTCTCAGTCTGTGCATCATCCCAAATTTCAGCTCCCGAATCTAATCTCCTCAGGGGCGAGGTTGGAAAGACAGAGAGAAATAAAAAACAATATCCAGCACCAAAAGCACAGCAAGATCACACCACTCTCTGCCATCCACAATCTGACACATTCCCAAGGACAGCAAGATCCCACCGCTCGCTGCCTGAACTTCCATTATCTGACACTTACCCCCACTTCCCCTTCCCCCTCCAGAACAGCCCAACATATTAAATGTGGAACAGGAAGAGGCTCAAACCGCCTCAGTATTTCTGTTTGAAGGGAGTAGGAAGAGAGATATTTACTCCAGAGGCTGGGGTTCACCTCCACCGTGCCCGCTATTCCCACCCACCGACCATCTCCACTTCCAGAGATTGTGCCTACCTCTTTACGTGTCCAAGCTTCAGTCTCTCAGTAATCTCCTCAGGGGGAGAGAAGGAAATTGATCACATCAAAGCCAAAGTTTTGAAACAAAAATGAAGAGGAACATATGAGATTCCATCACAGACTGATTTTCAAAATTTTCCCAATTTTTCAGCATTTTCCCCTGATCTTAAACCCAGAGAATAAGAACAGATTTGATCTGGGATCAAGGGGCAAATGCTTTCTGACTGCTTCCAGTGTTTACTTTCTGAGAGGCCGGGCAATGACTCAGAGCCTGTCACTCCCCAGAGCCTGTGTCTCTTCCTTCGTCCCTCCAGCTGGTTTTCTGACACCATGATGGTAAAAAAAAGACCCAAAAAAAGACCAATGACCATCCCACTCCCATTCATCAGGCACAGACCCCATGCCCACTACTTCGGGGATTGGTGTTGTTTCTACATGAAATATTAATGATGAACTGATACACTTACCTTTCTCTCTCTCTCTCCCAATCTACATCTCTATCTCTGCTCAGCTTTCTCCTGCTCTCAGAAATTGATCAAACTTTCTCTCTCTCTCTCCCTCTCTGTCCTTATCCACTTCTCCATCTCTGTTCAGCTTTCTGCTGCTCTCGAGAATCAATCTCTTTCTTGCTGTCTGTTCTCTGCCCCTCTCTCTCTCTTCCCCTCTATCTTCCTCTCTTTGTCCCTATTGACCTCCCCACTTCTGCTCAGCTTTTCCTGCTCTCGGCAATCAATCGATATCTATCTCTCTCTCTCCCCATTTCCTCTATGTTTTGATTGAAACGTCCTCTCCTGCCTTACGTTTTCAACATGTTGCAATCTCCCCACCGTGTCTCGTAGACATTTGCAACATCAATATCACATTTTGGAGGGTGAGGGGGTGACGAGAGGTGGGAGGGATCTGGGCTGAGGGAACAGGACAGACGATGCACTCCACCCACTATCAAACCATCAGCAATCTCAGCCCAGGGGCCCGTAGACAGGCACACAGCGCATTTGAGGGTGACCCGCAGACCGAGGGGGTGCACAGCAAGATTACACAGGCAGCCATATCCAGTACCTCCAAGGGATTCCCTCAAAACCTTGTCGGAGCCAACCACACCCTGCCCCCACAAAAGAGGGGCTGACATTGAAATGAAGGATGTTCTGCACAGCAGGATCCCACGAGCTGTCCCCGGCCTCCCTACACTGAAGGAGACTGAAGGTTTCCATAATCCTCACTGCCCAAGATCAGAACTGACCCCACACCCACCTCATCTGAATTTGGAAATAATGGACCCCTGCTACTGTTAAGGAAAAGGCTGCAGGCTGTCCCCTCACAGCAAGATCACATAGGCTGCGACGTGAAGACAGGACTTCCCCCACTGAGTGCACCAGCAAATACTAAACTCCCCCATTTTAACTTAGAACTGAGGTTGGACTGAACACTGGAGTTAACCCCTCACGCCCTTGTACCCATCCCCCCACCCCCTGTCACCCTTTTCCCTCCAACACCACAAATCTTGGCCCCTACACTCTTCACTGCGCAGGATCCCACAAGCAGCAAAACATGAAAACGGCCACTTGTTGATAAGAGAGGATTAATCTCATCCCAAACATTGGCCGTGAGGGAGTGGGGGTGTCAGACCCTGCAGTTTCTGCTCCTTTGAAATATTGAGTCCACTCCTTATCCCCAACCCAGAGCCTGCACTGGCCTCCCCATTCCCTCAACACCCCACACTCAGGGACAGGAATGAAGTCCCAGTCGATGGAAACAATTCGCTCCGTTTACCCACATACCTCACACAGACCAATAGGGGCCAGTAGGAGGGAATGGAATATGGATGGGGGGTGGGATCCACTCCCTTCCCATATCCTGGCCCACCCATCCCACCCACCCATCTCCCCATTAAAATGAAGACAAATCCCAGTGGAGTTTCTCCCAGATATTCCAAGATGAAATACAGGGAAGTAACCAGCTAGATGGAGAGACAAGGGAATCCAGCCTTCCCCTCCCCTTCCCGTCCGATCACCAGTAAACTACATTCAAGTGGCGCCTGCACCTTCCGTTTATCCCTCACCACCCCATGGCCCTGTCTGAAGTACACATACGACTCTCCTCAATGATTCACAAAGCTTTTAATTGTATAAGTCCTGTCCTTGTTTGTTTTACCAAAATGCAATACCTTGTATTTATTCAAATTTAAACTCCATCTGCCACTCCTCAGCCCATTGATCCAATTGAACAAGATCTCTTTGTAATCTTAAATAACTTGGCTGTCCACTGTACCAGCAATTTGGGAACCATCCACAAACTTACTAATCATGCCTTCTACAGTCCTATCTAAACCATTTACACAAATGACAAACAAAAGTGGACCCAGCAGCAGACCCTGTCGAACAGGTGTCCAGTCTGAAAAACAACCTCCACCACCAGTCTCTGTCTCCTGCCATTAAGCCAATTCTGTATCCAATTAGCAAGCTCACCCTGATTCCCATGTGATCTAACTTTAATAATTTGTTTGCCACAAGGAACCTTGTCAAAGGCTTCACTAAACTCCAAGTAAACAATGTGTACCACTGTGCCCTAATCAACCTTCTTTACACTTCTTCAAAAAACTCAATGAAGTGTGTGGAGCACGATTTCTCTTGCACAAAACCATGCTGACTATCCCTAATCAGTCCATGCTTCTCCAAATGCAGAGGCTCACAGGTCTATGGTTCCCAGGCTTCTCCACACATCACTTTTCAAACAGATGCAAACACCAGCCATTCTCCAGTTATTAGACACCTCACCAGTATTTAGAGATGATACAAATCTTCCTGCAAGAAGCTCAATTTCCTCCCTAACTTTCCACAATGTCCTAGGATACACTAGCTCAGGACCCAGAGAATTATCCACGTTTATATCTTTTAAGACCACCGGAACTCCCTCTTTTATAATGTGAACTGTTTCCAAAATATCATTATTTATTTCCCAGAGTTCTCTAGCCTCCATTTCTTTCTCCACAGTAAAAACAGAGGCAAAATATTCATTTAATATCTTTCCCATCTCCTGAGGTTCAACACAAAGATGAACTCTTTCACCTTTATGTTGCCCAACTCTCTCTCTAGTTGCTCTCTTTCTCTAATGTACTTATGGCATCCCTTTGGGACATCCTTAATCTTATTTGCCAAGACTATCTCATATCCTCTCTTTGCCTTCCTGATCTCCCTCTTAGGAATGCCCCTACACTCTTTATACAATCAAAATGAATCTTTTGAACAGTATGTAATATGTGATTGTTTGTATCTAATATGTGATTTTTTTTATTTTTATATAACAAGTCCTTCATCCCTGCAATCAATCTTGTAATCCTCCTCTGGATCCTTCTAACACCAGCACATCTTTCATGAATACAGGGCCCAAAACTACCCACAATTTTCCAACTGCGGTTTGACAAGCACCTTTTATAGCCTCAGCAGTACATTTCTGCTCTCGCTGTCTTCAAATGAATGCCTACATTGCCTTTGCCTTATAACCATCAATTGAACCTGCATGTTAACCTTACGATAATCCTGAACTAGAACACCCAAGTCTCTTTTGACTTGAGCTTTCTGAAGGTTTACCCCATTCAGAAAATAGTCTGTGCCTTTACTCTTCCCACCAAAATGTATAGCCTTACCTTTCCTTCACTGTATACCACCTGCCACTTCTTTGTGCACTCTCCTCGCCTGTCCAAGTCATTCTGAAGCCTTCCCACATCCTCGAGACAACCTGTCCCTCCACCTATCATTGTGTCATCTGCAAGCTTAGCAACAAGGCCCTGAATTCCTTTGTCCAGATCATTAATGCATTACGTAAATAGTTGTGGTACCAACACTGACTCCTGCTCAACTCCACAAGTCATCTGGCTGTCATCCTGAAAAAGACCCCTTTATCCCAACTCTCTGCCTTCTGCCAGTCAGCCAATCCTCAATCCATGCCAGTACTTTGTCCCCTAACACCACGGACTCTTACCTTATTTAGCAGCTTCCTGTACGGCACCTAGTCAATGCCTTCTGAAAATCCAACAGATTACATCCACTGGCTCCCCTTCGTCCAAGTTGTTCAGTACCTCCTCAAAGAATTCCATCAGATTTGTCAGGCATGCCCCCTTGGTGAAGCTATGCTGACTCTTCCAAGTACTCCATGATCACATCCTTACAGTGACCTGTCACACTGTGTTTAATACAAAGCTAATTTATTTGACTTTTATCCAGAATATTAAAACTTTGCTTTCAGTCCTGAATGTGATGAACTGCAAAGTCCAATTACAGTTGAGATCTGTGAACTCTATGTTGTCTCAGCAGGATTGATAAGTGAGTGAATTCCTTCCCCCACACAG
>NC_063339.1:91629432-91629814 GCF_021869965.1 Rhincodon typus
CTGAATGTGATGAACTGCAAAGTCCAATTACAGTTGAGATCTGTGAACTCTATGTTGTCTCAGCAGGATTGATAAGTGAGTGAATTCCTTCCCCCACACAGAGCAGGTGAACGGTCTGTCCCCCAGGGTGACTCTCTGCTGTATCAGCAGGGCCAATGAGTGACCCAACTGTTTTTTCCTCACATGCAGCAGGTAAATGCTTTCCACCCAGTGTGAACTCACTGGTTGACTGAGAGTTGAGATGATCGCCTGAACCCAGGCCCACAATGAAAGCATCCAAAAAGGTGCCTCATCATGTGAAAATGTTGATGGGACATCAATTCGACAGAACTTCGATAGCACTTCCCCCAGACTAGACATTTGAAAGATCTCTCCTCAATGT
>NC_063339.1:91629914-91630609 GCF_021869965.1 Rhincodon typus
CCAGTCCCACAATGAAAGCATCCGAAAAGGTGCCTCATCATGTGAGAATGTCGATGGGACATCAATTCGACAGAACTTCGATAGCACTTCCCCCAGACTAGACATTTGAAAGATCTCTCCTCAATGTGAACACGTCGATGATAAAACCGTCCCCAAGAACTTGCACAGGGATTCCTATAGTCTAAGCATTTATAAAGGTCTCTCCTCAGTGTGAACATGTTGATGACAAATCAGTTCCCAGGGGCTTCTGTCGCACTTCCCGCAGTCTGGGCATTTAAAAGATCTCTCCGCAGTGTGAACTTGTTGGTGTCTCAGCAAGTTGGACGACCAAGTGAATCCCCTCCCACATTCAGAGCAGCTGAATGGTCTCTTCCCAGTATGAACCTGCTGGTGCTCTGTGAGGGCAAATGATCACCTGTACCCAGTCCCAGAATGAGAGCACCTGAATGGTCTCTTCTCAGAGTGAAGATGTTGGTGGGATATCAGGTCCAGGGGGTTTTGTAGCATTTCCTGCAGGCTGAGCATTTAAAAGGTCTCTCATTAATGTGAGCAAGTTGATGCGACATCAGGTCCCTGGGACTTTTAAAGCACATCTCTCAGTTTGGGCATTTAAAAAGATCTCTCCTCCGTGTGAGCACTTCGATGGGTCATCAGGTCCCCAGATGTTTTACAGTATTTTCCAGTCTCAGCATTTA
>NC_063339.1:91630709-91632637 GCF_021869965.1 Rhincodon typus
ACAAGTCCTTCATCCCTGCAATCAATCTTGTAATCCTCCTCTGGACCACTCTCACACCAGTACATCTTTCATGAATACAGGGTCCAAAACTACTCTCAATTTTCCAACTGCGGTTTGACAAGAACCTTTTATAGCCTCAGCAGTACATTTCTGCTCTCGCGGTCTTCAAATGAATGCCTACATTGCCTTTGCCTTATAACCACCAATTGAACCTGCATGTTAACCTTACGATAATCCTGAACTAGAGCTCCCAAGTCTCTTTTGACTTGAGCTTTCTGAAGGTTTACCCCGTTCAGAAAATAGTCTATGCCTTTACTCTTCCCACACACTTTCCTTCACTGTATACCACCTGCCACTTCTTTGTGCACTCTCCTAGCCTGTCCAAGTCATTCTGAAGCCTTCCCACATCCTCGAGACAACCTGTCCCTCCACCTATCATGGTGTCATCTGCAAGCTTAGCAACAAGGCCCTGAATTCCTTTGTCCAGATCATTAATGCGTTACGTAAATAGTTGTGGTACCAACACTGACTCCTGCTCAACTCCACAAGTCATCCGGCTGTCATCCTGAAAAAGACCCCTTTATCCCAACTCTCTGCCTTCTGCCAGTCAGCCAATCCTCAATCCACGCCAGTACTTTGTCCCTAACACCACAGACTCTTACCTTATTTAGCAGCTTCCTGTACAGCACCTAGTCAATGCCTTCTGAAAATCCAACAGACTACATCCACTGGCTCCCCTTCGTCCAAGTTGTTCAGTACCTCCTCAAAGAATTCCATCAGATTTGTCAGGCATGAAGCCCCCTTGGAGAAGCCATGCTGACTCTTCCAAGTAGTCCATGATCACATCCTTAGTGACCTGCCACACTGTGTTTAATACAAAGCTAATTTATTTGACTTTTATCCAGAATATTAAAACTGTGCTTTCAGTCCTGAATGTGATGAACTGCAATGTCCAATTACCGTTGAGATCTGTGAACTCTATGTTGTCTCAGCAGGATTGATAAGTGAGTGAATTCCTTCCCCCACACAGAGCAGGTGAACGGTCTGTCCCCCAGGGTGACTCTCTGCTGTATCAGCAGGGCCGATGAGTGACCCAACTGTTTTTTCCTCACATGCAGCAGGTAAATGCTTTCCACCCAGTGTGAACTCACTGGTTTACTGAGAGTTGAGATGATCGCCTGAACCCAGGCCCACAATGAAAGCATCCAAAAAGGTGCCTCATCATATGAAAATGTTGATGGGACATCAATTCGACAGAACTTCGATAGCATTTCCCCCAGACTAGACATTTGAAAGATCTCTCCTCAATGTGAACACGTCGATGATAAAACCGTCCCCAAGAACTTGCACAGGGATTCCTATAGTCTAAGCATTTATAAAGGTCTCTCCTCAGTGTGAACATATTGATGACAAATCAGTTCCCAGGAGCTTCTGTAGCACTTCCCGCAGTCTGGGCATTTAAAAGATCTCTCCACAGTGTGAACTTGCTGGTGTCTCAGCAAGTTGGACGACCGAGTGAATCCCCTCCCACATTCGGAGCAGCTGAATGGTCTCTTCCCAGTATGAACCTGCTGGTGCTCTGTGAGGTCAAATGATCACCTGTACCCAGTCCCAGAGTCAGAGCACCTGAATGGTCTCTTCTCAGAGTGAACGTGTTGGTGGGATATCAGGTCCAGGGGGTTTTGTAGCATTTCCTGCAGGCTGAGCATTTAAAAGGTCTCTCATTAATGTGAGCAAGTTGATGCGACATCAGGTCCCTGGGACTTTTAAAGCACATCCCTCAGTTTGGGCGTTTAAAAGATCTCTCCTCCGTGTGAGCACTTTGATGGGCCATCAGGTCCCCAGATGTTTGAAAGTATTTTCCAGTCTCAGCATTTAAAGGGTCTCTCTTTAGTGTGAACGTGTTGATGGGACACCAAGTTCCCAGA
>NC_063339.1:91632737-91634815 GCF_021869965.1 Rhincodon typus
TCAGAGTGAACGTGTTGGTGGGATATCAGGTCCAGGGGGTTTTGTAGCATTTCCTGCAGGCTGAGCATTTAAAAGGTCTCTCATTAATGTGAGCAAGTTGATGCGACATCAGGTCCCTGGGACTTCTAAAGCACATCCCTCAGTTTGGGCATTTAAACGATCTCTCCTCCGTATGAGCACTTTGATGGGCCATCAGGTCCCCAGATGTTTTATAGTATTTTCCAGTCTCAGCATTTAAAGGGTCTCTCTTTAGTGTGAACGTGTTGATGGGACACCAAGTTCCCAGATGTTTTATAACATTTTCCACAGTCTTGGCATTTAAAAGGTCTCTCATTAATGCGAGCTAGTTGACGGGACATCAGGTTCCGGGATGTTCTGAAGCATTTTCCACAGTCTGGGCTTTGAAATGGTCTCTTGTCAGTGTGAATGAGCTGGCGTTCCAGCAGGCTAGATGACTGAGTGAATCCCTCCCTACACACTGAGCAGGTAAATGGCCTGTTACTGGGGTGACTGCGTCGATGAGTTTCCAGCTCAGATGCGGAAATGAATTCCTCCCCACATTTCCACAGTTTCACCCCAGTGTGACTGCATTTGTGGTTTGTGAGGTCTGATGATTCGCTGAAGCCTTGTCCACACACACAACACATATACAGTTTCTCTCCAGTGTGAATAGAGCTTTTTCCTTCCAGGTTTAAAATCTGATCATGTTCCATTTGTGATAAAATGGGCGACTCCATCAGATCCTGGTGTGATGGTGCGTTTGAAAATCTTCCCCTTCTAATATCTTGTGAAATTGACATCAAACAAAAAACAATGCAGTCAGAGACAGAGACAATCTCTAAAGACATTGGCTTCTGTGTGGAGATCGAGAATGAAGGAGGGGGATTTTGGACACCTACAACTTGACCAGAACTCTGTCAGAATCTTTTAAACACTCAGCCTCCACCACTGAGAAGGGGCAGGGTAACAGGTGGATGTGAATACCAACACCTCCAAGTTCCCTCCAGGTCACACACCATCCAAACATTGCCGACATCCAGTCCTGGTGGAGTAGAAATTTCCTCCCATTAACTAATTGGCAAAACCGAGGCCTTTATCTTCATTCCCCAACACAAACTCTACAGCCTCACAACTGACTCTCAACCCTCTGTGGCAACTGCTGGAGTCTGAACCAAACAAGTCATAACCATGGTGAAGAGATGAGTTTTCAACCACATATCCCTACCATCATCGAGACTGCCTACTTTCACCGCAGTAACATTACCCGACTCCTCCGAGTCTCTGTTCATTTGCTGCTGAAACTCTCGTCCATTCCTTTGTTACCTCTGGACTTAACTATCCTTACGCACTCCTCACCATCCTCTCACATTCCCCTCTCTGCACTTGTCTTACTTCTCTGCCTCTATTTTTGGGTGCCCTTGAGCTCTGTTTAGTGTTTTTTTCTTCTTTCCATTGACTGTATCTAAATGAGATTTTGACCATTGCTCATTCTCCCAACCATGTGCTGCTGTCTTAACAGCTTTATCTTCCCACATCAGCTCTCACAATGCTGTAAGGGAAGGAGTTATAGGTTACTCATCAGGTGATGTAATCCTGAGGCCATCCAAAACTCTGCTGCCCGCATGAGTGTTCACAACAAGGTTTGTTCACCAACTGGCCCATGCTCACGCAGCTAAATTTTAAACTTTTCATCCTTTTGTTCAAATCTCTTGATCGTCTCCTCTCTATCTCGCTCTGTAATGTCCTCCAGCCTCCAGCCCTCTCAAGGGCAATTAGGGCTGGTCAGTAAATGCTAAACCAGCCAGTAATGGCCACCCCCACCCCAAGAATGACATTTTTTTAAAAAAATGTCCTTCCAGATATCTGCATTATCTCCAATTCCAACCTCCTGAAAATTCTTGATTTTAACTGTTTCACATTTGGTGCCCTCAAGCTTTAGCTGCCAAGGCCACAAACTGTGAAATTTCCTTACTAAACCTCTCCTTTTCTCTGCCTCAGTTTTGCACTTTAAAATACTCCTTCAAAACAACAAATCTGACCATAAAACATTTTGTCACCTCCCTAACATCTTATTATGT
>NC_063339.1:91634915-91635091 GCF_021869965.1 Rhincodon typus
GAAATGGTCTCTTGTCAGTGTGAATGAGCTGGCGTTCCAGCAGGCTAGATGACTGAGTGAATCCCTCCCTACACACTGAGCAGGTAAATGGCCTGTTACTGGTGTGACTGTGTCGATGAGTTTCCAGCCCAGATGCGGAAATGAATTCCTCCCCACAATCCCCACATTTCCACAGT
>NC_063339.1:91635591-91647178 GCF_021869965.1 Rhincodon typus
ATTCACTCCATGTTACAGTTCCACATCAGCAATGTCAGCTGCAACTGTCTGACGTGTAATCAGTTTATAACAAGAATAGAGGGGAGGTCAGGAAAAGTGAAGGGCAATGGTAGTTTGTGAGATTTGACTGTCGGCCGAGTGGAGCCAGGCTCAACGTGGGTGCTGAAGACCAGTCTTCACTGTTTACCCTGGTATACAGATCACATTGGATCAATCACACAAGGACTCTCCTTTGTGTGTTGTCCTTTGCACATCACAACTCGGTTCAGTGCCTCGAGGGATTCGGAAACTTTTAATTTGGCAACTAACTCAGGTCAGTGGTCCACAAACTAAGCTGTGTCGGGCCACTATTTAAACGGGCCACCACTCATAGCAACGACCCAGAACTATACAGAGAGAGGAAGAACACCAATACAAAATCTTCGTTTTGAACGGATATCCCTGCAATTTCATCCGCAGGTGCCTACTAAATAGCAACAGAAAGAGGACACATTATGCCCTAACACACTGGCTACACTGCCATACATCAAGAACATATCAGAACTGACAACTCCTATGACCACTAGGAATTACGGTAGCACACAAGCCCAAAGCCATGCTACGACAAACACTCACAAGGATTAAAGACCACATACCCACGACATGCAGAACCGACATAGTTTACAAAATACCGGACAACGACTGCCACAAACATTGTATCAGAGAGACAGGAAGGAAACTAGCCATCAGAATACATGAACATCAGTTAGCAGCAAAATGACACGACGAACTTTCCCTAATATCAGTACACTCGGATAATGAAGGCCATCAGTTTAACTGGGACAACATAACCGTAGTAGCCCAAGCCAAATATAGACACACATGGGAATTCCTAGAAGCATTGTTTTCAATCCATAATGCAATCAGCAAACATATAGAATTGGACCCCATATACAACCCATACAGAACAGAACGGGAAATGACAGAACTCACCGCAACGGACCGGGCAGTATAAATTCAAAGTGGAGTAGAACAACATCGCTTCATCGGAAGTCTCACTCATGATGTTACCTAGTATGGTGACGAAACGTCTGAACGAAAACAAGCCAGCTGGGCGAGCAAGTTAACAACATCAACTTTAACGTTTAATGTGTGGCTCAGTGTCAGTCTTTGTGATATTATACACACACTGTTGTACCCGCTTCTCCCGACGTACACAACGTACCCCGACAAAAGGCAGCTTTATGTGGAACACAAGCAGTTTCTCCTGACAATGGGTACCGTTGCCATGAGCTGGGATATGAAATAGACAGTGAGCTGAAGTAACCCCACACTCATGTTACTCATTTACCTTTCAATTTCAATTTTCAATTTCCAAAACCCAGCGATCCAATCACTTCACCTGCTGGGAATCTGACAAAAACAGCGCTGGGCATACATTCCTCTTCGGAAGCATCTGTCAATTTGCAAGAGTAGAAAAGCTGTCAACTTCACTCGAGCGAGAGAGGATACAACATTTCAATCTTCCAAACCAAAGTCAGACGCCGTATCAATTACACCACTGGCTCATCCTGTCGACTTGTGATGTAATCAGGGATACCGGCGGATAAAGCATTCGCAAGGTGAATATCCAGCAAAATAATCGCCGTCACTGCTGCACTTCAATATTCTCCACTTTGTGAAGCGGTGAATTTCACTGGCAAACGAAACACGTTCGTCCTTGCATGCCTGCTTTACTGTCACCCGTTTCTCTGCCACCCGTTTCTCTGCTGGAACTTGCTATCGTTTTATTAACAGTCATTGCAAAGTTCTGCCTCTCCTATCTTTTTTAAAAAATTATTTCCTCACAACTTAAGAATGTCTCCTAGTCTTGAAATCTCCCATCCTAGGGAAAAGGCAACTACAATTAGTACTATCTACACGTCTCATTATTCTATGAACTTCTGACAGGTCGCCTCTCAACCTCCTAAGCACCAGAGAAAAAAGTCCAAATCGAGCCAACCTTTCTTTATAAATCAAACCTTTCATACCAGGCAACATCCTGGTAACCCTCTTCTTAACACTCGCCAGCTTAATTATATGCCTCCTGTAATTGTGCGACCGAAACTGCACACTGCATTCCAGAAGATGCCTCACCAACATTCTGTCCAACCTCAATATGACTTTCCCAACTCCTGAATTGAAACGATTGAGCAATGAAGGCAGGCGTGCCAAAAGCCTGTTTAACCTTTCTGTCCATACGTGATGTAAACTTCAAAGAATTATGTACCTGCACCCCTAGGTCCCTAAGGAGGCACCTTAACAGTGAGACAAAGTCTGTGGGCGGTTGGGGAATAGTTTCGAATTTCTTTGACTTCACGTGTAAAGAAATTTATTGTACACGTGCAGCTGAATAAGATCGGCAGTTCATTCTCCGTGAAGAACTATAAATGAAACTGAACATTTTTTCAATTAAAAAGTAAAATTAGACCCTCTCGAGTCGGAAGGAAACCGTCGCTCAGAGGCACAATTCCCGCTTTGAAATGGTGCCTGAATGATTCGACCACATTCCGATGATGTTCGGAACATTTCATACTTTCCGAACTCCACCCAAGAAATCCAGAAACAAGGCTCTGTCTCTTTGCATTTTGAACCCTCCCTTCCTCTCAGCAGTTCTTTATTTTAAGCTGATAAAAATTCTGACCAAAGTTGAATGTAACATTCGCACGTTTCGCTGAGATAAATCTAATTCCTTTTTTGAATGTTTCAATGACCTGTGGAGTTTGCATCAAATTGAATGAATTGAAGCGAGTTAAACAGCTTTTTCCCGCCACTTAATTCAATTTTGAATAGCCATATGAGAAATGTTTGCGATCTGAAAAAAAAATCTTTTATTCTCTCTCCGCAAATAATTTTTCACATTTCGAACATTTCCAAGACGTTTGTCGATCGTTGAATCATTTCCAAATCCTCAGAAACTGGCAATTTCCCATAAACTTTGTTCAAAATTGACTGTTGCCACGACAACAGAACAATGAGTCGAAAGTCATGAACCTGAAAATCGCCTAATTTTGAAATTCAAGAAATAGGACTCACTGAAGATGCATCGGATCTTCACGATCTCCCCGAACTCTCAGTGACGAACAGAATCCAAGCGAGAATGATCTTTTTGCTAAGATTACAGCAGAGAACTGAGAGGACTCCACCTGAAGGTTTTCCAAGACACTGAAGATTTCTTCTTCCTGTGTGACATGTTTTATTTTGATCAAAGAAATGCTTATTCGCGGGTAGGGAGGGACAGGATTGTGAGTATTCCCAGCATTTTCCAAGTGTAAAGGCACGACTCTGTAAAAACAACAAAAGTGAAAGCCTGTGACAGACTGAGAGGCACATTTAATTCACTGACACAAGGAATAAGGAACAAGGCAGAAGAAATACTGATGAACCAACTTTCACTGTGAAGTTGTAGCTTCTTGAATGTTCTTGTTGTTCGGAAGGAGCTTTCTCCACTGTAGCCTTGGTTTAAAATTCAGACAGAGAATGACTCCATGTTGCTGTTGTGTAGTAGTCACAGTGGACAGGGCTTCTTAGCAAAGATAAGCCAGGCCGTTGAGTGTTTGTGGAGTGGTGCTGGCAGTCAGTCTTACTTAGAATGACTTTACATTCAGATTGGAAGAATCCAAAATGTTATCGGTGGAAAACAAATGCAGAGGGAACGGAGTGAAAGGGCCGTGATTCGCTCCAAGGCGTGACAGCGTGAAACTAAGACTATAATTTTATCCAAGTCCACCCCCCAAACAATATTGGACCTATCGATTAAATAAGACCATGGACAAAATGATGGAGGAGCAGTAGGAATAAATTAGGAGCAGAAATATTCGACCCAACGAGTCTGCTGCATCTTTCAATGATAATCTTCAACTCCGTTCTGCTGCCTGACCTGGGTACCTCTTGACCATCTTACTGATTAGACGTCTGTCTAACTCAGTTTGACAATACCCAACAATTCAGCTTCAACAGCCGTCTGCAGGAAAGAATTCCACAAGTTCACTGGCCCCGAGCGAAGAAATTCCTCCTCATATCTGAATTAAATGGGTTAAACCTTATTCGGATATGATGTCCTGAACTCCTTCTCTGTCATGCTCAGGGAAAGCATTTGTCCATATTTACGCTGTCAAGGCCCCTAAGAATATTGAATGTTAATAAATGCTGTTATATGATTATAAACTCCAGTCAGCCTCCTGTGTTCCAAGGAGAACAGTCCCAGCCTAACCAAACATTCTGCAAAGTTTCATCTTATCCAGTCCTGGCAACATTCTTGTAAATCTCCGCTGCAACCTGCAGAGTTCTTGGATATTTTTAAGGCAGATAGAGAGATATTGTGCTTAGCAAAGGTTATCAAGTTTTTCAGGGATTGACCGGAATAGGGATTTAGGATTAGAATCCGATTGACCCTACATATATACAATGTTAGGGCACTGAATTTCTCTGATTCCAGGGCTGGGAACTGGGGTTAAATGATCTTCTGCAACAGTGGTTATTTCCTTGTGTGAGGAAACTGCTGATGCAGCCAATGTAAAACTCGATTTACATTTGAGAAATATATACAAGACCGCAGCCCAGAACAATTACTTCATTTCCACCCGAATATTAATTACATTTGCCAAGTGAATATAAGAAAGTAATGTTTTTATTTTGAAACATAACAAATGACCACTCAGCCCATTGAACCTGCCTCGCTGATCAATGAAATTATGTATGAACTTCTGCTTCACTGACATTTTTCTGCACTATTCCATGATTTCTTAATATGTTTAATCTAACGAAATCTATCAACCTCAGTTTTGCATACTCTGAATGCTGGACATTGACATCCTCCATGGCCCTGCATTCGATAGATTTTGTCCACTCATTTCAGTATGCTATTTGATGAGTATTTCTGTTGTGTTTCTGGTGCTGCTCCTGGCATGCCCTCCAGCAGTGTGCTTATTGTACGTTTCCCGGTGCCTCGTTGTTAAGCGCCATGGTCGTATAATGGCCAATACTCTGCATATAGCCACAGCAGCTTCGACTTGAATCCGAATCACGGCAATGTTTGTTTTCCCTTTTATTTTCTCTTAATATATGCAATAGTAACACAGTAGAAGATCAATTAATATTGCAAGAAGGCATACAGAGGCGTGTGAAATGCCAAGGTTGTGGTGACATTTGTACAATGGTTAGAGATTACCTTGATTCAGGAGATAAGCATGTAGAATCTGTTTATGTAGAGATGAGGAACAGTGAGGGAAAGAAGTCACCAGTGGGTGTAGTCTACAAGCCTACTAACAGTAACCACAACATGAAAACAAGCGTATAAAAAACAGATACTGTGTGTGACAGATAAAGGGACGACAATAATCATGGGTGACCTTAATTTTCCCCTCTCCCACTCCCAGCTCCATGGCAAATAAAGTTTACAGAACCATAAACAATTTATCAAATATGTCCCATAGAACAACACTGGAAATATCCTGGCCTTCGAATAATTTACACGTACTTAGTTTCTTTCATTGTGAACTTTAGGAAAGGAGACCATTTTTTGCCAGAAAAATAAATATGTCATTCACCTCTGTTTGCTTCATGCTCAGGAACACTCAGGTTCCTTTGTACCCCTTTTTTTGGAAATTTCTCTCGATTTTAATAGTAGTCTACCTTTTGACGCTTCCTACCAAAGTACAAGAACTCATACTGCCGACATGAAACTGCATGAGCCAAGTTTTTGTCCACTCACTCAACCTATCTATATCCCTTTGCAGATTCACATATCCTCATCACAACATGCCCTCCGCCTATTTCGTATCTTCTGCAAAACTGAACACATTACACTCTGGCACTTCCTCCAAGTCATTAATACAGAGATAAATAATTGCAGCCCTATGACTGACCATTCTGACACTCCACAAATCATATCTTTCCAACTTGAAAAATACCCATTAATCTCGATTCTGTATTTTATGTTAATTAAACAATGGGCAGCCCATGCTCATTTATACCTAACAGCGTAAACCCCTACCTTGTGCAATGACCTGAGATATGTCTCCTTATTGAGTGCCTGTTAAAAATTCAAATGCACTTCATCTGCCGTTTGTCTTTATCAACTATGCTTGTAAGATGACCAAAGAAGTCTGGCAAAATTTTCAAGTGTGATTTGCCTTTCAACAAACGATGTTGACTGTGCTTGATTGCAATAACCTTTTATAAACGACCTTTATTTCTTCCTTTACAATTGTCTCGCATTTTTCAAATGACAGATAAGACATTGGGACAGATGGAAGTATTTTGGCCCATCAAGTCAATTACACCTTTAAATGAGATCATGGCTAATCCTCAACTCCACTTTCCTGCCTTATCACAGTCGCCCTTGAATCCCTAAATGACTAAATCTCTGTTTATCTCAGCCTTGAATACACCCAGCCTTATCAGAACTCTGTTGGAAGAATTCTACAGATTTGTTACTCTCTGAATGGGAGAACATCCCCCTCATCTCTGTATTAAATGGGCAACACCTTCCCCTGAGATTACGCACCCGGGTGTAAATCAGAGCACAGCAAACCCCCAAAGTTAGTTATGAACTCCATGGCACATCCAGCGCCAATTGTGAGTATTTGAAACAGTTTCGTTTTTGACCGATGGTTAAACAAACTGCCCTGATTTGCACATTAGATTGTCCAATGAAGAATCTGCTTCAAAAGTACTCCATTGGTTGTGATTGAGATAGTGGTGAAAGGCGCTTTCAAAATACAAAAAATACAAATCTTTCTTTCTCAATCCATTGATCTATTAATCTCTTTGCTCATAAAAATGGATTCTTCCCATTTACTCTATTTCTCAATAATGTAGTTCAATTCAATCTCCGTTCTGATCAAGTACAGTTTGACAAGAAATATAAGGGTTGTGGCACGGACAAGACAAGCCGAATGCTCCTCTTTCCTTTTGAACCCATTCCATGAGAAATGTAAAAGGTTAGCTTCACCCCTGTAGTCGTGGCCGAGTGGTTAAGGCGATGCATTAGAAATCCGTTGGGGTTTCCCCGCGCAGGTTCGAGTCCTGTCGACTACGTTCCCTAAACATGTATGTGTTTTTTCAAATAATCTTCTGATCAATGAGTTATTGCTCAAACTCGAGAAAATCCGTCTCACGACGCCACCGGAGAGTCTGATCATTTATTGACATTCAGAGAACACGCGTTCTGAACAAGAAACTTACCAGACTCAAAACTTCAGCTCTGTTTCTCTTTCTACAGGTACCACGAAACGTGTTGAGTTTCTGCAGTATTCTCTGTGTTTTATCGACATAAATGGTTTTGCATTAAATATCTTGAATTGCAGTCCTCTGGTAACTGACCCTGGTCAGCGTCTACAGTTTCTCCCGACAATCACCCCGCCTATTCCCGCCACTCCCTCCCCCACTGCTGTGAACACCACCAGGAAATCTCTGGTTAAATTTTTTGCTCCAAAGAGAACATTTCCGATGTCGGGAATCACTCCATTAAACAAGATTTCCTCATCCCTGCACATGTTGCAAGGCGGAGGATTGGGAAGAGATTTTGGGAAAATATTAACAGTTGGAAGTGGGGGGTGGGGCGATGTTAAGGAAGCAAAACAGAAAACCCAGTCTCCAGCTTTTTGATTCTTTAGAAACTGTTGGAAACCGGAATCACAGGAGAATGAAGAGTGAAATTTCCGACTGAGCGCAAACAGTCAAGACACCTGCCCCTTCTTTTAAAGGCTGGGACATTGACTCTGATGTCCTCGGGACATGAACTGACTTGTGACATTGAAAGGATTCTCGTTCCTGCACATCAGGAATTCAAATCTCATCTCGGCTACGGGACAATGAGACAAACAAAAACTGCTGTAGAAACTCAGCAGGTTTGGCAGTCCCTGTGGGATAAAACAGAGTTCTGAAACGTTGACACTGATTCTCTGCCAGATCTGCTGAGCTTTTCCCGAAATTTATGTTTTTGTTTTTAAATGAATGTTTATCCCATCTGTTGGGATGAAACAGCTGGATCTACCATGCACTGAATTTAACCCTTCAGAAATCTGAGAAGTGATTGGATTCAAACAAACCGAGTCATGATTCACTCTTCCTCAGCTCCACACAGAGAGAGAGGGAGAGAGACCTGGAAAGCAGAGCTCAGCGCTGCGACGTATATAGTCGTGGCCGAGTGGTTAAGGCGATGGACTGCAAATCAATTGGCTATTCCTGCGCTATTTGAATACCGCCAACAACGGTTGAGAGCTGAAAGGGATTTGCTCATTGTATTCTTGTTTGGGAAAGGTATTACAGGAGAGGTGGCCGACGAACATTTCGGTTAAGAGGGACATATGCCAATCACTGCCTGTTCGAGAGCAAGAAGCATAAAACCTCACACGATTTAAGGTGATGCAGTGATTGGTTTGACGAGTTTTCGAAATTGAAAGTTGCACGTGAGCAGCCTGTGAGACTATTTCAGCTCACTGTCCATTTTATATCCCAGCTCACGGAAACAGTTCTCATTGTCCGGAGAAGTTGCTTGTGTTCCACCTAAAGCTGCCTTTTATCGCTGAAGCTTGTGGCTGGGGACGGAGAGCGGACGTCAAGCACATGGAGCAGGTATAATCCTGAGGTCTCTGTCACTCTCGGGGATGTGCACCTGTGTCTCCCTCTGTGGGTGAAAATGAGGATGAGTTCCTCAAGGGGGTATTAACACAGTTTTACCATCTCAAACTTCAGGCCCATTTATTGTGTTATTTGACATCACAGGGATAAATGCATTGACATTTGCCTTCGTAAAGTCAAGCACACAAGGCTATGGGCGAAATGCTGGAAACTGGGACTAGAATGGATGGAGGTTTGATGAGCTGCACTGAAATGATGGGCCAAATGGTCTTTTTCCACACTGTTAAAAACTCAGAGACGGAGAAACTGATCTGCAGCGAATATGATCAGAAATGAAAACGGAAAAGCAGTGTCATTCCGAAAAGACACGAGCTGTTCTGTTGTATTTCTTGATGGTCCAGTGGTTAGGATTGAACGCTTTCAGTGCTGTAGCCTAGGTTCAATTCCCAGTCAGGGGATAGAGGTTCTGTTACGCTAATTCATCGTGGTGCCAGCAGTTCTGACTGTACAGGAGCTAGTAGCTGATTTCATTTGTCCCAAACGTTGTGTAGGTTCACTGAAAATAAAGAACTGAGGCAATCTGACACAAAACAGAATTTGGTAGAGAAACTCAGCAGGCTTGGGAGCATCTTTGGAGAGAAACAGAGCTGAGGTTTCAGATCCAGTGACCATTCATCCCTACTCGGTGAATTATGCATTTCTATGTTATAATGTCGGGAGAAATTATTCGCTTTGTCTGTCGAAACGACGTATTTATCAAATTCACTCTGTCATTAGCTTACTCACGCCAACTTTACAACTTTAAAAGGACTTCATCAGCTGTAATGCTGCTTCCGTTGCCATGAGGTGCTGAAAAGCTCTGCTTAAATGGTTGCCTTTTTCTTTTCTTTTCTGTCAGTTAGCAGCCATGTGAAATGGAGAATTGTCCTTTCAGTGTCGACCACAATATGTGTCTCTATTTGTCTCTCTTTGACTCCGTGTATCCACCTCTCCCTTTTTCACGTTCTCCGACACTCCATTGTCCACAACCCCATTTCCCATTTCTGCTGTTTGAAAAGTCTGAAATTCGGATACACTTTGAGAGTGGAGTGTCTAGTACTGGGCTCACATTCCTTGGATAATGTGTCTGTCTGTTATGACTGAGGTGAGGAGTCATTTCTGGTCTCAAAAGATTGTGAATCTTCAGAATTCAAAATAGAATTCCTAACCCACCAGAAAAAAAAAACAATGCCACCACAATTATAGTATTAGAGCGATGTCTTTACTGTTGGTTTAAAAATGAATGAGGGTGATCTTTTCAAAGAGCAGAAATGGGGAATGAGGGATGTGGACATGGAGTGTCGGAGAGTGTGAAAGGGGGTGAGGTGGATACACAGAGTCAAAGAGAGACAAATGGAGACACATATTGTGGTAGACACAGAAAGGACCAATTCTTCATTCGAAATGGCTGCTAACTGACAGAAAGGAAAAGAAAAATATCTGTGCCATTACCACAACATTCCCCGGTAAGGCTACAGTTTATCCAGCCTCACCTCGTTTTTCCGACCAAACTGTGAATGAAGGGATGAGAATACAAGAAAAGGAGAAGCAGAAGTGCTTGTGGAACAGCAGAAAGGAACTTCATGGTGAATCGAGCAGACAAAGAGGAGACACAGAAGCAGCCTCCTGACGACAAATGTGTTTTCTTTGCCAGTAAAACTCACGGCTTCACAAATCAGGGACCTTGAAGTGAAGAAGTGATGGTGATTATCTTTGTTGGTTGTTCACGCTGTGAATGTTACCGTTCTTGTTCATGTCCGTGCTAACACCACAACTCGACTGCATGTAAGCATCACACATAAACCGGTGATAGGTTCTGAAAACTGAAAGGCCTCCAGCTGCGCAATGAGGCTGACTCCCTGCATTAGGAGCTTTTGCAGAGCCTAATGTTAACAATTTCTGTTTTGCAATTGGTCAGTGCATTCGGATATTGAGAGAAAGACTGGTGTTTTGAGACTACCCAGGAATGCAGCCTCTTTTCTTTTCAGTTGTTTCAGCGGTGGGAGTCCGGGAGGAAGCGCGAGGGCAGCCTGGGAAAGTGAGCTTTTCGATTATAAAAGTCTTACCTCGCGTGACTCCATTTTTGGACTAAGTGAGGTAATATATTTGGGCGGTTGCTTTACCCGAAACACTACATAGGTAGTGTCTCCCACCCATCCTCCTCCTCTAACCAAAAAAAAAGGTTCTGAGCGCTGATTTGGTAAGGCTCCAAGTATTTTTTTTTAATTTGTCTGTTTGGGAATTCAGAACAGTGGGAATGGATGTTAGGGCAGTTGTATGCTCCTCCTGTAGAATGTGGGAGGTAAGGGTCACCACTAGTGTCCCCACTGACTTCATCTGCGGGAAGTGTACCCAACTCCAACTCCTCGGAAACCGTGTTAGGGAACTGGAGCTGGAGCTGGATGAACTTCGGATCATTCGGGAGGCTGAGAGGGTAATTGAGAGGAGTTACGGGGAGGTAGTCACACCTCAGGTACAGGAAAAAAGCAGATGGGTTTCAGTCAGGGGACGGAAAGGGAACAGGCAGACAGTGCAGTGATCCCCTGTGGCCATTCCCCTCAAAAACAAGTATACCGTTTTGGATACTGTTGGGGGGGACGACTTACCAGGGGTAAGCCATGGGCTACAGGTCTCTGGCACAGAGTCTGTCCCTGTTGCTCAGAAGGGAAAGGGGGAGAGGAAGAGAGCATTAGTCATTGGGGACTCCATAGTTAGGGGGACAGATAGGAGATTCTGTGGGAACGAGAGAGACTCGCGGTTGGTGTGTTGCCTCCCAGGTGCCAGGGTCCGTGATGTCTCGGATCGTGTTTTCGGGATCCTTAAGTGGGAGGGGGAGCAGCCCCAAGTCGTGGTCGACATGGGCACCAACGATATCAGTCGGAAAAGGGATGGGGACATAAGGCAGAAATTCAAGGAGCTCGGGTGGAAGCTCAGAGCTAGAACA
>NC_063339.1:91647278-91651823 GCF_021869965.1 Rhincodon typus
CCAAGAATAAATATTTCTCCAATTTCACGAAGAAAACCCACCATGAATATCATTAATACAAATAGAGAATCCCAAGAGTAGCTTAATGTGAGGCCAGACACGGAAGTGCCTGAGATTGTAATGTAGAAATACAAATACCTGGAGATGTAATTACATTTCATTGAATGATTCAGTACCACGTGACCCACGACTATTTCATATTCATGTTCAAGGAGTCAGCATCATCATTGCGTCACAATAGTTGAAGGCCACCGCCGCTCATACCATATGACGTCATGGTGCAGCTGGAAGCCCCGGCGAGAGTTTATGAAAGAAACTTCACTGAGGGTCAGACAGTTCTGAATCGGGAAACATTTGGATGGCCAACCGGAATCATTTAATGCGATACAAAATCTCCAAATCAAACAAGTTTGAGGCATCCTCCTTTCTTCTCACTTAAAGTTCAGCGCCTATCAAGCGAGATAATGATTACTGTGGGCAGTTGATTAAAGTCCGAAATGATGAGACGCGATGTCAAAACCATTTAAATAGAACAGCCCCGCTCCCCACGCTTTGAATTATAAACTCATTGCTTGATCACCCGACCAATGCCTAAAGCAAAGAATTTCACATGAAATCACAGCCCGATTACAGCAAATGTCTCCATGATGAATGCCCCACCCTTTATTTTGGAACAGTAAAACTGATAAAGGAAAATTGTCATCTTGGTAGTTGCAATATGAAGCCTGAACTGGCTGACACCTGGTTTCCTGGATCTTACAGATTGTTTCACATCAGTCTCTGTACTGCATTTAGTCAGCATGTTCAGCTGTAAAAAGAAACAGAAACAACTGCGGATTCTGTAAATCAGGAACAAAAACAAATTGCTGGAAAAGCTCAGCAGGTCTGGCAGCATCTGTGAAAGCAAAAACAGAATTAACGTTTCGGGCCCAGTACCCTTCCTCAGAAATGTTAATTCTGTTTTTCCCTTCACAGATGCTGCCAGAGCTGCTGCGCTTTTCCAGAACCTTTGTTTTTGCAGTTGTTAACCAATATATCTTGTGAGTCGAAATGTTCACTGTTTCCTGGTCACATATTTCCGACCCGTCAATGAGCTGTTGGAAAATATTCTCCAATCATTGAACATTCTGCGGATATCCAGTACATTCAGGCCCAGGAATTTTTTCACAATATTCTTTCAAACTCACCATGAAAAAAAAGTAACCGAAAGTCCATCTATACATAATTTATGAGAAATCTACGGAGCTCTCGGCTTAAATCAAAATTACAAGCACAAGACGATCAATATTCAAAACCCACACACTCTAATTATCTTCTACCAGCGACAAGCAACAACTGCAGCTTCTTTGAAGTCGCATTCTGCTGCTTTTGATCGTCCACACCCCCGCATGGATGCCTAAGCTGAGTTCTAGATCTGTTTGCAGTCTGTCTCATTTGGCATGGTGACGGTGCCATGTAACGCAATGGGTGGCATGCACAATGTGAAGGTGAGACATCGTCCCCTCAAGAATTATATTTTGGTCACCCCCTGCCGTTACTGACATGGACAGATGTGTCTGCTGAGGACAGATTGGTGAGGATGAGATCAAGCATGTTTTCCCTCTTCTTGGTTCTCTCACCATCTGCATGGCCAATCGAACAACTATGATTTGGGACCTGACCAGCTGCTGCCGAGCCACTCTTAGTGATGGACATTGAAATCGCCAATGCAGAGTTCATTCTTACCAGCCTCAGTATTCCATCCAAGTGCTGTTCAACATAGAGGACTACGGATTCATCAGCCGAGAGAGAAGAGTAGGCGGGAATCAGCAGGCGGTTTCCTTGTCCACGTTAAAGCGAATGCCCTGAGACTGAATGGGACCAGGATGCCATGTTGAGAACTCCAAGTTAATTTCCTCGAATATGTGAACATTGTGCCGCCACCTATGCTGGGTCTGTCATGAAGGTGGAACAGGACATATCCGTGGATGGGGATGGTGAATCTGGGACATTATCTCTAAGATGTGATTCCGTGAGTTTCAGATTGATTGTAATTTTCCAAGAAAAACAAATGTCCTTTGCCAATTTTCCTCTTAAAAATAGAATCTGTGACATTTATTGTGGAAACATGGAAACAGTCTGATCCCACCCCCTGCAGAGACATCCATGTCACCGGGAAACAGCTCTCCCAAACCCCGGGCCATCTCTCTTCGTGCCTTTCCATTTTCTGTCTGTCCCCAAGTATTTGATTGCATTGCCGCAGAGATCCTGCTTGAATTCCTGATCTTTTCAAAGAATCCTGATTATTTCAACGTCTTCGATCGGGTAATGACACCGAGAACATCAGAGTCAATGCTCCAGCGTCATAAAGATGGGGAAGATGTCTTGACTGGCTCTGCTCATTCAGACCGTTCACCCTTCAATCTCCCCCGAGTCTGGTTCACAAAGAGCTTTGAAATATTCCCGAAGCTGGAGACTGGTTGTTTCCTTCCCATGTTTCGCCTCCCAACTAACAAATTTCGCGTTGTTTTTCATGTTATGGGTGGGGTTGGGCAGTTTGATTGAGCTGATAGTGAGAAATTCTTTCCACTGACCAGGGTGAGTAACAGTTCGATTCCGTCTTCTCGAATGTGAGATTTTCACTGCAAAGACCCTTTGGGATCTCAGACGGTCTTAGATTTCATAATGAACCACGTTCACACACTCCCAAAGATTTTCGCGAAAAGACGTCAAACAGCGAAGAGAGGACACAGCGACAGATAACAAGGGCTCAAGCGGGATTTAAACGCGAGACCTCTCACAGCCTCATCAACGACCCTCACACCTCTACACCAACGAACAGTTTCATCGAGCATTAGCTTTCTGTTATAATCTAGTTGATCCTCATACAGTGGTCTTTGGTTGTTGGAGACCGGTTTCAAGTTGTATATGCTCCAGAGGTGTGTAATAACATCTTTGAACAGGCTGCTTACATTTAAAAAATCTCAGTTCGGGCAGTGAAAGCAGCAATGAACAACTTTTTCCCATTCTGCCCCTGCTCCCGGGCTGATGCTATTTTCTCCTTCCCCCGAGCGCTGGGCTGTCTTCAATGGCAGATGGATCAAACCATTTCCCTCTACGGTCAGGCAGTGCTTGGGGATGGTATACGTTTTGCAGCTCCTTCTTGAACACTGGAAGGGTGAAAAAGCAGAAGAGGCAGAATCAGACGTCAAGAAATTATAAACCACTGTTGGGAACTTTTATCAAATGGCATTAATCAGAGACAGAGAGAAGGATGCAGAGCTGTTAGAAAAGAGAGAAGTCGAAACTGGAGACTATTCCCTTTAGAAACTTAATACGGGATCTTTCTGTGGAGCCTGTTTGGTTTTCAGGATTCGACTTCACACAGCAATCTCGCAGAAAGTCTTCTGCAACGCGGACGTCGGTTTCTTTGTTACGACCGGACAGGGGTTAATATCTGACACCAACAGTCCCAGATTAAGAGAATCCGAGTGAAACGCTCACTCACTGAGAATCATCCACAACGTCCCTGAGCTGCGGAGCTGCAGACAGTTCAAAGCGGAAGGGAGGGTTAAAAATGAAGCATTCTTTCTCACTCGCCTGCTCTGTCACAGAGACAGTGAACAAAATCAGAAGTCACATGACACCAGGTTATAGTCCAACAGGTTTATGTGAAATCACACGCTTTCATAGCGCTGCTCCTCCATCAGGTGAAGTGACACTTTTCACCGGCATCTCCCCGTCACAGAGTCAGGGAGAGTGACGTTGTAAACCCATGATGTCATTCCCGTGCAGGAAGAAGCCGTTCAGCCCATCGAGTCCACGGGGACTGTCTGTCGCTTGTATCTCTCTGAGATATTTACAAAAGTTGACAACTGTCCGAATAATGCTGAACTGCGCCTGTGCCGTGATGCTGTCTCCGACATACTGACCCTCTTGTCGTTCATGACTTCTCATTTCACCGGGAGGACGCTGCTGTCCGAAACAGCGTGGGCAATTCCTGCAGGGCGTCCTGCGCATGGAACACACTGCAGCTGATGTGTATCAATATGAGACAATTATTTCTGACACATGGAGTTACGGGAAGTTGAGCAAAATGCAGCATACTGCAGCTCTGTGCCGGAAGGACACTGGCAGCGATCAATACATGCACACCGCAACATGGAGCTCCTAAAAATCACAGGGTGGTTTCGATCTAGTGATTTTTGACTTAACGGGCGCAGCATGCTCGCACTGCACCATTCTGCTAGCATAGAGTACTGGGCTTTCAGATAAGTATTGGGCTTTTCATCTGGCATGTGACACGTGCATTCGAGGATGATGTAAAAAGACCATCACTGATGTTCTGTAACATTTACCCGGCTGTGTAACTTCCCACATTCTGTTCGAACTCGGATTTCACGAAGAATCACAACATTCACGAAACATCAGAGTCGGATTGCGTGCATTCTGAAACATTTGTTTTCCCTTTGAGTTATTCCCTTGTCGTGTTCCCTGCACTGGTAGCTCTGCCCCATCCCTACTTCACGTAGTCCGACCTCATTTCGCGGAGCTGCGTTTTCAGAA
>NC_063339.1:91652323-91652662 GCF_021869965.1 Rhincodon typus
CAAAGACCAAGAAGATCCTCTGGCATTACCCATAAAGAGACATTGAAGGACAGAGAGGGAGATGGAGAGACAGAATCCAAGAGGAAAATGGAGGGATACATGGATGGAGAAGGGGAGAACGGACATAGGAAGATACAGAAAGAGAGAAAGAGAAACAGTTAGGAAGAGAGGCAGAAATCCCATTGAGAACAAGAGGGAGACAGAGAGAGAGGGGGTGGAGAGAGATAGAAATTCTATGGAGAGGACGAGAAAGGACAGATACAGAGAGTGGGAAAGACAGAAGGGACAGAGGAAAAAAAAATCGAGGGAGAGAAGAGCAGACAGAGAGAAACCATCCAG
>NC_063339.1:91653453-91653682 GCF_021869965.1 Rhincodon typus
GGAGAGGACGAGAAAGGACAGATACAGAGAGTGGGAAAGACAGAAGGGACAGAGGAAAAAAAAAAATCGAGGGAGAGAAGAGCAGACAGAGAGAAACCATCCAGAACGAGTGATGGAGACAGGATGCTGCAGACAGAATGACCCTCAGGCAGGAACAGCAAGATCACACAGGACAATGTAAGAGAGAGAGAGAGAGAGAGAGAGAGAGTTGTGGAGAGGTGAGTGGGAA
>NC_063339.1:91654499-91654707 GCF_021869965.1 Rhincodon typus
AGAGAGAGAGAGAGAGAGTTGTGGAGAGGTGAGTGGGAAAACCTGGAAATCAGGAAGACTGAACAATGAAACAGTTCTTGAAAAACCTGGGGAGGGGGCGAGACAGTAGGAGAGAGGAATATGAGGGGTGGGGGAGAGTGAACAGCGGTAGATGCCAAGGATGTGGGGATTTATAGATTTATAGAAAACTGTGGGAAGGGCAGGTAGG
>NC_063339.1:91654807-91657882 GCF_021869965.1 Rhincodon typus
GTCTCTCACACTCAACTCTTGTCTCTCTTTGTTTCATTCTCTCTCTGTCTTCTCCCTTTGTGTCTCTGTCTCTTTCTCTCAAAGTGTCTCCTCTTGTCGCCCTTTTGGTCTTTCTCTCACCTGTGTCTCTGTCTCTCACACAGTCAACTTCTGTAAAATTTTGTTTCATTCTCTCTCTCTCTCACTAGCAACCGCTCTTTGCCCCCACCCCTCTCCTTTTGTTCCTTCCCCCATCATTCTCTCTCTGTCTTTTCCCTCCATATTTCCCTTCATCTTTCTCTCTCCCTTCCTTCCATCTTTTTCTCCCTCTCCTTTCCCTCCACCTTTCTCTATCTCCTTTCCCTCCATCTCTTTCTCTATTTCATCTCCCGCTGTCTCATCTCATTGCTTCTTTCTTTCCTGCCTCGCTTCCAAAATTTTCTTTCCATACAAAATTGCCAAATTCCATCCCCACCCTAAATATGAATGTCCCTGCAAATTTGACCCTAGAATTTTGTCATTCAATTTGACACTCCGTATACCCTCCTCATTTCATACTCTCTTCTCCCTCCATTTTCTGCCTCCAATATTTCCACCAACAAGTTTCGCTGCTGCCCAGTTTTGTTCCTCTCTTTAACACCCCTGCAAGAGGCATGTCCCCAATTTTGTCGCACCCTTACAGCATTGTGCCCTGAAATCCCGAAATCTTGTGCTGCCAAAAACATTGTTGCCCCTGCCAGATATTGCACTCCGCCTACAAAAATATTTTGATGCCCCACCCACCAAATATTGTCCCCTCAACTATTGCATTTCCCAATTTCTGTTCTCCAAAAGTTTGCTCTCCATCCCAATTTTGCAACCTCCCCACTTTACGTCATCTCAAATATTGCCCCCCACAAATTTTTGCACCCAGTTAAATATTTCCCCCCAACTTTTACCCCATATTTTATCCCAACAAAAATTTTCAGCCTCACAGTTTCTGATAGCTCCCCGGGCAGCGTCACCCTCTTTCTTCATTCCCTGTGATCCCTCCACTATGTATAGATACCCGACTGTATCTCCCCCCATGAGCAACACCCAAATCCCCCCCTGACCCTCACTGGATCCCTCGACGCCCCAGGGAGTATGGCCAGAGACACTCAGGTCTGTTCACTGACTGCCTCACTGCACAGCAAGATCCCAGTCCCCAGGCAGGCCCCCTTCCCCCCCCTCACCGAGAAAGATGTTTTATCTAACAACCCCTTCCACCTTTCAGTTTAGACAAAGCACGATGGTGCAAAATGCAGGTGGATCAAAGACCAGGAAGATCCTCTGGCATTACCCACAAAGAGACATTGAAGGACAGAGAGGGAGATGGAGAGACAGAATCCAAGAGGAAAATGGAGGGATAGATGGAGGGCAAAGGGGAGAACGAACATAGGAAGATACAGAAAGAGAGAAAGAGAAACAGAAACAGTCAGGAAGAGAGGCAGAAATCCCATTGAGAGCAAGAGGGAGACAGAGAGAGGGGGCGGAGAGAGAGGGAGATAGGAGAAAGATAGAAATTCTATGGAGAGGACGAGAAAGGACAGATACAGAGAGTGGGAAAGACAGAAGGGACAGAGGAAAAAAAAAAATCGAGGGAGAGAAGAGCAGACAGAGAGAAACCATCCAGAACGAGTGATGGAGACAGGATGATGCAGACAGAATGACCCTCAGGCAGGAACAGCAAGATCACACAGGACAACGTGAGAGAGAGAGAGAGAGAGGGAGAGCTGTGGAGAGGTGAGTGGAAAAACCTGGAAATCAGGAAGACTGAACAATGAAACAGTTCTTGAAAAACCTGGGGAGGGGGTGAGACAGTAGGAGAGAGGAATACGAGGGGTGGGGGAAGAGTGAACAGCGGAAGATGCCAAGGGTGTGGGGATTTATAGATTTATAGAAAACTGTGGGAAGGGCAGGTAGGTGGGAATATGGAGGCAAAGAGAGAGGAAGGCAGTGAAATCTGTGGCATCAGACTTAGCAGCAGCCTCCTTTTGCCCCTTTGTCTCCCCCACACCCCCAGTGTCTCCCCCACACCCCCAGCCCAGAGCTCATACCCTTGCAGTACAAACCCCAGAGACAGCCTGAACCCCACAATTCTTTTCCCCGTGCGTGTGCAAGTGTGTAAATGACCGACATGGAGACGGGCTGGTTTATTATAATGCTCTCGTCTCTCTCTTTCTCTCTGGTTCCAGCTCTTGTCTGAAGATTCCTCATGGCAGAACCATTTGATTCTCTCAATCTGTGCATCATCCCAAATTTCAGCTCCCGAATCTAATCTCCTCAGGGGCGAGGTTGGAAAGACAGAGAGAAATAAAAAACAATATCCAGCACCAAAAGCACAGGAAGATCACACCGCTCTCTGCCATCCACAATCTGACACTTTCCCCCACTTCCCCTTCCCCCTCCAGAACAGCCCATCATATTAAACGTGGAACAGGAAGAAGCTCAAACCGCCTCAGTGTTCCTGTTTGAAGGGAGTAGGAAGAGAGATATTTACTCCAGAGGCTGGGATTCACCTCCACCGTGCCTGCTATTCCCCCCACACCCACCGACCATCTCCACTTCCAGAGATTTTGCCTACCTCTTTACATGTCCAAGCTTCAGTCTCTCAGTAATCTCCTCAGGGGGAGAGATGGAAATTGATCACATCAAAGCCAAAGTTTTGAAACAAAAATGAAGAGGAACATATGAGATTCCATCACAGACTGATTTTCAAAATTTTCCCAATTTTTCAGCATTTTCCCCTGATTTTAAACCCAGAGAATAAGAACAGATTTGATCTGGGATCAAGGGGCAAATGCTTTCTGACTGCCTCCAGTGTTTACTTCCTGAGAGGCTGGGCAATGACTCAATGGTGGGGAGTCACTCCCCAGAGCCTGTGTCTCTTCCTTCGTCCCTCCAGCTGGTTTTCTGACACCCTGATGGTAAAAAAAAAACCCAAAAAAAGACCAATGACCATCCCACTCCCATTCATCACGCACAGACCCCATGCCCACTACTTCCGGGATTGGTGTTGTTTCTACATGAAATATTAATGATGAACTGATACACTTACCTTTCTCTCTCTTCTCT
>NC_063339.1:91657982-91708447 GCF_021869965.1 Rhincodon typus
CTGTTACTTTCGCTCCTATCCAGAATCATCTTTGCAATCTTTTCCTCTACATCTCTGGAACTTTTCGGAGGCCTATAGAAAACTCCCAACAGGGTGACCTCTCATTTCCTGGTTCTAACCTCAGCCCATACTACCTCAGTAGACGAGTTGTCATCAAATGTCCTTTCTGCCACCGTAATACTGTCCTTGACTAACAATGCCACACCTCCCCCTCTTTTACCACCTTCCCTGATCTTACTGAAAAATCTAAACCCCGGAACCTGCAACAACCATTCCTGTCCCTGCTCTATCCATGTCTCCGAAATGGCCACAACATCGAAGTCCCAGGTACCAACCCATGCTGCAAGTTCACCCACCTTATTCCGGATTCTCCTGGCATTGAAGTAGACACACTTCAAACCACCTTCCTTCCTGCCGGTACACTCCTGCGACCTTGAAACCTTATTTATGACCTCACTACTCTCAACCTCCTGTACACTGGAGCTACAATTCAGGTTCCCATCCCCCTGTTGAATTAGTTTAAACCCTCCCGAAGAGCATTAGCAAATTTTCCCCCCAGGATATTGGTACCCCTCTGGTTCAGGTGTAGACCATCCCGTTTGTAGAGGTCCCACCTACCCCAGAATGAGCCCCAATTATCCAGGTATCTGAATCCCTCCCTCCTGCACCATCCCTGTAGCCACGTGTTCAACTGTTCTCTCTCCCCATTCCTCGCCTCGCTAGCACGTGGCATGGGTAACAAACCAGAGATAACAACTCTGTTTGTTCTAGCTCTATGCTTCCACCATAGCTCCTTGAATTTCTGCCTTCCGTCCCCATCCCTTTTCCTACCTATGTCGTTGGTGCCTATGTGGACCACGACTTGGGGCTGCTCCCCCTCCCCCTTAAGGATCTCGAAAACATGATCCGAGACATCATGGACCCTGGCACCTGGGAGGCAACACACCAACCGCGAGTCTCTCTCGTTCCCACAGAATCTCCTATCTGTCCCCCTAACTATGGAGTCCCCAATGACTAATGCTCTCCTCCTCTCCCCCCTTCCCTTCTGAGCAACAGGGACAGACTCTGTGCCAGAGACCTGTACCCCATGGCTTACCCCTGGTAAGTCGTCCCCCCCAACAGTATCCAAAACGGTATACTTGTTTTTGAGGGGAATGGCCACAGGGGATCCCTGCACTGTCTGCCTGTTCCCTTTCCGTCCCCTGACTGTTATCCATCTGCTTTTTTCCTGTACCTGAGGTGTGACTACCTCCCCGTAACTCCTCTCAATTACCCTCTCAGCCTCCCGAATGATCCGAAGTTCATCCAGCTCCAGCTCCAGTTCCCTAACACGGTTTCCGAGGAGCTGGAGTTGGGTGCACTTCCCGCAGATGAAATCAGTGGGGACACTAGTGGTGACCCTTACCTCCCACATTCTACAGGAGGAGCATACAATTGCCCTAACATCCATTCCCACTGTTCTGAATTCCCAAACTGACAAATTAAAAAAAAATACTTGGAGCCTTACCAAATCAGCGCTCAGAACCTTTTTTTTTGGTGAGAGGAGGAGGATGGGTGGGAGACACTACCTATGTAGTGTTTCGGGTGAAGCAACCGCCCAAAAAGATTACCTCACTGAGTCCAAAAATGGAGTCACGCGAGGTAAGACTTTTATAATCGAAAAGCTCACTTTCCCAGGCTGCCCTCGCCCTTCCTCCCGGACTCCCGCCGCTGAAACAACTGAAAAGAAAAGAGGCTGCATTCCTGGGTAGTCTCAAAACACCAGTCTTTCTCTCAATATCCGAATGCACTGACCAATTGCAAAACAGAAACTGTTAACATTAGGCTCTGCAAAAGCTCCTAATGCAGGGAGTCAGCCTCATTGCGCAGCTGGAGGCCTTTCAGTTTTCAGAACCTATCACCGGTTTATGTGTGATGCTTACATGCAGTCGAGTTGTGGTGTTAGCACGGACATGAGCAAGAACGGTAACATTCACAGCGTGAACAACCAACAAAGATAAACACCATCACTTCTTCACTTCAAGGTCCCTGATTTGTGAAGCCGTGAGTTTTACTGGCAAAGAAAATACATTTGTCGTCAGGAGGCTGCTTCAGTGTCTCCTCTTTGTCTGCTCGATTCACCATGAACTTCCTTTCTGCTGTTCCACAAGCACTTCTGCTTCTCCTTTTCTTGTATTCTCATCCCTTCATTCACAGTTTGGTCGGAATAACGAGGTGAGGCTGGATAAACTGTAGCCTTACCGGGGAATGTTGTGGTAATGGCACAGACATTTTTCTTTTCCTTTCTGTCAGTTAGCAGCCATTTCGAATGAAGAATTGGTCCTTTCTGTGTCTACCACAATATGTGTCTCCATTTGTCTCTCTTTGACTCTGTGTATCCACCTCACCCCTTTTCACACTCTCCGACACTCCATTGTCCATATCCCTCATTCCCCATTTCTGCTCTTTGAAAAGATCACCCTCATTCATTTTTAAACCAACAGTAAAGACATCGCTCTAATACTATATTTGTGGTGGCATTGTTTTTTTTTCTGGTGGGTTAGGAATTCTATTTTGAATTCTGAAGATTCACAATCTTTTGAGACCAGAAATGACTCCTCACCTCAGTCATAACAGACAGAAACATTATCCAAAGAATGTGAGCCCAGTACTAGACACTCCACTCTCAAAGTGTTTCCGAATTTCAGACTTTTCAAACAGCAGAAATGGGAAATGGGGTTGTGGACAATGGAGTGTCGGAGAACGTGAAAAAGGGAGAGGTGGATACACAGAGTCAAAGAGAGACAAATAGAGACACATATTGTGGTCGACACTGAAAGGACAATTCTCCATTTCACATGGCTGCTCACTGACAGAAAAGAAAAGAAAAAGGCAACCATTTAAGCAGAGCTTTTCAGCACCTCATGGCAACGGAAGCAGCATTACAGCTGATGAAGTCCTTTCAAAGTTGTAAAGTTGGCGTGAGTAAGCTAATGAGAGAGTGAATTTGATAAATACGTTGATTCGACAGGTAAAGCGAATAATTTCTCCCGACCTTATAATATAGAAATGCATAATTAACCTAGTGGGGATTAATGGTCACTGGATCTGAAACCTCAGCTCTGTTTCTCTCGAAAGATGCTCCCAAGCCTGCTAAGTTTCTCTACCAATTTCTGTTTTGTGTCAGATTGCCTCAGTTCTTTGTTTTCAGTTAACCTACACAACGTTTGGGACAAATGATATCAGCTGCTAGTTCCTGTATAGTCAGAACTGCTGGCACCACGATAAATTAGCGTAACAGAACTTCTATCCCCTGACTGGGAATTGAACCCACGCTACAGCGCTGAAAGCGCTCAATACTAACCACTGGACCATCAAGAAATACAACAGAGCAGCTCGTGTCTTTTCGTAATGACACTGCTTTTCCGTTTTCATTTCTGATCATATTCGCTGCAGATCGGTTTCTCCGTCTCTGAGTTTTTAACAGTGTGGAAAAAGACCATTTGGCCCATCGTTTCAGTGCAGCTCATCAAACCTCCATCCATTCTAGTCCCAGTTTCCAGCATTTAGCCCATAGCCTTGTGTGCTTGACTTTACGAAGGCAAATGTCAATGCATTTATCCCTGTGATGTCAAATAACACAATAAATGGGCCTGAAGCTTGAGATGGTAAAACTGTGTTAATACCCCCTTGAGGAACTCATCCTCATTTTCACCCACAGAGGGAGACACAGGTGCACATCTCCGAGAGTGACAGAGACCTCAGGATTATACCTGCTCCATGTGCTTGACGTCCGGTCTCCGTCCCCAGCCACAAGCTTCAGCGATAAAAGGCAGCTTTAGGTGGAACACGAGCAACTTCTCCGGACAATGAGAACTGTTTCCGTGAGCTGGGATATAAAATGGACAGTGAGCTGAAATAGTCTCACAGGCTGCTCACGTGCAACTTTCAATTTCGAAAACTCATCAAACCAATCACTGCATCACCTGAAATCGTGTGAGGTTTTATGCTTCTTGCTCTCGAACAGGCAGTGATTGGCATATGTCCCTCTTAACCGAAATGTTCGTCGGCCACCTCTCCTGTAATACCTTTCCCAAACAAGAATACAATAAGCAAATCCTTTTCAGCTCTCAACCGTTGTTGACGGTATTCAAATAGCGCAGGAATAGCCAATTGATGTGCAGTCCATCGCCTTAACCACTCGGCCACGACTATATACGTCACAGCGCTGAGCTCTGCTTTCCAGGTCTCTCTCCCTCTCTCTCTGTGTGGAGCTGAGGAAGAGTGAATCATGACTCGGTTTGTTTGGATCCAATCACTTCTCAGATTTCTGAAGGGTTAAATTCAGTGCATGGTAGATCCAGCTGTTTCATCCCAACAGATGGGATAAACATTCATTTAAAAACAAAAACATAAATTTCAGGAAAAGCTCAGCAGATCTGGCAGAGAATCAGTGTCAACGTTTCAGAACTCTGTTTTATCCCACAGGTACTGCCAAACCTGCTGAGTTTCTACAGCAGTTTTTGTTTGTCTCATTGTCCCGTCGCCGAGATGAGATTTGAATTCCTGATGTGCAGGAACGAGAATCCTTTCAATGTCACAAGTCAGTTCATGTTCCGAGAACATCAGAGTCAATGTCCCAGCCTTTAAAAGAAGGGGCAGGTGTCTTGACTGTTTGCGCTCAGTCGGAAATTTCACTCTTCATTCTCCTGTGATTCCGGTTTCCAAGAGTTTCTAAAGATTCAAAAAGCTGGAGACTGGGTTTTCTGTTTTGCTTCCTTAACAGCGCCCCACCCCCCACTTCCAACTGTTAATATTTTCCCAAAATCTCTTCCCAATCCTCCGCCTTGCAACATGTGCAGGGATGAGGAAATCTTGTTTAATGGAGTGATTCCCGAGATCGGAAATGTTCTCTTTGGAGCAAAAAAGTTTAACCAGAGATTTCCTGGTGGTGTTCACAGCAGTGGGGGAGGGAGTGGCGGGAATAGGCGGGGTGATTGTCGGGAGAAACTGTAGACGCTGACCAGGGTCAGTTACCAGAGGACTGCAATTCAAGATATTTAATGCAAAACCATTTATGTAGATAAAACACAGAGAATACTGCAGAAACTCAACACGTTTCGTGGTACCTGTGGAAAGAGAAACAGAGCTGAAGTTTTGAGTATGGTAAGTTTCTTGTTCAGAACGCGTGTTCTCTGAATGTCAATAAATGACCAGACTCTCCGGTGGCGTCGTGAGACGGATTTTCTCGAGTTTGAGCAATAACTCATTGATCAGAAGGTTATTTGAAAAAACACATACACGTTTAGGGAACGTAGTCGACAGGATTCGAACCTGCGCGGGGAAACCCCAATGGATTTCTAATCCATCGCCTTAACCACTCGGCCACGACTACAGGGATGAAGCTAGCCTTTAACATTTCTCATGGAATGGGTTCAAAAGGAAAGAGGAGCATTCGGCTTGTCTTATCCGTGCTACAACCCTTGTATTTCTTGTCAAACTGTACTTGATCAGAACGGAGATTGAATTGAACTACATTATTGAGAAATAGAGTGAATGGGAAGAATCCATTTCTATGAGCAAAGCGATTAATAGATCAATGGATTGAGAAAGAAAGATTTGTATTTTTTGTATTTTGAAAGCGCCTTTCACCACTATCTAAATCACAACCAATGGAGTACTTTTGAAGCAGATTCTTCATTGGACAATGTAATGTGCAAATCAGGGCAGTTTGTTTAACCATAGGTCAAAAACGAAACTGTTTCAAATACTCACAATTGGCGCGGGATGCGCCATGGAGTTCATAACTAACTTTGGGGGTTTGCTGTGCTCTGATTTACACCCGGGTGCGTAATCTCAGGGGAAGGTGTTGCCCATTTAATACAGAGATGAGGGGGATGTTCTCCCATTCAGACAGTAACAAATCTGTGGAATTCTTCCAACAGAGTTCTGAGAAGGCTGGGTGTATTCAAGGCTGAGATAGACAGAGATTTAGTCATTTAGGGATTCAAGGGCGACTGTGATAAGGCAGAAAAGTGGAGTTGAGGATTAGCCATGGTCTCATTTAAAGGTGTAATTGACTTGATGGGCCAAAATACTTCCATCTGTCCCAATGTCTTATCTGTCATTTGAAAAATGCGAGACAATTGTAAAGGAAGAAATAAAGGTCGTTTATAAAAGGTTATTGCAATCAAGCACAGTCAACATCGTTTGTTGAAAGGCAAATCACACTTGAAAATTTTGCCAGACTTCTTTGGTCATCTTACAAGCATAGTTGATAAAGGCAAACGGCAGATGAAGTGCATTTGAATTTTCAACAGGCACTCAATAAGGAGCCATATCTCAGGTCATTGCACAAGGTAGGGGTTTACGCTGTTAGGTATAAATGAGCATGGGCTGCCCATTGTTTAATTAACATAAAATACAGAATCGAGATTAATGGGTATTTTTCAAGTTGGAAAGATATGATTTGTGGAGTGTCAGAATGGTCAGTCATAGGGCTGCAATTATTTATCTCTGTATTAATGACTTGGAGGAAGTGCCAGAGTGTAATGTCTTCAGTTTTGCAGAAGATACGAAATAGGCGGAGGGCATGTTGTGATGAGGATATGTGAATCTGCAAAGGGATATAGATAGGTTGAGTGAGTGGACAAAAACTTGGCTCATGCAGTTTCATGTCGGCAGTATGAGTTCTTGCACTTTGGTAGGAAGCGTCAAAAGGTAGACTACTATTAAAATCGAGAGAAATTTCCAAAAAAAGGGGTACAAAGGAACCTGAGTGCTCTTGAGCATGAAGCAAACAGAGGTGAATGACATATTTATTTTTCTGGCAAAAAATGGTCTCCTTTCCTAAAGTTCACAATGAAAGAAACTAAGTACGTGTAAATTATTCGAAGGCCAGGATATTTCCAGTGTTGTTCTATGGGACATATTTGATAAATTGTTTATGGTTCTGTAAACTTTATTTGCCATGGAGCTGGGAGTGGGAGAGGGGAAAATTAAGGTCACCCATGATTATTGTCGTCCCTTTATCTGTCACACACAGTATCTGTTTTTTATACGCTTGTTTTCATGTTGTGGTTACTGTTAGTAGGCTTGTAGACTGCACCCACTGGTGACTTCTATCCCTCACTGTTCCTCATCTCTACATAAACAGATTCTACATGCTTATCTCCTGAATCAAGGTAATCTCTAACCATTGTACAAATGTCACCACAACCTTGGCATTTCACACGCCTCTGTATGCCTTCTTGCAATATTAATTGATCTTCTACTGTGTTACTATTGCATATATTAAGAGAAAATAAAAGGGAAAACAAACATTGCCGTGATTCGGATTCAAGTCGAAGCTGCTGTGGCTATGTGCAGAGTATTGGCCATTATACGACCATGGCCCTTAACAACGAGGCACCGGGAAACGTACAATAAGCACACTGCTGGAGGGCATGCCAGGAGCAGCACCAGAAACACAACAGAAATACTCATCAAATAGCATACTGAAATGAGTGGACAAAATCTATCGAATGCAGGGCCATGGAGGATGTCAATGTCCAGCATTCAGAGTATGCAAAACTGAGGTTGATAGATTTCGATAGATTAAACATATTAAGAAATCATGGGATAGTGCAGAAAAATGTCAGTGAAGCAGAAGTTCACACATAATTTCATTGATCAGCGAGGCAGGTTCAATGGGCTGAGTGGCCATTTGTTATGTTTCAAAATAAAAACATTACTTTCTTATATTCACTTGGCAAATGTAATTAATATTCGGGTGGAAATGAAGTAATTGTTCTGGGCTGCGGTCTTGTATATATTTCTCAAATGTAAATCGAGTTTTACATCGGCTGCACCAGCAGTTTCCTCACACAAGGAAATAACCACTGTTGCAGAAGATCATTTAACCCCAGTTCCCAGCCCTGGAATCAGAGAAATTCAGTGCCCTAACATTCTATATATGCAGGGTCAATCGGATTCTAATCCTAAATCCCTATTCCGGTCAATCCCTGAAAAACTTGATAACCTTTGCTAAGCACAATATCTCTCTATCTGCCTTAAAAATATCCAAGAACTCTGCAGGTTGCAGCGGAGATTTACAAGAATGTTGCCAGGACTGGATAAGATGAAACTTTGCAGAATGTTTGGTTAGGCTGGGACTGTTCTCCTTGGAACACAGGAGGCTGACTGGAGTTTAGAATCATATAACAGCATTTATTAACATTCAATATTCTTAGGGGCCTTGACAGCGTAAATATGACAAATGCTTTCCCTGAGCATGACAGAGAAGGAGTTCAGGACATCATATCCGAATAAGGTTTAACCCATTTAATTCAGATATGAGGAGGAATTTCTTCGCTCGGGGCCAGTGAACTTGTGGAATTCTTTCCTGCAGACGGCTGTTGAAGCTGAATTGTTGGGTATTGTCAAACTGAGCTGGACAGACTTCTAATCAGTAAGATGGTCAAGAGGTACCCAGGTCAGGCAGCAGAACGGAGTTGAAGATTATCATTGAAAGATGCAGCAGACTCGTTGGGTCGAATATTTCTGCTCCTAATTTATTCCTCCTGCTCCTCCATCATTTTGTCCATGGTCTTATTTAATCGATAGGTCCAATATTGTTTGGGGGGTGGACTTGGATAAAATTATAGTCTTAGTTTCACGCTGTCACGCCTTGTAGCTAATCACGGCCCTTTCACTCCATTCCCTCTGCATTTGTTTTCCACCGATAACATTTTGGATTCTTCCAAACTGAATGTAAAGTCATTCTAAGTAAGACTGACTGCCAGCACCACCCCACAAACACTCAACGGCCTGGCTTATCTTTGTTAAGAAGCCCTGTCCACTGTGACTACTACACAACAGCAACATGGAGTCATTCTCTGTCTGAATTTTAAACCAAGGCTACAGTGGAGAAAGCTCCTTCCTAACGACGAGAACATTAAAGAAGCTACAACTTCACAGTGAAAGTTGGTTCATCAGTATTTCTTCTGCCTTGTTCCTTATTCCTTGTGTCAGTGAATTAAATGTGCCTCTCAGTCTGTCACAGGCTTTCACTTTTGTTGTTTTTACAGAGTCGTGCCTTTACACTTGGAAAATGCTGGGAATACTCACAATCCTGTCCCTCCCTACCCGCGAATAAGCATTTCTTTGATCAAAATAAAACATGTCACACAGGAAGAAGAAATCTTCAGTATCTTGGAAAACCTTCAGGTGGAGTCCTCTCAGTTCTCTGCTGTAATCTTAGCAAAAAGCTCATTCTCGCTTGGATTCTGTTCGTCACAGAGAGTTCGGGGAGATCGTGAAGATCCGATGCATCTTCAGTGCGTCCTATTTCTTGAATTTCAAAATTAGGCGATTTTCAGCTTCATGACTTTCGACTCATTGTTCTGTTGTCGTGGCAACAGTCAATTTTGAACAAAGTTTATGGGAAATTGCCAGTTTCTGAGGATTTGGAAATGATTCAACGATCAACAAACGTCTTGGAAATGTTCGAAATGTGAAAAATTATTTGCGGAGAGAGAATAAAAGATTTTTTTTTTCAGATCGCAAACATTTCTCATATGGCTATTCAAAATTGAATTAAGTGGCGGGAAAAAGCTGTTTCACTCGCTTCAATTCATTCAATTTGATGCAAACTCCACAGGTCATTGAAACATTCAAAAAAGGAATTAGATTTATCTCAGCGAAACGTGCGAATGTTACATTCAACTTTGGTCAGAATTTTTATCAGCTTAAAATAAAGAACTGCTGAGAGGAAGGGAGGGTTCAAAATGCAAAGAGGCAGAGCCTTGTTTCTGGATTTCTTGGGTGGAGTTCGGAAAGTATGAAATGTTCCTAACATCATCGGAATGTGGTCGAATCATTAAGGCACCATTTTAAAGCGGGAATTGTGCCTCTGAGCGACGGTTTCCTTCCGACTCGAGAGGGTCTAATTTTACTTTTTAATTGAAAAAATGTTCAGTTTCATTTATAGTTCTTCACGGAGAATAAACTGCCGATCTTATTCAGCTGCACGTGTACAATAAATTTCTTTACACGTGAAGTCAAAGAAATTCGAAACTATTCCCCAACCGCCCACAGACTTTGTCTCACTGTTAAGGTGCCTCCTTAGGGACCTAGGGGTGCAGGTACATAATTCTTTGAAGTTTACATCACATATGGACAGAAAGGTTAAACAGGCTTTTGGCACGCCTGCCTTCATTGCTCAATCGTTTCAATTCAGGAGTTGGGAAAGTCATATTGAGGTTGGACAGAATGTTGGTGAGGCATCTTCTGGAATGCAGTGTGCAGTTTCGGTCGCACAATTACAGGAGGCATATAATTAAGCTGGCGAGTGTTAAGAAGAGGGTTACCAGGATGTTGCCTGGTATGAAAGGTTTGATTTATAAAGAAAGGTTGGCTAGATTTGGACTTTTTTCTCTGGTGCTTAGGAGGTTGAGAGGCGACCTGTCAGAAGTTCATAAAATAATGAGACGTGTAGATAGTACTAATTGTAGTTGTCTTTTCCCTAGGATGGGAGATTTCAAGACGAGGGGACATTCTTAAGTTGTGAGGAAATAATTTTTTAAAAAAGATAGGAGAGGCAGAACTTTGCAATGACTGTTAATAAAACGATAGCAAGTTCCAGCAGAGAAACGGGTGGCAGAGAAACGGGTGACAGTAAAGCAGGCATACAAGGACGAACGTGTTTCGTTTGCCAGTGAAATTCACCGCTTCACAAAGTGGAGAATATTGAAGTGCAGCAGTGACGGCGATTATTTTGCTGGATATTCACCTTGCGAATGCTTTATCCGCCGGTATCCCTGATTACATCACAAGTCGACAGGATGAAAGCTGCAGCGAGACGTGTGGAGCCAGTGGTGTAATTGATACGGCGTCTGACTTTGGTTTGGAAGATTGAAATGTTGTATCCTCTCTCGCTCGAGTGAAGTTGACAGCTTTTCTACCCTTGCAAATTGACAGATGCTTCCGAAGAGGAATGTATGCCCAGCGCTGTTTTTGTCAGATTCCCAGCAGCTGAAGTGATTGGATCGCTGGGTTTTGGAAATTGAAAATTGAAATTGAAAGGTAAATGAGTAACATGAGTGTGGGGTTACTTCAGCTCACTGTCTATTTCATATCCCAGCTCATGGCAACGGTACCCATTGTCAGGAGAAACTGCTTGTGTTCCACATAAAGCTACCTTTTGTCGGGGTACGTTGTGTACGTCGGGAGAAGCGGGTACAACAGTGTGTGTATAATATCACAAAGACTGACACTGAGCCACACATTAAACGGTAAAGTTGATGTTGTTAACTTGCTCGCCCAGTTGGCTTGTTTTCGTTCAGACGTTTCGCCACCATACCAGGTAACATCATGAGTGAGACTTACGATGAAGCGATGTTGTTCTACTCCACTTTGAATTTATACTGCCCGGTCCGTTACGGTGAGTTCTGTCATTTCCCGTTCTGTTCTGTATGGGTTGTATATGGGGTCCAATTCTATATGTTTGCTGATTGCATTATGGATTGAGAACAATGCTTCTAGGAATTCCCATGTGTGTCTATATTTGGCTTGGGCTACTACGGTTATGTTGTCCCAGTTAAACTGATGGCCTTCATTGTCCGAGTGTACTGATATTAGGGAAAGTTCGTCGTGTCATTTTGCTGCTAACTGATGTTCATGTATTCTGATGGCTAGTTTCCTTCCTGTCTCTCTGATACAATGTTTGTGGCAGTCGTTGTACGGTATTTTGTAAACTATGTCGGTTCTGCATGTCGTGGGTATGTGGTCTTTAATCCTTGTGAGTGTTTGTCGGAGCATGGCTTTGGGCTTGTGTGCTACCGTAATTCCTAGTGGTCATAGGAGTTGTCAGTTCTGATATGTTCTTGATGTATGGCAGTGTAGCCAGTGTGTTAGGGCATAATGTGTCCTGTTTCTGTTGCTATTTAGTAGGCACCTGCGGATGAAATTGCAGGGATATCCGCTCAAAACGAAGATTTTGTATTGGTGTTCTTCCTCTTTCTGTATAGTTCTGGGTCGTTGCAATGAGTGGTGGCCCGTTTAAATAGTGGCCCGACACAGCTTAGTTTGTGGACCACTGACCTGAGTTAGTTGCCAAATTAAAAGTTTCCGAATCCCTCGAGGCACTGAACCGAGTTGTGATGTGCAAAGGACAACACACAAAGGAGAGTCCTTGTGTGATTGATCCAATGTGATCTGTATACCAGGGTAAACAGTGAAGACTGGTCTTCAGCACCCACGTTGAGCCTGGCCCCACTCGGCCGACAGTCAAATCTCACAAACTACCATTGCCCTTCACTTTTCCTGACCTCCCCTCTGTTCTTGTTATAAACTGATTACACGTCAGACAGTTGCAGCTGACATTGCTGATGTGGAACTGTAACATGGAGTGAATCGATTTTGACTGGTCAATGACATAATTCTGCTTCTAAAGATCAGTCAATATTTCGTATTTATTGCTGTAAATGTTAACCATTAACAGGCTATGGCAGTGAAGGCACCGAATCGTAATCTCTGGACTACCAGGAAAGATCTGTTTATGTGACTCAGGATACTCTGATTCGGCCTTGCATTCTCCCGTCCTTCTGCACGTGATGCCCCTCTGCTCTGTTTCGGTTTTGTTCCGTCTTGGTTCATTATACACAAGGTCTCCAATTATCTATTACTTTGTCGTTTCTAACACATGAGACCCTCTTCGCAAACTTATTTGGCTGGCTCCATAGCTCAGTGGTTAGAGCTCTGGTCTTGTAAACCAGGGGTCGTGAGTTCGAGTCTCACTGGGGCCTATGGCAAATTTTGCACACCCGCTGCTTCCAAGATCGACAGGCGCCCTTTCAATCTTAGCTGAAATTATGACAACATCATTTCCTGCACAGGCGAGAAATGTGTTTGAAATTCCACTATTCCTGTTTGTCCAACCACGGACTTGAGGAAGAGCATTCGGAATGGCAGCAAGCAGCTGACGTGAGCGAAGTTTGACCGGAAGAGTGAGGTGAAGCCGGAAAACTGCAGAGTGACAGGTGAACAACGCAGGAGGAACACAAAGCCGGGGCAGCCACCGACTGCTTCCTTTTGTTGCTGTAAACAGGTTCTAGTTTTGAAGTCTGCAATGGGACAATAGAGCCAAGTGAGTGAAATTCTGCTTTCTGGGGGCTGCGCTCTCCTGAAGCCTCTGGCACTCTCGGTGGAAGGTGTCCTTGTTTGTTTCCTGCTATGAGTGAAAATGAGGTTCACTTCCCCGAGGGGGCATGAACACAGTTTTCCCATCTCAAACTTCAGTCTCATTGGTAGTGATGCGTGAGATTAAAATGTTACAGGGAAAATAACATTGAAATGAACACTTGAAACATGAGAGCACACAAGGCTAAAAGGCCAAGTGCTGGAAACTGGGATGTTCGGTCACTTTCCAGACTGTAAAAACTCAATGATGCGATCATTTTGCAGGAGCAACTGATTACCAATGAAATAAAAGCCAGAAGCTGTGTTATTAAGAAATGATGCAAGTCTGCTTGTTCCCAGGTGGTCTAGTGGTAAAGGTACTGTAGTTTCACCACTGTTGCCTGGGCTCGAGGCCTGCTCAGGGAGTGAGGATTTATTGTCCTCACAATAACAGCAGCAAAGGCTGAGCAGTGCCTGGAGGGAATCCTTTTAATGTCTCGGATCAATGAATGTCCTGGCCACTTAAAGAAGGGAAGGTAGTTTAACTGTCTCTACTCAGTTGGACAGTTCACCCTTCATGTGCCTCTGATTCCCAGTTCTAAAGATTCAAAATGTTGAGACGAGTGGATTTTTTAAAAATTCTGTTTTCTTTCCATTCCAAGGAGCTTCAGTGATTGAGTGGTTTGGGAATTTAAAAGGTGCCAAATGGCAGTGTGTGGTACTACTTCAGCTTCCCGTCCTCTGATGAAGCTGGGACACTGACTCCAATGTTCTCAGTGACATTTACTGATATGAGGCAGTGAAAGGACACCAGTTCCTACAGATCAGATTCAAACCTGATCAGGGCATCAGAACAGTGAGAAAGATGAGCCTGGAATTTTAAAGAAGTTGCAAATTGTGCTTCAGCCACAGAGACAGGGAGAGTGACGTCATTAACCCATGGCGTCATTCCCGTGCAGAAAGAAGTCGTTCAGCCCATCGAATCCACGGCGACTCTCTGTCGCTTGCATCTCTCTGAGGTTATTCACAATCGGTGATATCTGTTCTAATAATGGTCAAATGTGTCTGTGCCGTGATGCTGTCTCCAACATGATTATCCTCTTGTTATTCATGTCTGAAACAGTGTGTGCAATTACTGCAGGTCTTGGTAAAAAAATCTGGAAGTAATAAGTTTCAACTACCCCAGTTTCGTCCCAACTTAGAGAAGACGAACGGTGAACAGGAGAAAACTGCTGCGATCTTGACAAGTGTGTCACCTCACCTGTGTGCCAAAATGAACGATTTATTGCAGGCACCTGACCTTCTGCAAATCACAAATCACGCTTATAAGGAATAGCGGAAGATGGTTTCTGGTCGATGGGCCCAGCACGCTCCCGCTGCGCCACTCTGCTGGGTAGCACTGTGTGCTTTTTAGGCTTTTAATTTGGTGTGTGGCATGTACCTTCAAGAATGAATTTTTAAAAAATCATTGTTGTTGTGTAATACCCTGTTGCGCAGATGTGTCTCGCCTGTGTAAACATAACCTTTGTCTAATGCCCCACATTCTGTTACTCCCACATTCAGATTTCACTCAGAATCACAAAATTTGTCACAACGCAGATGGAGGCCATGCAGCCCACCTTATCTGGGCCGCTCTCCACAATGAGCAAATGAGTGTCATTTCATGTAATTCTCTTGCCTTCTCTGTGTAACTCTGCCCATTGTTATTTGTGACATAACCATCAAATTTCCTTTTGTGTTGATTGAATCTGCGTCTTTAGTACTGTTAGACAGCGTTTTAGTGACCCTGCCACTCACTGTTCAAAATTTCAGCTTTCTGTTCTCCAAGGAGAGCTTTCCCAACTTTCCCATCTAACTTCATTACCGACATTCCTCATACACGGCACCATTCACGTGAATCTGTTCAACGCTGTCTCCAATCACTTCGCATTCCCGCTTCCGCAAGTTCCACGCCCTGAACTGAACAATAATGCAGCTGGGATTTTCACTCAGAGTCAGAATGCGTGGGCAAACAACCTGAAACACTTGTTTTTGATTTGAACAAGCATTCACTTTGGCCGTGTTCACTGCAATGGTACTTCTGCCTCATCCCCACTTCAGGCAACCCGACCTCATTTGACGAAGCTGGTTTTTCGGAAAGCTCTTTGGGCATTGTGGCAAAAGAGATATAAGACAGGTAGGTTTGTCTGGGTTTTGAACCCGGGATCTCTCGCATAATGATAATACCCTAAGCGAGGACCATACCCCAAGACCAACGAGCCACACGCATTTGCTACAAAATGGGGACATGATGGAATAGTGATAGTTTCGTTGGCGTGTGAATCCAGAGATCTGGATAACGTTCTGGGGACTCGGGTTCAAAACCACGGCAGATGGTGGAATTCGAATAGAATAAATATCTAGAATTAAGAATCTAATGATGACTGTGAATCAATTGTTGGAGAAACCACATCTGGTTCACTAATGCCCTTTAGGAAAGGAAACTGCCATCTTTTCCTGGTCTGGCCTACCTGTGAGTCCAGACCCACAGGCAATATGGTTGACCATGTGTCTGAGTAATTGGGGATGGGCAATAAATGCTGGCTGAGTCAATGACGCCGTCATCCCGTGAATGAATATCCTATGAACGAATTTTAAAAATAATACTCGCCACATAGATCCTCAGGGATCTCAGGCTGAACTCGATCTCAACAAAATCAGACCACCTCAGTGAAGAGTGAAGCAAGATACAGAACTCCAGGGATCGCCTGTAATTCGAACGCAAGAGCTGTTCCTATTTACTCCATCCACATGGAACAGAACTATATCCCGAGACCAATGAACCAGCAACAGCTCAGACCCGTTAACACTGAAGCAGCACTGAGTTTTAACAACAGCTTATTCCCATTCTGAACCCCCGCTCCAAGGAGGCTGTGTTAGCACTGTTCCCCTAGGGCAACGCTGTCTCCATTGGCGGCTGGAGTAAACAATCTTTCACTGGCAGGCCGTGCTGGAGGAGAACAACACGAATGCGCTCTTCAGCTCCCTGCCAAACATGGACTTGCAGGACAGGGGTGGGGTGTGGTGGGAGTGGGAGGTATGGAAAGTGTGGAAGGCTGTGCAAAAGGGAGATTGTGCATGCAGAGAAACTAACATTCTGTTGGGAACCTTGTCCAAATTACCACATCTGACACAGCGCGAAAAATTCAGAGTTGTTGGGAAAGATAGAATCTCTCCCAATCATGGGGATCTGTGTCTGTGTTGTTCTCAATGTCACAGGAAGGGCGCAGCTGTCTGATTCAGCATGGGGTGCTACTGAAGGAAGTCCTGTCTCTCAGACACACTGCACCTGACCTGTATAAATTTCAGCACATTTTCCTCAGCTCACAGAATCGATTTTATTATTCAAATAATCCCAGAGCGACAGAGAACGGGGCAAGGCAATTCATTTTAACAGCTCCTGTAGAGAAGTGGAATGTGTGAGAGCGGACAATCTTTACTGGTGCATAGTTTCAGCATTGACAACCTTGGCCCGTGTGGCAATAAAATCAGTTTGAGAGATTGATTCAAATACAGATAGCAGGAAACAGGTGAGAAAGTTTATCGTGTGCCTGAAAGCCAGTAAATCCTACCTGTGTCCTTCCTAACGTTTTCATATCCCAGTAAACCCAGTTCGTGTCTTTTATAATGTTTTTATATCCAAGTAAATGCTATCCATGTTTGTTCTAATACCTTATATCCGAGTAAACCCTGACTTGTGAAAGGATGCTGGGCCGCTCAACCCAAATTCAATGCATCAATTCTCTCCCCTGTGCTGTGCAATTTCATTAGTGCTGCAGTAAGGGTCTTTGCAGCTCCAGCAGTCCCATCTGCATCGGTTTGCTCTGTGTCTCCCTCAGCTTCCAGCTTCCTGCTTCCTACAAACACTTCAATTCGGAACAAACGTGTCAATGTACTTTCATTCCACACGGACACAAGTTGCAAACATCAAGCCCGCCTCACCGTTCACTGAGATCATGAATGACCTTTTGCTTCGACATCATGTTTCTGCACTATCCCCTGAGCTCTTGATGATTTTAACCTGTAGCAATCTATCAATGTCAGTCTTTTACAGACTCAGTACAGACATTCATAACCTCTGGAGCCACGAATTGCAAAGATTCTCCCCATTCTGACTTCCCTAATATCAGTCCACTCTTTAGTAAGTATGCCTATTGCGTGTCTGGAGCTCTCTCACGCTACTTGTTTTCTGCTTTTCGTGTAGTCTGTTGTATGGCGTTGCAATCGTTTAGTTGTTGGATTTTGCGTTATGATCACAGTAACCTTTGTAATCACTGTTATTCCACTTTTTTCCCCCCTTAGCGTGTTTTAAAGGAACACAGTAAGGGATCAATTAATATTGCAAGAAGACACACACAAAGAGGCGTGTGAAATGCGAGATTGTGAAATCAAAACTCATCCTGAGCGGCTTTTATTAAAACGGACCATTATTTCTTGGAGCATCAGGCTCAGGAAAATGCGCAGAGCGATGTTAAACAAAATGGACTTCGTTCGAAAAGGCCAGTTTTATGGCGTTCTGCATTGATCAGCTCATTTGTGAGTTTTGCCTCATTTTAGGATTTTGGAGTCGTCTGCCCCGTTCACAATTCCGTGTCATTAACAAATGTCCAGGAAAGGGGTGGTCCCAGTACTGGCTCCTGATGTCTTGTCTTCAGTTTTGCCAAATCTCCGAGCAGCTTTCTGAAAACGCAGCTCCGCTAAATGAGGTCGGACTACGTGAAGTAGGGATGGGGCAGAGCTACCAGTGCAGGGAACACGGCAAGGGAATCACTCAAAGGGAAAGCAAATGTTTCAGAATGCACGCAATCCGACTCTGATGTTTCGTGGACGTCGTGATTCTGCGTGAAATCCGAGTTCGAACAGAATGTGGGAAGTTACACAAAGGTTTTGTTTACACAGCCGGGTAAATGTTACAGAACATCAGTGGTGGTCTTTTGACATCATCCTCGAATGCACGTGTCACATGCCAGATGAAAAGCCCAATACTTGTCTGAAAGCCCAGTACTCTATGCGAGCAGAATGGTGCAGTGCGAACATGCTGCACCCGTTAGGTTAAAAATCACTAGATCGAAGCCACCCTGTGATTTTTAGGAGCGCCATGTTGCGGTGTGCATGTATTGATCGCTGCCAGTGTCCTTCTGGCACAGAGCTGCAGTATGCTACATTTTGATCCATTTCCCGTAACTCCATGTGTCAGAAATAATTGTCTCACATTGATACACATCAGCTGCAGTGTGTTCCATGCGCAGGACGCCCTGCAGGAATTGCCCACGCTGTTTCGGACAGCAGCGTCCTCCCGGTGAAATGAGAAGTCATGAACGACAAGAGGGTCAGTATGTCGGAGACAGCATCACGGCACAGGCGCAGTTCAGCATTATTCGGACAGATGTCAACGATTGTAAATATCTCAGAGAGACGCAAGCGACAGACAGTCCCCGTTATCTCGATGGGCTGAACGGCTTCTTCCTGCACGGGAATGACATCATGGGTTTACAACGTCACTCTCCCTGACTCTGTGACGGGGAGATGCCGGTGAAAACTGTCACTTCACCTGATGGAGGAGCAGCGCTGTGAAAACCTGTGGTTTCACGTAAATCTGTTGAACTATAAACTGGTGTCGTGTGACTTCTGACTTTGTTCACTGTTTCTGTGACAGAGCGAGTGAGAAACAATGGCTCATTTTAATCACTTCCCCCACCCCTTCCGCGTTCAACTGTGTGTAGCCCCGCAGTTCAGGGCCGTTGGAGATGACTCTCAGTGAGTGAGTGTTTCACTCAGATTCTTTTAATCTGGGACTGTTGCTGTCACAGCAAAGAAACCGACATCTGAGTTGCAAGTCTTTCTGTTAGATTGCTATGTGAATCCTGAGCACCAAACAGGCTGCATAGAAAGATGCCGTACTAAGTTTCTAAAGGTAATAGTCTCCAGTTTCGACTTCTCTCCTTTCCAGCAGTTTTGCATCCTTCTCCCTGTCTCTGATAATGCAATTTGACGAAAGTTCCCAATCGTCGTTTAATTTCCTACACAAATCTGGTTCTGCCTCTTCTGTTTCTTTCCCTTTCCAGTGTTTGAAAGGGAGCTGCACGGCGTATACCATCCCCCAGCACTGTCAGCCCGTGGAGGGAAATGGTTTAATCTATCTGCTAATGAAGAGAGGCCGGTCCTAAGGGGAATGGAGCAAAGAACAGCTTCCCGGGAACATGGAGACAGAATGGGAAGAAGCTGTTCATTGCTGCTTTCACTTGCTGAAATAACTGTTTTATTTTAATGTAATCAGCTTGTTCAGAGATGTTATCACACACCTCCGGAGCAGATGGAACTTGAACCCGCGTCTCCGACATCTGAAATAGGGACAATATCACTGTATGAGTGTCACCTAGTTTGCTATTAAGAACCATAACTGTTGCTCGCTCGTTGGTCCAGAGGTATGACTTTCATTTTGGGCTAATATAGAGGTTGTGAGAGGTCCGGGGTTCACATCTCCCGTGAGGCCTTATGATCTTCAACCGTGTCCTTTAATCGCTGGATGACATGCTCTGCAGAAAAGCTTCAAGCGCATCTGAAAATGACTCATTATGAATCAAGTTCAGTCTGAGATCCCAGAGGATCTTTGCAGTGAATATGCATCTTCAGAAAACAAAGAATCAAGTTTTAAAGAGCGCCTGGCCGTGGGCAAACTGGCTTCATATCTGCTTTGGAAAAGCGCTATCTGAATACAAATTTATCTTCCTTAAATCCAAGTGCTCTGTTTACTCACTTTTGTCAGTGGAAACATTTTCTCACTGTCAGCTCAAACAAAGTGCCCAAGCCCACCTCTGCCCATCTTCGACATTATAAACAGCGCCAAAATTATCTGTTGGTCGTTGGAAACTTGGAAAGGGAACAAAACGGAAAACCCAGTCTCCAGCTTCGTGAATCTCTCAAGACTCTTGGTGAAGCAGACTCAGGGAAGAGTGAAGGGTGAAGGGCTTGATTGAGCGGAGCCAGTCAAGGCTCTTTTCCCTTCTTTAAGACACTGGATCATTGAATCTGATGTTCTCTGTATCATTGCCTGACCTGACACATTGAAATAATCAGCATTCTTTGAAATTATCAGGAATTCAAACGGATTCTCTGCTGCAGCGTGGTCGGATATTTGGGAACAGACAAGTGGAAAGGCTCAAAGTGAGATGGCCCGGGGTTCAGGAGAGCTGGTTCACAGTGACACGGATGTCTCTCCAGGGGTGTGAGATCAGACAGTTTCCGTGTCTTCGCAATGAATGCCACAGACTTTGTTTTGTGAGAAGAAAACTGGCAAACTGGTTGTTATTCTTGTAAAATTACAATCAATCGGAAACTCACAGAATCATATCTTACAGACAATGTCCCAGATTCACAATCACCATCCCTGGATATGTCCTGTTCCACCTTCATGACAGACCGAGCGTGGGTGACAACACATTGTGACACAGTCGGGAGAAGGATCAGTAACTTTCCATGTTGTACAGCACTTAGACTGAACACTGTGGCTGGTAAGAGCGCAGAATGAACTCTGTAATGGCAATTTCTATCTCCATCATCCTGAGTGGCTCAGCAGCAGCTGGTTGAGTCCTAAAGGACATAGATGTTCGATTGGGTCTGCAGGTGGTGAGAGAACCAAGAAGAGGGAAAACATGCTTGACCTCATCCTCATCAAACTGTTCTCAGCAGACGCATACATGACATTTAAGGCAGGAGGTGACCAAAATGTAATTCTTGAGGGTTTGAAGTCTCGCCTTTACTTAGTAGATACCAGCCAGTGTCTTATACGACACTATCACCGTGTAAAATGGGACAGACTGCGAACAGATCTAGAACTTAGTTGTGGGCATCCACGAGGAGGTGTGGGACGATCAGAAGCAGCAGGATGGATTTCACAGAATCCGCAATTGTTGCCTGTCTGTGGTAGAAGATAACTGCAGTGTTTAGTTTGAAATATTGCTGGTCTTGTGCTCTTCTCTGTTTTCCTTGAGGAAGAAAGAGTCATTATCAGTTTTGTGTGAAACCGAGAGTTACATCGATTTCTCATGAATTATGTACAGGTGTATGTTCGGGTAATTGTTTTCATGTTGAGTTTGAAAGAATCTTGGTATAAGTTGCCTGGGCCTGAATGTACTGGATATTCGCAGATTGTTCAATGATTGGAGAATATTTTCTTGCAGCTAATGTTCCTATTGATGACTCGGAGATGTGTGACAAGGAAACAGCGAAATTTTCAACTCACAAACTTTATTGGTTAAAAGCTGAGCGTGTTGACTGATTGCAGCACAGAGACTGATGTAAAAGAAAACTGTAAGATCTCTTAAACCCGGGTGTCAGGCAGTTCAAACTTCAGATTGCAACAACTAAAATGCCAATTTTCCTCTGTCAGTTTTACGGCTCCAAAATAAAGGCTATGGCATTTATTATGGAGACATAGGGACAGTCTGCCCGCAGTCACTGCAAGCACACCCATGTCACCAGTAACTGGCCGTGCATGTTGCAACATGCAAACTGACTCTGCAGTCTGTCTCCAATTTCCTCAGTTTAAATTCAAGCGTGACTTATGATTCATTTCAGGATAACAATGGGCCGAATGGAGTCTTTGCTGTAATCGAGCTGTGATTTCATGGCAACATCATAGCTTTAGGCATTGGTTGAGTGGATCAAGTGATGAGTTTAAAACTCAAGGCGGGTGGTGTTCCATTTAAATGGTTTGGACGTCGCTTTTCATCATTTCGGACTTTAATCAACTGCCCAAAGAAATCATTATCTAGCTTGAAATATTGAAATTTAAGTGACAAGAAAGAAGAGTGCCTCGATCTTGTTTAACTTGTAGATTTTGTAATCGCATGAAATGATTGTGGTTGGCCACCCAAATGTTTCCCGATGCAGGGCTGCCTGACCCTCAGTGAGGTTTCTTTAATAAACTGTCCCCGGGGCTTCCAGCTGCACCATGACGTCATATGACATGGGCGGTAATAGCCTTCAACTATTGTGACGCAATAATGATGCTGGCTCCTGGAACATGAATATGAATTAGTCGTGGGTCACGTGGTGCTGAATCATTCAATGAATTGTAATGACATCTCCAGGTATTTACGTTTCTCCATTACAATCTCAGACACTTCCATCTCTGACTTCAAGTTAAGCAATTCTTGGGATTCTATATTTCTATTAATGATATTCATGATGCTACTTCTTGGTGAAGTTGGAGAAACATTGTGTTTTGGTGGCTGAATTAACTGAACAATATCCGGAAAGAGGGTCGGGAATCTCGTCAGTTGTTTCTTTCCTCTCAGATCCTTTTCCTGTCGTGATATTTGAAGGAGGGTCGAGAATAAGTCCTATACATACAGAATCAAATTCCCCAGTGCCCTACAAATTCAGAGCAGGACGAATGGAGAATGGAGAGGACGAGGAGAGAGAAGTTGAGACAATGAAGTAGAGAAAGGCGGAATGAAGGAGACAGAGGGACAGAGAGAAAGGCAGAGAGAGAAAAAGAGGAGCGGAGAGAGAGAGGTGGGGGTGATGGTTTGAGAGAGAAGGAGCACTATCCTACGACCTCCTTTGTCAACAATAGTTTAAAATCATTGTGGTGCGAACACCTGCCTTAATCCTGTACAGTACACTCACAGTGTGTGAGAGTTGGTGGTGGAAAGTCAGCACGTTTGACTTTAGATCCCAGGGCTCCGTGCTCGAATCGCGTTAAGTTCACGCTGCTCATTTGCAGGCCAGCTTCCCTGGAATATATGTTAGGGTGGAGGCTTTTGGTGATGGAGTGTATTGATCTCAAATTTGTTTCTGATTGTTTTCCAAGTTTTCCATGGGAACAATGTTTCACGGCTGTGGTGTGCCATTGTTTGGGTAAATTCTCACTTCCCCTCGTGTGAAAAGTAAAACACAAACTGTTCAACATGCAATTTACATACACAGCTGCCTCCCTCTGGGCAGCTACTTCGTTCACTTGGTGATAGCACGGTGTTAACAATATTATACTGATCTTTTATGACTTAATATAGAAACACCACATTTTATTTTTCAATTCATCAGGATTTTCCAGCTCCTCCTGTTGTAGCAGAGTGACAGTGAATTCAGAAAGAAATGTTTCCAATCAACAGCAATTCCTTTACTCTCACTGAACACAGGAACAGTGATCTCTATCTAACAGCAAGAGCGGAAACCACAGTCCCACAACCACTCTTCACATTAACGGTAAGCCTCAATTTTATAAACTGTGTCAAGAGCAGGGAGTCAGAATGAAGATGTTCTTGAAAATCTTTGCTGCGTTGAATCCCATGAGCAACGTGGAATGTACTTCGCTCTGAGTGAGTCCCAGCTTGCCCGGGGCTGCTCGTGATTTTGCCAAGAGGGCTCGTTGGTCTAGGGGCATGATTCTCGCTTGGGGGATTGTACAACAAAAATATGCGAGAGATCCCGGACGAGCCCTGATTACTTCTCTTTGTTTTGCCAATTCGCCCGATCAACTTTCCAGAAAAAAGCTGTGTTCAATGAGGTCAGACTTGCTGAAGTAGGGGGATGGGGCAGAGGTGCCATTGCAGCAAACACGGCAAAGGGAAACACTTATTGAAAGCGAAAACACGCGTCTGAGGAAGTTTGCGCACGCAATCTGACATTGAATAAATCTTCCATGAAAAAGTGGTGATGTTGAAACACATTCTTTGCAGTGTGTTGGATGCTCAGGCCACCCTGCAGTAACTCTCCACGAAGTTTCAGACAGCAGCATCCTCCCGTTGACATGGGAAGTTATGAATAACAAGAAAATTGCGTTTATTCAAGCTTTTTGCTTCTAAAATTTATCATTCTAACATTAGGCTGCAAAACTGACCTGAGTTAGTTGCCAAGTTAAACAGACGTGACTCCTGGTCCCCTTGAGGCACTGAACCAAGGTGAGATGTGCAAAGGACAATGCACAAATCAGAGTCGTTGTGTGATTGATTGGGAGTGATCTGTATACCAGGGTAAACAGGGAAAACCAGTCTTGAGCACTCACATTGAGCCTGGCTCCGCTGGGCCTATAGTCAGCTCTCACTAACCACCATCGTCCTTCAGTTTTCCTGATGGACCCGCTGTTCTTGTTGTAAACCGATTGCACATCACACAATTGCAGCTTACATTGCTGATGTGGAATTGTAACTTGTAGGGAAGGATTCTGAATAGTCCATGACATAATTCTGTTTCTAAAGATCAGTCAATATTTCATATTTATTACTAAAAATGTTAGCCATTAGCAGGCCATGGCAGTGAAGGTACTGAAGCCTAATTACTAGAACACCAGTGAAAATCTCTGGTTAAAAACCAAAAGAACTGTGGATGCTGTAAATTGGGATCAAAAACAGAAGTTGCTGGAAAAGCTTAGCAGGCCTGGTGGCATCTGTGAAGAAAAAAATCAGAGTTAATGTTTCGGTCGGTGACCCTTCCTTTCCGTTCTGCGGAAAGATCTCTGTTTATATCAACTTGGGCAATCTGATTCAGCCTTGCATTCTCCCATCCTTCTTCTTTGTTTTGATTTTGTTATGTCTTGATTTGTAATTTTCAGGCTATCCCATTATCCATTCCTTTGTAATTTCTAATGTATGAGAACCTTCCTGGGGAGACAAGGTACTGATCTTGTAAACCAGGGGTTATGAGTTCCTGTCTCACTGGAGCCCTTGGCAATTTTTGTACAAGAGCTGCTTCCAAGATCCAAAAGACCACTTTAAATATCATCTGAAATTATGAAATATCATTTCCTCTGCAGGCCAGAGATGTGTTTTAAATGCCACACTCCTGTTTGTCTTTCCAGGAACTTGAGGAAGACCATTCGGAAGGACAGGAACCAGCTGACATGATCAATGTTTGGCTGGAAGAGTGAGGTGAGGCCATATAAACTGCGGAGGAACAGTGACCAAGTGCTTCCTTTATTTGCTGTAGTTTTGACTCTAGTTTTGAAGTCTGAAATGGGACAATATAAGCCAAGTGGGTGAAATTTTACTTTCTGGGGATTGTTCTTTCCAGCGGCCTCTGTCACTCTTGGCGGAATGTGCCCCTGTTTGTTTCCTTCTGTGGGTGAGGTTAAGTTCCTTGAGGGGGCATGAAAATAGTTTTCCCATCTCAAACTTGATTCACATTTGTTGCGTTCATTAAGATTAAAACGTTTCGGTGAAAATATCATTGAGATGAATACTTGAAATGTCAGACCACACGAGGCTACAGGCCAAGTCCTGGAAACTGGGATAATGCTCCTCTTTCCATGCTGTAAAACTCAATGTTTTGATCATTTTTGAGGAGAAACTGATGCCCAGTTAAAAAAAAAAGCCAGAAGCTGTGTCATTAAGACATTATAGTACTTCTGTTCTCATCCCTGGTGGTCTACTGTTTCGGATTCAGCAAATCAGGATTTATTGTCCTGATAGTGACAACAGCAAAAGCAGAGCAGCTCTGACAGGAATCCTTTCTATGTCTCGCATCAGTGAATGTCCCCAAGAAGAATCAATGACCCAGCCTCTTAAAGAAGTTGTCTTGACTGTCTCTGCTCAGTCGGTCAGCTGATTCAGAGAATCTGACGAGAATATCCTTTTACCCAAATTCATCAATCAATCAAATTTACCTGTTAACCCGTCCAGGATTTTCTCATTTCAGTTCAATGTTTTAACAATGAAGCAGCCTGATGTTATAGTAACAAACTGAGGGTAGAGCTGGTTTGTCCAACGTTATCCCACAGGGGGCTACAGGGATACATTTCAATGTTTCTCTCAACTCAGGGGCCAGTGAGAAAAGGCACCATTCCACTGACTGTATCTATCACTTCAATTTGTAAATAATTAAAATGTTCATTAAGAAGTGCCAAGCAGCAGAATGAGTTGTATTGTTGTTTGTCTTTTGTGTTGTAGAAGCTGAGAAGCAGAGAGACAGACTTGGCCCCGAGTTGTCATCCTCAGAGAAGAGGAGAGGAATCGGGCTGAGTTCAGGAGTTGGGTAGAAGTCAGTGTCCTTGCTTCCACCTCTTGGTCACCCACTCCAACCTGGCCTCGGAACAATTCATCTCTCTCCCTTGCTCCCTCTCCCTCCATATCACATTCACACTGTCCCCCTTCCTGTTTTGCCTCCTGCTCATATCTCAGGGGCAGTATCGATCGGACAAAACTGCTCTGTGTCTCCAAAGACATTCTTTGAAAAACAAAACAACGGTGCAACCTGAGATGCCTTCTGCAAAAAATATCTACCGCTTATGTAGTGGTGTGAGAAGGCCACCAGATGGTGATATTGTAGCATTTTAAACACGAAAGGAGAGAGAGAGACAGAGTTGACTCATCAGTTTTTAATTCATTCATTCATTCAAACTTCTCTCCTGTGAGTCTCATTGCAGCCAGAAACATACACACGGACACATATGGAGACACACATCAACATGACCAATGTATCACTGTAAACACGATTTTTTCCCACAGGTGAGCACAGTATTTTCACACAGGCTAACACAAGGTGTGAGTGGGACTAGGTAACCATTAAAGACGGGGAGTTTCCTTTTAATTAGTTTCTGAGAATGAACATCAATCCATTTCACAGGTGAACATCAGGGGATTACATGGGATTACAATTTTGTCACACCCTTACAGCATTGTGCCCTGAAATCCCGAAATCTTGTGCTGCCGAAAACATTGTTGCCCCTGCCAGATATTGCACTCCGCCTACAAAAATATTTTGATGCCCCACCCACCAAATATTGCCCCCTCAACTATTGCATTTCCCAATTTCTGTTCTCCAAAAGTTTGCTCTCCATCCCAATTTTGCAACCTCCCCACTTTATGTCATCTCAAATATTGCCCCCCACAAATTTTTGCACCCATTTAAATATTTGCCCCCAACTTTTACCCCATATTTTATCCCAACAAAAATTTTCAGCCTCACAGTTTCTGATAGCTCCCCGGGCAGCGTCACCCTCTTTCTTCATTCCCTGTGATCCCTCCACTATGTACAGATACCCGACTGTATCTCTCCCCATGAGCAACACCCAAATCCCCCCCTGACCCTTACTGGATCCCTGACCCCACCCCAGGGGCTCGACGCCCCAGGGAGTATGGCCAGAGACACTCAGGCCTGTTCACTGACTGCCTCACTGCACAGCAAGATCCCAGTCCCCAGGCAGGCCCTCTTCCCCCCCTCACCGAGAAAGATGTTTTATCTAACAACCCCTTCCACCTTTCAGTTTAGACAAAGGACGATGGTGCAAAATGCAGGTGGGTCAAGGACCAGGAAGATCCTCTGGCATTACCCATAAAGAGACATTGAAGGACAGAGAGGGAGATGGAGAGACAGAATCCAAGAGGAAAATGGAGGGATAGATGGATGGCGAAGGGGAGAACGGACGTAGGAAGATACAGAAAGAGAGAAAGAGAAATAGTCAGGAAGAGAGGCAGAAATCCCATTGAGAACACGAGGGAGATAGAGAGAGAGGGGGCGGAGAGAGAGGAGGGGAGAGGGAGATAGGAGAAAGATAGAAATTCTGTGGAGAGGACGAGAAAGGACAGATACAGAGAGTGGGAAAGACAGAAGGGACAGAGAAAAAAAAAAAAAAATTGGGAGGGAAGAGCAGACAGAGAGATACCATGCAGAACGAGTGATGGAGACAGGATGATGCAGACAGAATGACCCTCAGGCAGGAACAGCAAGATCACACAGGCCAATGTGAGAGAGAGAGAGAGAAGTGTTGTGGAGAGGTGAGTGGGAAAACCTGGAAAGCAGAAAGACTGAACAATGAAACAGTTCTTGAAAAACCTGGGGAGGGGGCGAGACAGTGGGAGGGAGGAATATGAGGGGTGGGGGAAGAGTGAACAGCGGTAGATGCGAAGGATGTGGGCATTTATAGATTTATAGAAAACTGTGGGAAGGACAGGTAGGTGGGAATATGGAGGCAAAGAGAGAGGGAGACAGTGAAATCTGTGGCATCAGACTTAGTACCATCCCCCTTTTTGCCCCTTTGTCTCCCCCACACCCCCAGCCCAGAGCTCATACCCTTGCAGTACAAACCCCAGAGACAGCCTGAAACCCACAATTCTTTTCCCCGTGCGTGTGCAAGTGTGTAAATGACTGACAAGGAGACAGGCTGGTTTATTATAATGCTCTCGTCTCTCTCTTTCTCTCTGGTTCCAGCTCTTGTCTGAAGATTCCTCACGGCAGAACCATTTGATTCTCTCAGTCTGTGCATTATCCCAAATTTCAGCTCCCGAATCTAATCTCCTCAGGGGCGAGGTTGGAAAGACAGAGAGAAATAAAAAACAATATCCAGCACCAAAAGCACAGCAAGATCACACCACTCTCTGCCATCCACAATCTGACACTTTCCCGAGGACAGCAAGATCCCACCGCTCGCTGCCTGAACTTCCATTATCTGACACTTTCCCCCACTTCCCCTTCCCCCTCCAGAACAGCCCAACATATTAAACATGGAACAGGAAGAGGCTCAAACCGCCTCAGTATTTCTGTTTGAAGGGAGTAGGAAGACAGATATTTACTCCAGAGGCTGGGGTTCACCTCCACCATGCCCGCTATTCCCACCCCCCACCCACCGACCATCTCCACTTCCAGAGATTGTGCCTACCTCTTTACGTGTCCAAGCTTCAGTCTCTCAGTAATCTCCTCAGGGGGAGAGAAGGAAATTGATCACATCAAAGCCAAAGTTTTGAAACAAAAATGAAGAGGAACATATGAGATTCCATCACAGACTGATTTTCAAAATTTTCCCAATTTTTCAGCATTTTCCCCTGATCTTAAACCTAGAGAATAAGAACAGATTTGATCTGGGATCAAGGGGCAAATGCTTTCTGACTGCTTCCAGTGTTTACTTTCTGAGAGGCCGGGCAATGACTCAATGGTGGGGAGTCACTCCCCAGAGCCTGTGTCTCTTCCTTCGTCCCTCCAGCTGGTTTTCTGACACCATGATGGTAAAAAAAAAAGACCCAAAAAAAGACCAATGACCATCTCACTCCCATTCATCAGGCACAGACCCCATGCCCACTACTTCCGGGACTGGTGTTGTTTCTACATGAAATATTGATGATGAACTGATACACTTACCTTTCTCTCTCTTCTCTCCCTCTCTCTGTCCCAATCTACATCTCTATCTCTGCTCAGCTTTCTCCTTCTCTCAGAAATTGATCAAACTTTCTCTCTCTCTCTCTCCCTATTCACTTCTCCATCTCTGTTCAGCTTTCTGCTGCTCTCGAGAATCAATCTCTTGCTCGCTGTCTGCTGTCTGTTCTCTGCCTCTCTCTCTCTCTCTCTCTCCCCATTTCCTCTATGTTTTGATTGAAACGTCCTCTCCTGCCTTACGTTTTCAACATGTTGCAATCTCCCCACCGTGTCTCGTAGACATTTGCAACATCAATATCACATTTTGGAGGGTGAGGGGGTGACGAGAGGTGGGAGGGATCTGGGCTGAGGGAAAAGGACAGACGATGCACTCCACCCACTATCAAACCATCAGCAATCTCAGCTCAGGGCCCTGTAGACAGGCACACAGCGCATTTGAGGGTGACCCGCAGACCGAGGGGGTGCACAGCAAGATTACACAGGCAGCCGTATCCAGTACCTCCAAGGGATTCCCTCAAAACCTTGTCGGAGCCAACCACACCCTGCCCCCACAAAAGAGGGGCTGACATTGAAATGAAGGATGTTCTGCACAGCAGGATCCCACCAGCTGTCCCCAGCCTCCCCACACTGAAGGTTTCCATAACCTTCACCACCCAAGATCAGAAGCGACCCCACACCCACCTCATCTGAATTTGGAAATAGTGGACCCCTGCTACTGTAAAGGAAAAGGCTGCAGGCTGTCCCCTCACAGCAAGATCACATAGGCTGCGACGTGAAGACAGGACTCCCCCCACTGAGTGCACCAGCAAATACTAAACTCCCCCATTTTAACTTAGAACTGAGGTTGGACTGAACACTGGAGTTAACCCCTCACGCCCTTTCCCCCAGAACTTGTACCCATCCCCCCCACCCCCTGTCACTCTTTCAGCTGTCACCCTTTTCCCTCCAACACCACAAATCTTGGCCCCTACACACTCCACTGCGCAGGATCTCACAAGCAGCAAAACATGAAAACGGCCACTTGTTGATAAGAGAGGATTAATCTCATCCCAAATATTGGCCGTGAGGGAGTGGGGGTGTCAGACCCTGCAGTTTCTGCTCCTTTGAAATATTGAGCCCACTCCTTATCCCCAACCCAGAGCCTGCACTGGCCTCCCCATTCCCTCAACACCCCACACCCAGAGACAGGAATGAAGTCCAAGTCAATGGAAACAATTCACTCCGTTTACCCACAAACCTCACACAGACCAATAGGGGCCAGTAGGAGGAAATGGAATATAGAGGGGGGTGGGATCCACTCCCTTCCCATATCCTGGCACACCCATCCCACCCACCCATCTCCCCATTAAAATGACGACAAATCCCAGCGGAGTTTCTCCCAGATATTCCAAGATGAAATACAGGGAAGTAACCAGCTGGATGGAGAGACAAGGGAATCCAGCCTTCCCCTCCCCTTCCCCATTGCCCTCAGATCACCAGTCAACTACATTCAAGTGGCGCCTGCACCTTTCGTTTATCCCTCACCACCCCATGGCCCTGTCTGAAGTACACATACGACTCTCCTCAATGATTCACAAAGCTTTTAATTGTATAAGTCCTGTCCTTGTTTGTTTTACCAAAATGCAATACCTTGTATTTATTCAAATTTAAACTCCATCTGCCACTCCTTAGCCCATTGATCCAATTGAACAAGATCTCTTTGTAATCTTAAATAACTTCACTGTCCACCATACCAGCAATCTGGGTATCATCCACAAACTTACTAATCATGCCTTCTATAGTCCTATCTAAATCATTTACACAAATGACAAACAAAAGTGGACCCAGCAGCAGACCCTGTCGAACAGGTGTCCAGTCTGAAAAACAACCTCCACCACCAGTCTCTGTCTCCTGCCACTAAGCCAATTCTGTATCCAATTAGCAAGCTCACCCTGAATCCCATGTGATCTAACTTTAATAATTCGTTTGCCACAAGGAACCTTGTCGAAGGCTTCACTAAACTCCAAGTGAACAATGTGTACCACTGTGCCCTAATCAACCTTCTTTACACTTCCTCAAAAAACTCAATGAAGTGTGTGGAGCACGATTTCTCTTGCACAAAACCATGCTGACTATCCCTAATCAGTCCGTGCCTCTCCAAATGCATAGGCTCACGTCTATGGTTCCCAGGCTTCTCCACACATCGCTTTTCAAACAGATGCAAACACCAGCCATTCTCCAGTTATTAGACACCTCACCAGTATTTAGAGATGATACAAATCTTTCTGCAAGAAGCTCACAATTTTCTCCCTAACTTTCCACAATGTCCTAGGATACACTAGCTCAGGACCCAGAGAATTATCCACGTTTATATCTTTTAAGACCACTGGAACTTCCTCTTTTATAATGTGAACTGTTTCCAAAATATCATTATTTATTTCCCTGAGTTCTCTTGCCTCCATTTCTTTCTCCACAGTAAAAACGGAGGCAAAATATTCATTTAATATCTTTCCCATCTCCTGCGGTTCAACACAAAGATGAACTCTTTCACCTTTATGGAGCCCAACTCTCTCTCTCGTTGCTCTCTTGCTCTAATGTAGTTGTGGCATCCCTTTGGGACATCCTTAATCTTATTTGCCAAGACTATCTCATATCCTCTCTTTGCCTTCCTGATCTCCCGCTTCGGAATGCCTCCACACTCTTTATACTGTTCAAAAGATTCAATTTGATTGTATGTAATATGTGATTGTTTGTATCTAATATGTGATGTTTTTTTATTTTTATGTAACAAGTCCTTCATCCCTGCAATCAATCTTGTAATCCTCCTCTGGACCCCTCTCACACCAGCACATCTTTCATGAATACAGGGTCCAAAACTACTCAATTTTCCAACTGCGGTTTGACAAGCACCTTTTATAGCCTCAGCAGTACATTTCTGCTCTCGCAGTCTTCAAACGAATGCCTACATTGCCTTTGCCTTATAACCACCAATTGAACCTGCATGTTAGCCTTACGATAGTCCTGAACTAGAACTCCCAAGTCTCTTTTGACTTAAGCTTTCTGAAGGTTTACCCCGTTCAGAAAAAAGTCTATGCCTTTACTCTTCCCAAACACTTTCCTTCACTGTATACCACCTGCCACTTCTTTGTGCACTCTCCTAGCCTGTCCAAGTCATTCTGAAGCCTTCCCACATCCTCCAGACAACCTGTCCCTCCACCTATCATGGTGTCATCTGCAAGCTGAGCAACAAGGCCCTGAATTCCTTTGTCCAGATCATTAATGCATTACGTAAATAGTTGTGGTACCAACACTGACTCCTGCTCAACTCCACAAGTCATCTGGCTGTCATCCTGAAAAAGACCCCTTTATCCCAACTCTTTGCCTTCTGCCAGTCAGCCAATCCTCAATCCATGCCAGTACTTTGTCCCTAACACCACGGACTCTTACCTTATTTAGCAGCTTCCTGTATGGCACCTAGTCAATGCCTTCTGAAAATCCAACAGACTACATCCACTGGCTCCCCTTCGTCCAAGTTGTTCAGTACCTCCTCAAAGAATTCCATCAGATTTGTCAGGCATGAAGCCCCCTTGGTGAAGCCATGCTGACTCTTCCAAGTACTCCATGATCACATCCTTACAGTGACCTGCCACACTGTGTTTAATACAAAGCTAATTTATTTGACTTTTATCCAGAATATTAAAACTTTGCTTTCAGTCCTGAATGTGATGAACTGCAAAGTCCAATTACCGTTGAGATCTGTGAACTCTATGTTGTCTCAGCAGGATTGATAAGTGAGTGAATTCCTTCCCCCACACAGAGCAGGTGAACGGTCTGTCCCCCAGGGTGACTCTCTGCTGTCTCAGCAGGGCCGATGAGTGACCCAACTGTTTTTTCCTCACATGCAGCAGGTAAATGCTTTCTACCCAGTGTGAACTCACTGGTTTACTGAGAGTTGAGATGATCGCCTGAACCCAGTCCCACAATGAAAGCATCCCAAAAGGTGCCTCATCATGTGAGAATGTTGATGGGACATCAATTCGACAGAACTTCGATAGTACTTCCCACAGACTAGACATTTGAAAGATCTCTCCTCAATGTGTACACGATGATAAAACCATCCCCAAGAACTTGCACAGGGATTCCTATAGTCTAAGCATTTTTAAGGTCTCTCCTCAGTGTGAACATGTTGATGACAATTCAGTTCCCAGGAGCTTCTGTCGCAATTCCCGCAGTCTGGGCATTTAAAAGATCTCTCTGCAGTGTGAACTTGCTGGTGTCTCAGCAAGTTGGACGACCGAGTGAATCCCCTCCCACACTCGGAGCAGCTGAATGGTCTCTTCCCAGTATGAACCTGCTGGTGCTGTGAGGTCAAATGATCACCTGTACCCAGTCCCAGAGTGAGAGCACCTGAATGGTCTCTTCTCAGAGTGAACATGTTGGTGGGATATCAGGTCCAGGGGGTTTTGTAGCATTTCCTGCAGGCTGAGCATTTAAAAGGTCTCTCATTAATGTGAGCAAGTTGATGCGACATCAGGTCCCTGGGACTTCTAAAGCACATCCCTCAGTTTGGGCATTTAAACGATCTCTCCTCCGTATGAGCACTTTGATGGGCCATCAGGTCCCCAGATGTTTTATAGTATTTTCCAGTCTCAGCATTTAAAGGGTCTCTCTTTAGTGTGAACGTGTTGATGGGACACCAAGTTCCCAGATGTTTTATAACATTTTCCACAGTCTTGGCATTTAAAAGGTCTCTCATTAATGCAAGCTAGTTGACGGGACATCAGGTTCCGGGATGTTCTGAAGCATTTTCCACAGTCTAGGCTTTGAAATGGTCTCTTGTCAGTGTGAATGAGCTGGCGTTCCAGCAGGCTAGGTGACTGAGTGAATCCCTCCCTACACACTGAGCAGGTAAATGGCCTGTTACTGGGGTGACTGCGTCGATGAGTTTCCAGCCCAGATGCGGAAATGAATTCCTCCCCACAATCCCCACATTTCCACAGTTTCACCCCAGTGTGACTGCATTTGTGGTTTGTGAGGTCTGATGATTCGCTGAAGCCTTGTCCACACACACAACACGTATACAGTTTCTCTCCAGTGTGAATGGAGCTTTTTCCGTCCAGGTTTAAAATCTGATCATGTTCCATTTGTGATAAAATGGGTGACTCCATCAGATCCTGGTGTGATGGTGCGTTTGAAAATCTTCCCCTTCTAATATCCTGTGAAATGGACATCAAACAAAAAACAAGAGAGACAGAGACAATCTCTCACAAGACGTTGGCTTCTGTGTGGAGATAGGGAATGAAGGAGAGGGATTTTGGACACCTACAACTTGACCAGAACTCTCAGAATCTTTTAAACACTCAGCCTCCACCACTGAGAAGGGGCAGGGTAACAGGTGGATGTGAACACCAACACCTCCAAGTTCCCTCCAGGTCACACACCATCCAAACATTGCTGACATCCAGTCCTGGTGGAGCAGAAACTTCCTCCCATTAACTAACTGGCACAACCGAGGCCTTTATCTTCATTCCCCAACACAAACTCTACTGCCTCACAACTGATTCTAAACCCTCTGTGGCAACTGCTGGAGTCTGAACTAAACAAGTCATAACCATGGTGAAATGTTTCATCCAGAGATGAGTTTTCAACCACATATCCCTACCATCATCGAGACTGCCTACTTCCACCACAGTAACATTACCCGACTCCTCCGAGTCTCTGCTCATTTGCTGCTGAAACTCTCGTCCATTCCTTTGTTACCTCTGGACTTAACTATCCTTACACATTCCTCACCATCCTCTCACATTCCCGTCTCTGCACTTGTCTTACTTCTCTGCCTCTATTTTTGGGTGCCCTTGAGCTCTGTTTAGTGGTTTTTCCTTCCTTCCATTGATTGTATCTAAATGAGATTTTTACCATTGCTCATTCTCACAACCATGTGCTGCTGTCTTAACAGCTTTATCTTCCCACATCAGCTCTCACAATGCTGTAAGGGAAGGAGTTATAGGTTACTCATCAGGTGGTGTAATCCTGAGGCCATCCAAAACTCTGCTGCCCGCATGAGTGTTCACAACAAGGTTTGTTCACCAACTGGCCCATGCTCACGCAGCTAAATTTTAAACTTTTCATCCTTTTGTTCAAATCTCTTGATCGTCTCCTCTCTATCTCGCTCTGTAATGTCCTCCAGCCTCCAGCCCTCTCAAGGGCAATTAGGGCTGGTCAGTAAATGCTAAACCAGCCAGTAATGGCCACCCCCACCCCAAGAATGACATTTTTTTAAAAAAATGTCCTTCCAGATATCTGCATTATCTCCAATTCCAACCTCCTGAAAATTCTTGATTTTAACTGTTTCACATTTGGTGCCCTCAAGCTTTAGCTGCCAAGGCCACAAACTGTGAAATTTCCTTACTAAACCTCTCCTTTTCTCTGCCTCAGTTTTGCACTTTAAAATACTCCTTCAAAACAACAAATCTGACCATAAAACATTTTGTCACCTCCCTAACATCTTATTATGTGATTCTGGTCAAACGTTGCATTATAATACTCCCGAGGAACAGCTTGGAAGTTTCCATTCTGTGAAAGACACTACATTGATATAAATTAATTGTCATTGATTTGGACACATATCACAGTTCCTTCATCACCACTTGGTGAATAACTCCTCACCGAACAGCATTGTGGGAGCTACTAAGGAAATATAATTGCCAGCAGCAAATGCTCAGGCAATGTTCTGCTGTATAAACCTTATTTAGAGAGTGAATGGAAGTAACAATAAAATACCTAGGACAGTCACACCCATTATTGAAGACAGAGGAAGTTAGACAATGACAGAGAGTTGATCAAGGAGAGCAGAGATGAACCAGAACAATGGATGGTCTCTCATTCAGCAGTGTTATAAAGCAACTCTTAACATCAGTCACATAATATGATATTATGGGGGTGACAAAATTCTCCCAACCATGTGCTGCTGCCTCAACAGCTCTATCTTCCCACATGAGCTCTCACATGAGCTCTCACAATGCTGTAAGGGAAGGAGCTCCAGCTCCAGAGTCAGAAATCTGAGAACAGCACGAGAAGCTGAATTGTGTAGATTACTGGTTAAAAATACTGAAATAATTTCATTGTGTTCCAACTTTAAAATCAAATGCTAGAGTCTACCCCTCAAAAGATATCAAAAGCACTGGGGTCAGAGGAAACTATCACAATTCAGGATACCCAGGAATCAGAGTGATGTCACTGAGTAATTGTCCGTGTGTCATAACATCACTCATTTGAACAGACAGCATTTGGGTCTGCACAAACAGGTGATCTCCATGAAGGATGTGAGCGCCTGACACGTGATTCGAAAGGAAATTCATCAGAATGGTTAAAGAACTGAGGGATACTGGTTTTAAGGTCAGGTTGGAGAAACTCAAGTTGTTCCGCACAGTGCAAAGGAGATTGATATGACATTTGATAGTGGGGGTGATAACACAGTGTGGACCTGCAGGAAAATTTTCTGATGAATGGTCCCGTCCTAAAACATCAACTTTCCTCCTCCTCTAATGTTGCCTTGCCTGCTGTGTTCCTCCAGCTCCACACTGTGTTATCTCAGATTCCAGCATTTGAGTTCTCGCTATCTCTGATTTGATAAAGGTGTCTAGGTTTATGATCGGTTTAAACCAGGTAGATAAAGAGCAGCTATTCCTCTTCACTGATAGTAAAACTGTTTGGTACACAGATTTAAGAGATTGGGCAATAGTTACTGGGAGATGCAAGAAGGAATTTTATGCTACTTTTATTTTACTCAATACTCACCTTTAAAGGCCGATAATATCCAGTGCTGAATGAATAAAAAGGCATGCTTAGATCATTTGGTTTGAGTTACCGATCTGCAAATCCTCTTCTGAGGTGCTGTAAAAAAATTTACAAAAGCCATCTCAGTCAGTCTGGGACACAGTTTCAGAAGAAGCAAATATTTCTTTGATTTGGAGGTTGCTGTGTGTAAATGTTCCCCTCCTAACACCTTGTAAAAGCAGTTTATAAAAACTCCATTCCTGTCAGTCCAGGAAAGGTATTCACAACATTCGCTCCGCTGGCCCAGGATAACCGCATATGCGCCCTGCTGCCCTTTAAACTCCGACAAATATGGCGGCCTGCCGTTGAGAGAGAGACTCGATTTTGACATTTTACGAAACAGGGATAGATAGTTTCTTTATACGGGGTCTGTCACATTCACAAAGTGTTTAGAAAGCCTCTCCGTCTAACCGCCCGGTCTATCGCCTCCTCCGTTCCGCCTCATTGTTACCTTTTGTGGAGCCGAGGAAAAGGACAGCGGCTGCTCAGCGTCGCTCCCACTGCGCATGCTCTAGACCGTGGCCACGCGGGAACATACTGAGCCTGCGCAGTGATAAGCAATGCAGTGCATAGCGCTCGGAATTCTGGGTTAAGTGCCCACCACTGTAAAGACTGAATTTTATTTGTCGTAATGTGTACAAGCAATCTTTCTCTTTACTTCCTACCAGGACAACTAACATATATTATACATTTTATAAAGTATAAAACGTGCCTTTTGCATCCCAGGGAGAAAATATCACAAAGTCTGACACTGAGTCGCCATACACATTCTGGGTCACCGGGCTGCTTTCTTATTAGAGATACAAAACTGGTGGTGGTTTAACCTGAGGGACACCACATCTCATGTCAGCAGAGAGGTTGAAAGTCGAGAGTCATCAGTTGTAACCTCAGGCGGTGTGGGATTTTATTCTACACTGTTGGCATCATGAGGAAAACTGGCAAACGGCTCTGAGAAAGAGTTTGGCTTTCATAGCTGTCTTCAAAGAGGAAAATGTAGATTTCATATTGTAGCAAACAACAATGTTTCCTGTCGTTTGTTGAAGAACGTGTTTTTGTTCCACTGATGCCCTCAAACATTGGCTACCTATTTGGATGAGCACTTGAAACGTCAGAGCAAATGAGGTGAAGTGCTAAGTGCTGGGTTTAGAAGTGAGATATTTGATGACTGGCCTAGATATAATGGGCTGAAGGGTCTTTCTCCGTGGTGTTAAAATCTCACTGACTAACGTTTTGCAACCGAAACGAAAGGTCAAAAGCAGTTTCAAGACAAAAACTTGCAAGAATTGTGTGGACTTTCCTTTTTGGGATTCAGCATTGCAACTGCTGTGTTCTCGGTTTGATTCCGAAATAGGAATGAGGATTTTATTGTTCCTGTCGAAACTCTTAAAATGAACGTGAATTCCTGACATTAAAAGACATAAAAGGGACATCTCTGTCAGAATCAGTGAAAGTTTTACATCAGGGGTGAAACCAAACAGGAGGAAGTGCTGAAATCCATTGACTTCACGTGCTCAGACACAGTACTACAAAAACAGTACTTGCTCCTTATTAAAGCATATAGGTTTCTTTCAGATTTAATATGTTGGACACAAAAAAATGGTTTTCCTTCTGGGCAATCTTGCACCAGAGTGCCTTATATCAGAATGGGGTCGCACATTTAAGACAGATGAGGAAAATTTATTCTCTCAGATGGTGATGAATTGGTGAAATTCCTTACAGCAGATTGTTGTCAGGTCTGAGTCATTAAGTGTAATCAATGGTGAGATTGACAGATTTTTAATATCAGTAAAGGTATCAAGGGTTATGGGGAAAGGCAAGAAAGTGCAGTTCATAATTATCATACCAGACATAAGATCAGTAAATGGCGGAGCAGACTGAATGGGCTGGATGGTCCCTTTCTGCTCCTAAAGTTTATGATCTTAATACGAGACTGTAAAGCTGACCTGAGCGAAATTTGCCAAGTGAACATGCATGGATCCCCTCTGGGCTCTGAACCGAGGTGAGATGTGCAAAGGGCAACACACAAAGGAGAGTCATTGTGGGTGATTGATCTGGAGTGATTATATACCAGGGTAAACAGTGAAAACCAGTCTTCAGAACCACATTGGGCCTGGCTCCATTAGGCCTACAGTCAGCTCTCACAAACCACCATGGCCCTTCACTTTTCCTGACGTCCCCTCTCTTCTTGTTTTACTCTGTTTGCACATCAGGCAATTGCAGCTGACATTGCTGATGTGGACCTGTAACATGCAGTGAAGCGATTCTGACTGGTCCATGACATACTTCTGCTTCGAAAGATCAGTCAGTATTTTATATCTATTACTGTAAATGTTAACCATTAAAAGGCCATGGCAGTGAAGACACTCAATCCTCATCACTAGACTACCAGGGTAGATCTCTGTTCATATCACCCTAGCCACTGTTTGATTTGGCATGACAATCTCCCATTCTTCTGCACACGATTGCCTTGGCTTTGCGTTGGATTTGTCACATTGTCTTCGTGTATGATGCACAGGCTATCCAGTAATCTATTACATTGCAGTTTCTAATGCATGACTTTGCAGTTTAGTGGTTCACCTTGTGGTCTTGAGTTGCATTCTTCCTGGGGAGTGAGAGAATTTTCACCACCTGCTGCAACCAACATCCGAAGGAGCTCTTTAAAGTCGTTCAAAATTATTTCTCATTAAATAGCGTTAACACCACCATGTCATTTCCTCACCCAGCCAGTAATACATTTGAAACACTAATTTCCTGTTTGTCCTTCCAGGCACTTGAGGAAGATCTTTCGGGAGGATGGAAAGCAGCTGACGTGAGCAATGTTCCAGTTAGGCAGAACAAAATGCAGAGTAACGGGGAAACAATGGGGGAGAAACATGGACAGGGGAGGGGCCAAATTCTTCCTTTCATTGTTGTAACCATACACTGGTTTTGAGGTCTAAATTGGGATGATATAAGCCAGATGGGTGAAATCCTTGCTTTCTGGGGGTTGGTCTCTCCTGAGGCCGCTGTCACTCTTGGGGCAATGTGTCTGTGTGTTTCCCTCTGTGGGTGAAAATGAGGTTCAGTTCCCTGAGGGGGCATGAACACAATTTTACCATCTCAAACCTCAGTCCCATTCTTTGTGTCGCTTGAGATTAAAACGTTACAGGGAAAAAAAAATTTTTGAGATGAACGCTTGAAATGGCAGAGCACAGAAGGCTACAGGCTAAGTGCTGGAAACTGGGATGATGGGCGTCTTTTCCTGCTGTACAAACTCAGTAAGTTGATTATTTTGGAGGAGAAACTTAACTCCAGTGAAAAGAAAAGCCAAAACCTGTGTCAGTAAGAAAATAAGCATGCTTTTCCACTGTGGTGTTGACAGGGACATGAGCAGCAATAGTTTGGTGGACACAAGGTGAACAACCAGCAAAGATAATCACCGTCACTGCTTCAGTTCAATGGTTCCCGCTTAGTGAAGCGGTGAACTTTACTGGCAAAGAAAACACATTTGTCATCAGGAGGCTGCTTCAGTGTCTCCTCTTTTTCTGCTCGAGTCATCATGAAGTTCCTTTCTGCTGTTCGACAAGCACATCTGCTTCTTCTCTTCTTCTATTCTCATCCCTTCATTCCTAGTTTGGCAGGAATAATGAGGTGAGGTGGGATAAACTGCAGATTTAGGAGGGAATGTTGTGGTAATGGCACAGACAGGACGAGCTGATCACCCTCATTCTCTGCTGTCACCATTCATTCATCTTACACCAACAGGAAAGACATCACTATAATCCTATAATTGTGGTGGACATTTTTTTCTGATGGATTCGGAATTTTACTTCAAATTCTAAAGATTCACAATCTTTTGAGAGAACAAATGTCTCGTTATCTCCGTCCTAAGTGACAGACACATTATCCAGGGAATGTGAGCGCAGTTCTAAACACTCCAGCCAGGAGGAAAAAGTCTCCCAGCAGCTCCACTCTCAAATTATCTTCAAATTTCTGACTTTAAACAGAGCAGGAATGGGAAATGAGGGATACTGACAGAAGGAGAGTCAGAGAACGTGAAAGAGGGTGAGGTGGATACACAGAGACAAATAGAGACACAAATTGAGGTAGATAGTGAAAGAACCAATTTTCCATTCAACGTGGCTGCTAATTGACACAAAGGAAAAGAAAAAGGAACTATTTAAGCAGAGCCTTTCACCACCGAAGGGAACAGAAGAAGCATTAGAACCGATGAAATCCCTTTAAAGTTGTAAAGTTGACGGTGGTAAGCTAATGAGAGAGAGCAATTTTGTTTAATAAGCTGATTTGACAGATAAAGCCGATAATTTACCCCGGCATTACACTACAGAAATGCATAACTAACCTGGTTCTGACGAACGCTCACAGGACCTGATACGTTAACTCTGTTTCTCTACACAGATGCTGCCAGACCTGATGAGCTTCCATATCAATTCTTTGTTTGTGTTATATTTCCACTGTTCTTTGTTTGTGTTATATTTCCACTGTTCTTTGTTTTATTTTAATCTGAGTAACATGTGGGAATAAATAGTTCACCTTCCATCTCCTGAAGTATCAGTTAGAAGTGCTGTCACCACGATAAAATAACACAGCAGAGTGTGTATTCCCTGACTAGGAATCAAAGCTTGGCCGGGAGGGGAGAGAGCCAAATCCTAGCCACTAGACCACCAGTGAAAGGGGCAGAAGTTGTGGTACATTTTCGCAATGACACTGCTTTTGCATTTTCATTTGTGACCATTTTCACTGCAGATCAATTTCTCCATCCTCGAGTATTTACAGTGTGGAAGACAACCATTCAGCCCATTGTGTCAGCGCAGATTATCAAACCTCCATCTATTCTAGTCCCTGTTTTTAGCATTTGGCCCATAGCCTTGCATGCTGATGTTTTGAGGGCAAATGGCAATGAGCTTATCCCTGTAATCTCAAATGACCACAAATGGGACTTAGGTTTGAGATGGTAAAACTGTGTTAATACCTCCTTGAGGAACTCATTCTGATTTCCACCCACAGAGGGAGATACACAGACACATTTCCGAGAATGACAGAGGCCTCAGGATTATACCCGCTCCATGTGCCTCACGTCCGCTCTCTGTCCCCACACACAAGTTTATCTGACAAAAGGCAGCTTTAGGTGGAACGCAAGCGACTTCTCCAGACAACGAGAATCGTTACCGTGAGCTGGGATATGAAATGGACAGTTGACTAAAATAGTCCCGCAAGCTGCTCACGTTCAACTTTTAATTTTGACAATTCATTGACCCAATCACTGCAGTTCCTGGGAATCTGACAGGACAGCGCCAGCAGACATCCCTCACTAAAGACAACTGACATAATGTGTTACAACATAGAATGGCCAAACCCCTCTCATAATTAAACTAAAATACAAGCCCCGATCTGTTATCACAGGAGCAGAGGTTTCCGTCTAATAATTACTCCCTAAACACACAGAGAAGCTTGCCTTTCCCCTCAAACTATTAAAAGAGTATTTAATGGAAAGAACATCCTTAATCTCCACTTTACAAGTGACAAGAAGCAATTTATTTATTTAACCCAGCAATGAACAAATTAACAAAATTACTAACAAACTGACAATTCACAGACTGCTAACTAATCCCTAAATGGTCTAAATTCTACTAGAATGCTGTTTAAATAAAAACAAGTCCCACTAATATAAACACAATTAATAAGAAGCAATAAATAAATTACAACTTAATCTCTCCAAGTTTGCACAGACTGTCTTCTGGAATATTCTGCCGTCTCCGCTCTCTTCACAAACGCCTTTATTTCATTAATTCTGCTGTCAGGAATGTTTTATCTCTCAAATTTCTTCAGTAAGGACTTTGAGCTAAAATGCTGTGGTACTTTTGATGAATTCGATGTGCTTTCTCTGAGAGCTGAATGGTGCTAACTCTGGCAGATGACAGTCGGTTCTCTCCCTCGCCTTCTCTCCCCATGACTACATCATCACATTCTTATCATGTGATTGGTTTCAGGTTGTAAACACCATCAGATTTCAATCCAATTGGCTTCCTGTATCTAGGGGCTTCGTTTACATTAATTGGCCAAATTCAAACAAGACGGATGTTTTGCCTGCCGCCTGGAAGGCTTTCATACATTTGTTTCACTTTTTGAGGCTCTCTGTACTGGCAACTTCAGCTGCTGCTCACAGACAGACTTTTTGTTATAAATCTCAAAGGAACCACACATCTTAGCTTCCTGCCTTCCACTTCACAATTACTCTATCCAAATTCATAACATAAGGCAAACTCTAAACACTTTCGTGTCGCTTCTCTTTCTGCTTCTGTCCCTGTCTCACCTCCAGCTCCCAGCTCAATGAGCTGCTTGGTACAACTGCACACAGATCATGAAGCCAATCTTTACCTGGAAAGCAGGGCCAGGGATTGTAAGACAAGGCATTGAGAAGCAATGAGTTTGCGCATGGCTGGGTAAAAAGACACCAGTATCGCATTTTCCTGATTGACTCAGATATTGATTCCGGGAATATGCACAGTCCCAGTTATTCCCAATCTCAATGGATAACGTGCCTGACAGACAGGAGTGTATTTTGCAAGCGTTGTCCTGTTACTTCACAAACAGATCTCCAGCACTGAAGAAAGACCCTTCAGGTCTGCAGCAGTTTAACTCAAGACCCTCAGTATTCTATTCTCATTTCCCAGCACTTCGTTCACAGCCTCAAGTGTACATCTGAACATGTCTCAACTCCAATGTTGTTCCACTCTGACAGGCAGTGACTTGCATATTCTTACTATTGGCGATATGGGTTAAATGCTTTTCCCCCAACCTTCCTGTGATTCAGGTTGCAAACAAGGAGGCAGGAAGCAAACTCCCTTCCGATTTGCCCTCAGCGCTCAACCGTAGTTTGTAGGGTTCAAAAATGTCCAGCACACCCCAAGGGGTTATCAGACTCCATCTCCTTAACCACTCGGCCACGACTGCAGCAGCGCACTACCTTTCCAGAGATCTTTCCAGGTCTCTCTCCCTGTGGAGCTCAGGAAGAGTGAATCATTACTGGGTTTGTTTGAATCCAATCACTTGACAGATTTTGAAAGGGTTAAATTCAGTACATGCTGGGTCCGGTCATTTCATCCCAACAGGTGGAACAGGATCATTTAAAAATAAAAACATAAATTGCCAGAAAAAAACTCTGGCAGCATCTGTCGGCAGAGAATCAGGGTTAACGTTTCAGAACTTCTTCAGAACTGTTTTCTCCCACAGGTACTGCTAAAACTGTTGAGTTTCTCCAGCAGTTTCTGTTTTGTTTCAGATTCCCAACACCCACAGCTGTTTACGTTAGCCATTATAACAACATCGAAACACCTTTGTTGTCACTCACTGGATAAGATTTCCGTTTGTGGAGCATTTTCCTGACCGCATTAAAATCCCAGAGCTGTATCATGAAAAACAGAACTGGTAGAAATAGAACAGTGCTTGCTCCTGTCTTTGTGGCCTCGAACCACCAACCTCGCGTTTACGAGCTGCAAGCGCTGACCAATTGCACCACAGAAGCTAGTGAACAGCTGATTTGCACAATCTCTTAAAGCAGGCTCTTATTTAATTGCTCTGAACAAAAGAGCAAGGAAGGAAACCCTTCAGGTAACTATACAGAGGCTACAGCCTCTCCCACTGAAAGTATGGGCTGTTTTTAGCCCCTGCCCAGTGCTCTCTTTCTTCCCATTGAGGTCAGAGTCTTCCATAGGTCTTGATCGGATGACAGGTTCCCATCCCTGATGAACACGAGTGAATTAGGTAGTGATTTAATGGTAAGATGGCAGCTTTTATGTTCACTATTCCCCTGTGCCAGCCCCATAAATTACCAGATCGTTCACCTTGATTTCACAAGCTACCTTTCTTTTTGTGTGTTATCTTATGCTCCTTTTCTTTCGTTTCCGGTCAATTCCACATTGTTTTGGAATGTGAGGATCTGCAGTCAAAGGACTTGATCTGACAGAATTGCTTCATTTTAATGTAAGTTGAATATCATCAGATTTTGAATATGGAAGGTGGATGCACCATTCACAGTGAAGAGAAACTGTGCACAGGTTCAGTCTGTGGACGAGACTTCAGGCGATCAAGTGACTTTTTGAAATGAAAGCAATGCCACCCTGACAAGGAACTGTGGATCCGTGGGGACTGTGGGAGGAGTTTCAATTACCCATCCAAGCTGCAAACATATTGGTGCAATCACATCAGGAAGAAACTATTCACCTGCTTCGTGTGTGAGAAGGCATTCACAGCGGTTTCACACTGGAAATGGGCTGTTTCCCTGCTGTGAGTGTGGCAAGGAATTCATTCAGTCATTCCACCTGCTGACACACCAATGTGTCCACACTGGGGAGAGACCATTCACCTGCTCCAGGTGTGGGTAGGATTTCTCCTGGTCATCCAGCCTATTGAAACACCAACAGGTTCACTCTGAAGAGAGACCCTTTAAATGTGCAGATTGTGGGAAGTGCTATAAAAGCTCAAGTAGACTGATGTACTATCAACATGTTCACACTGAAGGGAGACCATTCATGTGCTCTCACTGTGGGGCTGGGTTCAGGACATCATCAACCCTCACCGTACACCACCAAATACACACTGGGGAGAGGTCATTCACCTACTCTGTGTGTGGGAAAAAATTCACTCAGTCATATGGCTTGATGAAACACCAGTGGGTTCACAAGTAACTTCAGTAATTGGATTTTTCCTTTGCTTGTTCATGGGATCATGGCATCACAAGCTCAGCAAGCTCTTATCATCCGTTCTAACTGCCCAAAGGATGGTTCAGAATCAAACCAATTGTTATCGCATGGATTCACATGTAGGTCAGAATAACAATGGTTCCCAGACCCAATGACACTGAGTTGATTTTCTCGTCTCTTGTCCTCTTTCTGAAACAATAGTGAATAAGTTGTTGCAGTTGATTTAAAAGTGAAAGACCAAAATAGGTTTTATTCTGATTCAGCATGCCCTGCTGTTTTCTCAGTTGTTATTGACAATCTCATGGCCCTCACCTGTTCCGGAGAGTGTTACAGGAAAGAGGGAATGGTCGACTGCATCTGGTCACTCAAAGGGTCACTGGACCCGAAAGGTTAACTCCGATTTCTTTCACAGATGCTGCCAGGCCTGCTGAATTTTTCCAGCAATTTCTGTTTTTGTTTCTGATTTCCCTGCATTTGCAGTTTTTTTTATGTTTTTCAATATTCACCTTGTCTGTTTCAGAGAAGCCTCATTGATAGGCTTAGTGGGTTTTGGAAATTGAAAGTTAGGCCACAGATCAGGCAACAATCTCATTGAATGACAGAACAGGCTTGAGGGGCTGAATGGTCTACTCCTGTTCCTATAAAAGTTTTCCATCTGCAGCTTGTGGCAATATTTCCCCTCACTACTCACTTCACATCCGTGACTATTACACTACATGCTAGTACTGGCTGAACAAATCTCCTGTGTTTGAACTCAGTCTGTGACTATTCAGTGCTCCATCTTCACCTGCCCGGGTTTGACTATCATCAGAGAATGTTGTCTCTACTGCAGAAATTCACCAAAGATCCTCAGACAGCACCTTCCAAACCCATGACCACTTCCATCTGGAAGAACGAGGGCAGCAGATATATGGGAAGATCACCACCTCCACGTTCCCCTCCAAGTCACTCACCATCCTGACTTGGAAATGTATCACTGTTCCTTCACTGTTGCTGGGTCAAAACCCTGGAATTCCCTCCCTAATAGCATTGTGGGTCAACACACAGCAGGAGGACTGCAGCGGTTCAAGAAGGCAACTCACCACCACCTTCTCGAGAGCAACTACGGATGGGCAAGAAATGCTGGCCAGCCAGGGACGCCCACATCCCACAAATTAATAAAAAAAAAACCGTGTGAACAGTCACAACAGAAGGATCCTGGAGTCTCATTCCCCTGGAACAAAAACAAAGTTGCTGGAAAAGCTCAGCATGTCTGGAAGCATCTGTGACCCTTCCTCACTCCCCTGGGATCTACCAAACCTGTTTATTATTTCCACTTCCTCTTTCATTCTGACTCTTTAATTTCTCAATTTCAGTCCACTCGCCTTTTGAGCTCTTCAACAACCCCATTTGGGCAAACGAGAGATAGCTGGAATTAACGCAGGGAACTGGGAAGTGGGCAGAAGTATGAGGAGAGGCCACATCAAAGAAAGCCCCCATTCCAACAACAGAGCTTCTCAAAACACAAAGGCAGCATGAAAGCTTGAGCTAAATGAACATGGTGATGTGTGGGCTGTCATGAGGAAAATGTGACCATGATCACAAATGGTTAAGATGACAGAATCCCTACAGTGCAGAAAGAGGTCATTCAGTGCATCTAGTCTGCACTAGCTCTCTATCCCACCCTACTCCCATAAACCCCACATTTACTGCAGCTAACCCAACCACCTAACCTGCACATTCGGGGACTATTTAGTGTGGCCAATCCACCTAACTTGTATTTTTGGACTGTGGGAGGATCACAGCTTAGCTCTAAAGAGGCGAAATTGTGGATTAAGGCTCAAAAAATACTCAACTCTGAAACAATTTCATGGTTTTTGTTTCCAAAATTAATATCTGGGGAAAGCTGCAGCCACAACGATTTCAGATTCTCTCTGGAGGGAGAGAATTCAAAACTCTGACCCAGGGGCACGGTGAGTTGACAAAGGCCTGGGACCAGAAATGTAACAGATTCTGAGCAAGGTGGTGGTTAGACAAGGGCAAACAGGCAGATGTCACAGGGGGAAGGCAGGAGAGATTAAATTGCAGAAATGTTATTAGTCCTTCAAGGCTGCAGGGAATGAAGTTAAGGCTGGAAAAGAAACAAATAAACAAAAGATGTGCCTGGAGCCAGGTGTGCAGTGGACCCAGAAACAAATTGAAACAAGAAATGTAAACAAATTGGGGCAGAGTTCACAGTCTGAAATTGTTGATCTCAATGATGAGCCCAGAAAGCTGTAAAGCCTGGGTAATTCTATTTCAGCCAACACAAACATGATGGGCCAAGGACAAATACTGCTGGCCAGCCAACAATACGCACATCACATGAATAAAAAAAAGGCCTTGATCTGTAATTTTCTGATACTTTTGTTCTGACATTTGCAGTTTGTTTCTGATGATGGTTCCAACCTCTAAAATTGAACTGGAGTTTAATATACTAGAGAAATGTAAAATAAGTCAGCTTTGCTTCAAACACATCACTGTAGATAGTTGTATTTTTCCTGAGGGTTGAACAGCACCTGGAGCTCAGAAAGGACAATCTCGGGGTGGTGGTGGGGGGGGTGGGGCGGGAATTGTACGGCAGCAGCAGAACTTCAGCCGGACACATCCGTCAGGGTCACACTGAGGGTGTCAGATGGCACTTTACTCTTTCTCGTCTCTCTTCGCTGACAGCCAAGCCACGGTGTGGGTTAATCCTGCTGTGTGTAAGAAATGTGTCCCAGCTACTGTCTTTCATGGCTCGGAGCTCATAGACACGGAACAAAATCTCGTTTCCAACTGGGTTTAGAGTCAGAGGAAGAACAACGGTGAATGCTGGAAATGTGCTTCAAATCAGAGATTAGTGTAAATCAATGATCTGTTCGTGACGGGAAGTGAACCGTCAGGTTCAGGTTTAGAGATAGCCGGGTCTACGCCCGAAACGTCAGCTTTCCTGCTCCTCTGATGCTGCTTGGCCTGCTGTGTTCATCCAGCTCTACACCTTGTTGTCTCAGGTTCAGGTTTAGGTTTCTTCTACATTGGTAAAGATAAAACTGTGTTTGGTAAACATACAACACTGAGATCCAGAGCAGTGTGAGCAGGGGTATGAGCAGCCTGTCTCTGCCTCTGCTGTAACCATACAGAATGCACCAGGGTGAAGTGAAAGAAGGGTCTGGGTTAGAAATTATATTTCACCAACAGTGATGACATGGGGAGTGTTGACAAAATGTTAATTTTCATTTTCAATAACGACACAAAACACACATATATTCGTCAGGAGAGGGTGTAAAAGGGGTTAGTGCTGGCAGTGGAAAGATTTTTTTCTGAAGGAGTCTCGTCTGAGACTTTATCACTTTCTTATGATGTCTAACCTCATGTGAATTTCTCCAGGACATGTCTTTTATTTCCACTTTGATATCATTTCCCAACTTGACGACCTTCCATTCACTTGCCTGATCCAGAGGTAACTGTCAAAAACCAAAATTTCATTTTGAGGACAGTTTCATATGACAATGTTTGCTTTTATTTTTATTTCAAAAGCCTTACATCAGGTTTAATACAATTGAACACAAAACAGGCCTCTTGATTTGCACCCAAACTACATCCCTGTACTCCCTTCACCACTAATGCACAGTGGCAGCAGTCTTTACCATCTACTAGATGCACTGCAGTGACTCAGCAAGGTGCCTGCAACAGCACCTTCTGAATCTGCAGTCTTTACCATCCAGAAGGACAGGGGCAGCAGTTACATGGGAATGCCACCACCTGCTGGATCCCCTCTCGGCCACATACCGTGCTGACCTGGAAATATGAAGTGGAGCTGCTGGTGTCAGATTGGGGTGGATAAAATCAGAAGTCAGATGACACCAGGTTATAGATCAACAAGTTTATTTGAAATCACAAGCTTTCTGAACGCTGCACCTGACTTTATCACTTTCTTACGATGTGTACCAAAGTAATAAAGTAGCACTTCACCTGACGAAGGAGGAACACCCCGAAAGCTTATGATTTTGAATAAACCTGTTGGACTTGAACCTGGTGTTGTGTGTCTTCTGACTTTGACCTGGGAATATATCATGTTCCTTCTGTGTCGCTTGGTCAAGTTCCTGGAAGTCTCCCTTCATGGCACTGTGGATCTACCGACAGTACATGGACTATAGCTGGCCCCATCCTCTCCAGGGCAGTTAGCGATGGGCAATAAATCTGGCCCTACCCAGCGATGCCTTAAGACTCATAAGCAAATAAAATAGTTATCATATTTAAATTAATAAATGCTAATTGGCAAGGAAACTGGAACAGAATATTTACAGACCACACGTTGAAGGGGTGTGGTTCTCTTTATCACCCCTCTATCATTTGCACTTTGTTATTTTCCAGTTCTGTTCTGGCCCCTGCTGGGGTCACATTGACTTGACTGGTTCTTCTCCTGAGGAGTGCCATGAGTTTATAAATTACTCGTGCACAGATACATGAGCTTCAAGCAACAGAGTAATATTAGGGCCGGTCAAGGACAGTAGGGGAAGTTGTGCGTGGAGTCTGAAGAGATAGGAGAGATGCGAAATGAATATTTTTCGTCAGTATTCACTCAGGAAAAAGACAATGTTGTCGAGGAGAATACTGAGATACAGTCTATTTGACGAGACGGGATTGAGGTTCATAAGGAGGAGGTGTTAGCAATTCTGGAAG
>NC_063339.1:91708547-91709035 GCF_021869965.1 Rhincodon typus
CGGGGAGCTATCAGAAACTGTGAGGCTGAAAATTTTTGCACCCATTTAAATATTTGCCCCCAATTTTTACCCCATATTTTATCCCAACAAAAATTTTCAGCCTCACAGTTTCTGATAGCTCCCCGGGCAGCGTCACCCTCTTTCTTCATTCCCTGTGATCCCTCCACTATGTATGGATACCCGACTGTATCTCTCCCCATGAGCAACACCCAAATCGCCCCCTGACCCTCACTGGATCCCTGACCCCACCCCAGGGGCTCGATGCCCCAGGGAGTATGGCCAGAGACACTCAGGCCTGTTCACTGACTGCCTCACTGCACAGCAAGATCCCAGTCCCCAGGCAGGCCCTCTTCCCCCCCTCACCGAGAAAGATGTTTTATCTAACAACCCCTTCCACCTTTCAGTTTAGACAAAGCACGATGGTGCAAAATGCAGGTGGACCAAAGACCAAGAAGATCCTCTGGCATTACCCATAAAGAGACATTGAA
>NC_063339.1:91709535-91717945 GCF_021869965.1 Rhincodon typus
AAATAAATAAATTGCTTCTTGTTACTTGTAAAGTTGAGGTCAAGGATGTTCTTTCTATTAAATACTCTTTTAATAGTTTGTGAGGGGAAAGGTAAGCTTCTCGGCGTGTTTAGGGAGTAATTATTAGACAGAAACCTCTGCTCCTGTCATAACAGATCGGGGCTTGTGTTTTAGTTTATTTATCAGAGGGGTTTGGCCATTCCATGTCGTAATTCATTATGTCAATTGTCTTTAGTGAGGAATGTCTGCTGGGTGCTGTCCTGTCAGATTCCCAGGAGCTGCAGTGATTGGGTCAGTGAATTATCGAAATTAAAAGTTGAACATGAGCAGCTTGCAGGACTATTTCAGCTCAACTGTCCATTTCATATCCCAGCTCACGGTAATGATTCTCATTGTCTGGAGAAGTCACTTGTGTTCCACCTAAAGCTGCCTTTTGTCAGATAAACTTCCATGTGGGGCCGGAGGGCAGACGTGAGGCACGTGGAGCGGGTATAATCCTGAGGCCTCTGTCATTCTCGGAGATGTGTCTGTGTATCTCCCTCTGTGGGTGGAAATCAGAATGAGTTCCTCAAGGGGGTATTAACACAGTTTTACCATCTCAAACTTCAGTCCCATTTGTGGTCATTTGAGATTACAGGGATAAGCTCATTGCCATTTGCCCCGAAATGTCAGCTCGCAAGCCTATGGGCCAAATGCTAAAAACTGGGACTAGAATAGATGGAGGTTTGATAATCTGCGCTGACAGGATGGGCCGAATGGTTGTCTTCCACGCTGTAAAAACTTGAGGATGGAAAAATTGATCTGCAGTGAAAATGGTCACAAATGAAAAAGCAGTGTCATTGCGAAAATGTACCACACCTTCTGCCCCTTTCACTGGTCGTCTAGTGGCGAGGATTTGGCCCTCTCCCCGCCCCGGCCCAGCTTTGATTTCTAGTCAGGGAACAGACACTCTGCCGTGTTATTTTATCATGGTGACAGCACTTCTAACTGATCCTTCAGGAGATGGAAGGTGAACTGTTTCGTCCCAGACTCAGATTAAAATAAAACAAAGAACTGACACAAAAAAAGGAATTGATATGGAAGCTCAGCAGGTCTGGCAGCATCTGTGTAGAGAAACAGAGTTAACATATCAGGTCCTGTGACCGTTCGTCAGAACCAGGTTAGTTGTGCATTTCTGTGTTATAATGCCGGGGGAAATTATCGGCTTTATATGTCAAATCAGCGTATTAATCAAAATTGCTCTCTCATTTGCTTACAACAGTCAACTTTACAACTTTAAAGGGATTTAATCGGCTCTGATGCTGCTTCCGTTCCCCTAGGTGGTGAAAGGCTCTGCTTAAATGGTTCCTTTTTCTTTTACTTTGTGTCAATTAGCAGCTATGTCGAATGGAGAATTGGTTCTTTCAGTGTCTACCTCAATTTGTGTCTCTGTTTGTCTCCCTGTGTATCCGCCTCACCCCCTCTCACATTCTCCGACTCTCCTTCTGTCAATATCCCTCACTTCCCATTCCTGCTCTGTATAAAGTCAGAAATTTGAAGTTAATTTGAGTGTGGAGCTGCTGGGAGACTTTTTCCTCCTGGCTGGAGTGTCTAGAACTGGGCTCACATTCCCTGGATAATGTGTCTGTCACTTAGGACGGAGATTATGAGACATTTCTTCTCTTAAAAGGTTGTGAATCTTTAGAATTCTAAATAAAATTCTGAATCCGCCAGAAGAAAAAATTCCACCACAATGATAGGATTATAGTGATGTCTTTTTTGTTGGTGTAAAATGAATGAATGGTGACAGCAGAGAATGAGGGTAATCAGCTCGTCCTGTCTGTGCCATTACCACAACATTCCCTCCGAAATCTGCAGTTTATCCCACCTCACCTCATTATTCCTGCCAAACTGGGAATGAAGGGATGAGAATAGAAGAAAAGGAGAAGCAGACGTACTTGTGGAACAGCAGAAAGGAACTTCATGATGAATCTAGCAGAAAAAGAGGAGACACTGAAGCAGCCTCTTGATGACAAATGTGTTTTCTTTGCCGGTAAAATTCACCGCTTCACTAAGCGGGAACTATTGAACTGAAGCAGCGACGGTGATTATCTTTGCTGGTTGTTCACCTTGTGTCCACCAAACCATTGCTGCTCATGTCCCTGTCAACACCACAACTGTGCCATATGTAAGCATTGTATTTACATTGGCCCAGAAGCACAATGGATAACATGCCTAACTACGAATCAAGTGATTGTCAGTTCAACTCGTACCTGACTCAAGTGTAATTCACAAATTCTTTACACTTCCACATTTATCTTCCTCATTGCCCTGAAACTGAGATGAGCTTTGAATTCCTGACCTGAATCCTGACAAGAATCCTTTCAATGTCTCACATCAGTAAATGTCACCAAGAATATCAGAGGAGGGGAAGCTGAAGTCGTTCACCCAAGCTTTAGTTCAATTTCCCACACCCAACGACCCAATCACTGCATCTCCCGGGAATGGAAAGGAAACAAATCAAAGAATGAAACCAGTCTCAGCTTTGTGAGTCTTTGGGAAGCGGAATCAGAGGAGAATGAAGGTGAACTTTCCAACTCAGCAGAGACAGTCAAGGAAGCTTCCCCTTCTTTAAGAGGCTGGGAGATTGACTCTGATGTTCTCGGGGACATTAACTGACCTGAGACACTGAAAAGATTCCCGTCAGAGACTGTTCTGTGTTTGATTTTGTCAATGTCAGGAACAATAAATCCTGATTCCCTGACCGGAAATTGAACCCATGCCACAGCAGTGAAAGCGCCAAGTCACAACCACTAGACCACAGGGATGTTAGTGGAAAAGCATACTTATTTTCTTACTGACACAGCTTTTGGCCTTTTTTTCACTGGAAATAAGTTTCTCCTCCAAAATAATCAAGTAACTGAGTTTGTACAGCAGGGAAGGAGGCCCATCATCCCAGTTTCCAGCACTTAGCCTGGAGCCCTGTGTGCTCTGCCATTTCAAGCGTTCATCTCAAAAAAATTTTTGCCCTGTAACGTTTTAATCTCAAGTGACACAAAGAATGGGACTGAGGTTTGAGATGGTAAAATTGTGTTCACGCCCCCTCAGGGAACTGAACCTCATTTTCACCCACAGAGGGAAACACACAGACACATTGCCCCAAGAGTGACAGCAGCCTCAGGAGAGATCAACCCCCAGAAAGCAAGGATTTCACCCATCTGCCTTATATCATCCCAATTTAGACTTCAAAACCAGTGTCTGGTTACAGCAAAGAAAGCAAGAATTCGGCCCCTCCCCTGTCCGTGTTTCTCCCCCATTGTTTCCCAGTTACTCTGCATTTTGTTCTGCCTAACTGGAACATTGCTCACGTCAGCTGCTTTCCGTCCTCCCGAAAGATCTTCCTCAAGTACCTGGAAGGACAAACAGGAAATTAGTGTTTCAAACGCATTTCTGGCTGGGTGAGGAAATGACCTGGTGGTGTTAATGCTATTTAATGAGAAATAATTTCGAACGACTTTAAAGAGCTCCTTCGGATGTTGGTTGCAGCAGGTGGTGAAAATTCTCTCACTCACCAGGAAAAATGCAACTCAAGACCACTGGGCGAACCACTAAACTACAAAGTCATACATTAGAAACTGCAATGTAATAGATTACTGGATAGCCTGTGCATCGTACAAGAAGACAATGCGACAAATCCGATACAGAGCCGAGGCGATCATGTACAGAACAATGGGAGATTGTAATGCCAAATCAAACAGTATCCAGGGTGATATGAACAGAGATCTACCCTGGTCGTCTAGCGATGAGGATTTAGTGCCTTCACTGGCATGGCCTTTTAATGGTTAACATTTACAGTAATAGATATAAAATACTGACTGATCTTTAGAAGCAGAAGTATGTCATGGACCAGTCAGAATCGCTTCACTGCATGTTACAGGGCCACATCAGCAATGTCAGCTGCAATTGCCTGATGTGCAAACAGATTAAAACAAGAAGAGAGGGGACGTCAGGAAAAGTGAAGGGCCATGGTGGTTTGTGAGAGCTGACTGTAGGCCTAATGGAACCAGGCCCAATGTGGGTTCTGAAGACTGGTTTTCACTGTTTACCCTGGTATATAATCACTCTGGATCAATCACCCACAATGACTCTCCTTTGTGTGTTGCCCTTTGCACATCTCACCTCAGTTCAGAGCCCAGAGGGCATCCATACATGTTAACTTGGCAAATTTCACTCAGGTCAGCTTTACAGTCTTGTATTAAGACCATAAACATTAGGAGCAGAAAGGGACCATCCAGCCCATTCAGTCTGCTCTGCCATTTACTGATCTTATGTCTGATATGATAATTCTGAATGCACTTTCTTGCCTTTCCCCATAACCCTTGATACCTTTACTGATTAAAAATCTGTCAATCTCACCATTGAATACACTTAATGATCCAGACCTGACAACGATCTGCTGTAAGGAATTCCACCAATTCATCACCATCTGAGAGAATAAATTTTCTTCATCTGTCTTAAATGTGCGACACCCATTCTGATATAAGGCACCTGGTGCAAGATTGCCCAGAAGGAAAACCATTTTTTTGTGTCCATCATATTAAATCTGAAAGAAACCTATATGCTTTAATAAGGAGCAAGTACTGTTTTTGTAGTACTGTGTCTGAGCATGCGAAGTCAATGGATTTCAGCACTTCCTCCTGTTTGGTTTCATCCCTGATGTAAAACTTTCACTGATTCTGACAGAGCTGTCCCTTTATGTCTTTTAATGTCAGGAATTCACGTTCATTTTAAGACTTTCGACAGGAACAATAAAATCCCCATTCCTATTTTGGAATCAAACCAAGAACACAGCAGTTGCAATGCTGAATCCCAAAAAGGAAAGTGCGCACAATACTTGCAACTTTTTGTCTTGACACTACTTTTGACCTTTTGTTTCAGTTGCAAAATATTAGTCAGTGAGATTTTAACACCACGGAGAAAGACCCTTCGGCCCATTATATCTATGCCAGTCATCAAATATCTCACTTCTAAACCCAGTTTCCAGCACTTGGCCCATCACCTCGTTTGCTCTGACATTTCAAGCGCTCATCCAAATAGGTAGTCAATGTTTCAGGGCATCAGTGGAACAGAAACACTTCCTTCAACAAACGACAGGAAGCATTGCTGTTTGCTCCAATATGAAATCTGCATTTTCCTCTTTGAAGACGACTATGAAAGCCAAACTCTTTCTCAGAGCCGTTTGCCAGTTTTCCTCATGATGCCAACAGTGTAGAATGAAATCCCACACCACCTGAGGTTACCAGTAATGACTCTCTACTTTCAACCTCCCTGCTGACATGAGATGTGGTGTCCTCAGGTTAAACCACCACCAGTTTTGTATCTCTAATAAGAAAGCAGCCCTGTGACCCAGAATGTGTATGGCCACTCAGTGTGTGGCTCAGTGTCAGACTTTGTGATATTATGTCCCTGGGATGCAAAAGGCACGTTTTATACTTTATAAAATGTATAATATATGTCAGTTGTCCTGGCAGGAAGTAAAAAGAAAGGTTGCTTGTACACATTACGACAAATAAAAATTCAATCTTTACAATGGTGGGCACTGAACCCAGATTGCCCAGGGCTATGCACTGCATTGCTTATCACTGCGCAGGCTCAGAATGTTCCCGCGTGCCCACAATTTAGAGCACGCGCAGTGGCAGCGATCCTGAGAAGCGGTTCCTATTTACCTCAGCTCCGCAAAAGGTAACAATGAGGCGGAATGGAGTAGGCGATAGACCGGGCGGTAGACGGGGAGGCTTTCTAAACACTTTGTGGATGCGACAGACCCTGCATAAAGAAACTATCTGTCCCCGTTTCAGAAAACGGGACAAATTGAGGCTCCGTCTCCATGACAGGCCGCGGGTAATGGCCGCCATCTTTGTAGGAGGCAAAGGGCAGCAGGGCGCATGTGCAGTCACCGTGGGCCAGGGGAAAGAATGTTGTGAATGTCTCTCCTGGACTGACAGGAATGGAGTTTATAAACTCCTTTAACAGGGATTGAGGAGGGGAGGATTTACACACAGCAAACTCCAAAGCAAAGAAATGTTTGCTTCTTCTGAAATTTTGACCCGGACTGACTGAGATGGGTCTTGTAAATTTTTTTTACAGCATGTTAGAAAAGGATTTGCAGATTGGAAACTCAAACCAAATATGATACACCAAGATCTAAGTGAGCCACTTGGATATTATTGGCCTTTGAATGTAAGTATTGAGTAAGATAAAAGTAACATAAGGTTCCTTCCTTCTATCGTACAGTAACTATTGCCCAGTATCTTAAATCTGTGTCTTTCATAGTTTTACTACCAGTGAAGAAGATCAGCTGCTCTTTATCTGCCTTATTTAAACGTAGACGCTTTATCAAATCTCATCTCAATCTCCTTTGGTCTGTGCAGAACAACTTCAGTTTCTCCAATCTGACCTTACAACTAATATCCCTTGGTTGTTGAGCCATTCTGATTCATCTCCTTTGAAGTCTCTCCTCAGACCCTCACATTCTTTGTGGAGATTGCCTGTTTGTGCAGGCCCAAATGCTCTGTGTTCAAGTGGGTGACGATATCACACACAAACAATTGCTCACTGATATCACCCTGATTCTCGGGTATTTCCTGAACTGTGAGTTTACTCTGACCCCAGTGCTTCTGATATCTTTTGAGCTGCGGACTCTGGCATTGATTTTAAAGTTGAACACAATGAAATTATTTCAATATTTTAAACCAGTAATCTACACCATTAAGCTTCTCCTCCTGTTTTCAGTTTCTGACTCTAGAGCTACTGTGACTCATTTTGTCACCCCCTCGCTCTGTGGCTGGTGTCAAAAGCTGCTTTATAACACCATACATTGTTCTGGTTCATCTCTGCTCTCCCTGATCAACTCTCTGTCATTGTCTAACCTGGTCTGTCTTCAATGATGGATGTAAAACTGTCTTAGGTATTGTATTGTTACTTCCATTGACTCTCTAAATGAGGTTTTTTTACAGCTGAACATTGCCTGGCCATTTGTTGCTGGCGATTTCCTTCCTTTAGTGGTCCCACAGTGCTCTTTTTAGGAAAGGAGTTTTTCACCAAGTGATGATGAAGGAACTGTGACATGTGTCCAAATCAATGGCAATTAATTTGTATCAATATAGTGCCCTTCACATAATGGAAACTTCCAAACTGTTCCTTGGTAGTGTTATGATGCAACTTCTGACCCTAGACACACAATGAGATATTAAGGTGGTGACAAAATGTTTTATGGTCAAGTAAGTTGTTTTCAACCAGCATTTTAGGGTGCAAAACTGATTTTGAGAGAGAGAGAGAGAGAGGTTTAATGAGGACGTTTCACAGTTTATCAGCTTGGCAGCTAAAGGTTGAGAGCACAAAATGTGGGACAGTTAAAATCGAGAATGCCTGTGTGCACCTCATACCATTGTAAGTTCCTCTATTGAGATTTTGGCTCCGAGTCTCAAAATCAACTCTGTCACTCTCCATCCTAATGAAGAGCTCTATCATGAAGAGGTCTTCACTTTTCCACATGAGGCCTTTCACAGCTAGATTGCCAATTAATCCACTCTTATTACACCATTAAAATTTTGAAATAAAGTTACTGTAGTTTCTGAAGACTGTAGGACTGTTCTCTCGCTTCAGAGAGAGAGATGACAAATGGTGCTTTAACCTCAGGGTTACCACACCTCAGGCAATGGGCAAGGTTAAGATGGTGGGACCTTCATGGTGATCTCAGCTGTATAGGAATTGAGCACATGCTGCTGGAGTCAATCTGCATCATAAACCAGCTGTTCAGCCAACTGAGCTAACCTACCCCTGACCATTACACAATACGCCATTGAGGATGGCCTGTCCTCTCTTTGGTCACTCAATATATAGATGTAGAAAACCATCTCGTACAAACTCCAGGAATTTCTCCTGTCTGGTATTGTTCCTGATTTGATTTGCTCAACCTATGTGCAGATTGAAGTCACCCATAATTACCATGAGCACAAGATGTAGGAGCAGAATTAGGCTATTTGGCTCATTAAGATTGCTCCACAATTTGATTGTAACTGATATGTTTCTCAACCCCATTCTCCTGCCTTCTCCCACAACCGTTGATCCCCTTATCAATCAAGATAATTATCTAAGACAACAAGGTGCAGGGCTGGATGAACACAGCAGGCCAAGCAGCATCATAGGAGCAGAGAGGCTGACGTTTCGGGCCTAGACCCTTCATCAGAAAAGGGGGAGGGGAAGGGGGTTTTGAAATATATAGGGAGAGAGTGGGAGGCGGATAGAAGAGGGATAGAGGAGAGGATGGGTGGAGAGGAAACAAACAGGTCGAAGAGGTGGGGATGGAGCCAGGAAAGGTGAGTGTAGGTAGGGAGTTAGGAAGGGGATAGGTCAGTCCAGGGAGGACGGA